>NW_027507718.1:25116035-25585832 GCF_037356315.1 Lithobates pipiens | reverse complement strand
GGAGAGAAGAAGGAGAGGTGAAGAGATGGGAGAGAGAAAGAGAGGGGGAGAGAAGGGTAGAGAGAGGGAGGGGGGGAGAGAGAGAGTGAGGGATAGAAAGAGAGAGGAGGTGAGAGAGGGAGGGAGAGAGAGGGGGGAGAGGGGGAGAGAGGGGGAGAACTGGAGAGAGGAGAGAGAGAGAGAAAGAGAGGGAGAGAGAGGGAGGGGGAGAGAGTGAGGGATAGAAAGAGAGAGGGGGTAGAGGGAGAGAGAGAGGGGCAAGAGAGGGAGAGAGAGAGGCAGGAGAGAGAGAGAGAGAGAAGGTGAGAGCTGGAGAGAGATGGAGAGAGAAAGATGGACAAGAGAGAGGGAGAGAGAGAGGGTGAGAGCTGGAGAGAGAAGGAGAGGGAGAGAGATGGAGAGAGAAAGAGAGGGATAGAGAGAGGGAGGAATAGAAAGAGAGAGGGGTAGAGGGAGAGACAGAGAGTGGGGAGGGAGAGAGAGAGGAGGAGAGGGGAGAGAGAAAGAAGGAGGGAGAAAGGGAGAAGCAGAGGGGGGAGGGAGAGAGAGGGAGAGGGGGAGAGAGGGAGAGAGAGGGAGAAAGGGGGAGAGAGAGAGGGAGAGAGAGAGGAGGAGAAGGGAGAGAGAAAGAAGGAGGGAGAAAGGGAGAAGCAGAGGGGGGAGGGAGAGAGAGGGAGAGTGAGAGGAGAGGGGGAGAGAGGGAGGGAGAAAGGGGGAGAGAGAGAGGGAGAGAGAGAAAAGGATGGATAGAATGAGAGAAAGAGGGGCGACAGAGAGGGAGAGAGAGAGGGGGAGAGCTGGAGAGAGAAGGATAGGGTAAAGAGGGGTAAAGGGAGAGAGGGAGAGGGGGGAGAGAGAGAGTGATAGATAGAAAGAGAGAGGGGGTAGAAAGAGAGAGGGGGGAGACAGAGAGGGGGAGACAGAGAGGGAGAGAGAGAGGGGGAGAAAGGGAGAGACAGCAGGGGGAGGGAGAGAGAGGGAGAGAGAGGGGAGAGAGAAAAGGGGTAGAGAAAGAGGGGGAGAGAGAAAAGGAGGGATAGAACAAGAGAAAGAGGGGCGAGAGGGAGGGGAGAGCTGGGAGAGAGAAGGAGAGGTGGAGAGATGGGGAGAGAAAGAGAGGGGAGAGAGGGGTAGAGAGAGGGAGAGGGAGGGAGAGAGAGAGCGAGGGATAGAAAGAGAGAGAGAGAGGAGGGGGTGAGAGAGGGGGAGAGGGAGGGAGAGAGAGGGGGGAGAGAGGGGTAGAGGGAGAGAGAGGGAGCGTTAGGGATAGAAAGAGAGAGGGGGAGCAAGAGAAGGAGAGAGAAGGAGAGGGAGAGAGAGGGGAGCGAGAGAGGGAGAGAGAGAGAGAAAAGGAAGGATAGAATGAGAGAAAGAGGGGCGAGAGAGAGAGGGGGGAGAGCTGGAGGGAGAAGAAGGAGAGGGAGAGAGAAGGGGAGAAAGAGAAAAGGAGGGATAGAACGAGAGAAAATGGGCAAGAGAGAGGGAGAGAGAGAGGGTGAGAGCTGGAGATGGAGAGAGATGGAGAGAGAAAGAGCGGGAGAGAGAGAGGGAGGAATAGAAAGAGAGAGGGTTAGAGGGAGAGAGAGAGAGTTGGGAGGGAGAGAGCAGGGGAGAGGGGAGAGAGAGAGAAGGAGGGAGAAAGGGAGAAGCAGAGGGGGGAGGGAGAGAGAGGGAGAGTGGGGGAGAGAGGGAGAGAGAGAGGGAGAGAGAGGGAGAAAGGGGTAGAGAGAGAAAAGGATGGATAGAATGAGAGAAAGAGGGGCGATGGAAAGAGAGAGGGCGAGAGCTGGAGAGAGAAAGAGAGGGAGAAAGAGGGGTAAAGGGAGAGAGGGAGAGGGGGGAAAGAGAGAGTGAGAGATAGAAATAGAGAGGTGGTAGAAAGAGAGAGAGGGGGGAGAGAGAGGGGGGAGAAAGAGGGAGGGAGAAAGGGAGAGACAGCAGGGGGAGGGAGAGAGAGGGAGAGTGAGGGGAGAGGGAGAGAGAGGGGAGAGAGAAAAGGGGTAGAGAGAGAGGGGGAGAGAGAAAAGGAGGGATATAATGGGAGAAAGAGGGGCGAGAGAGAGAGAGAGGGGAGAGCTGGAGAGAGAAGGAGAGGTGGAGAGATGGAGAGAGAAAGAGAGGGGGAGAGAGGGATAGAGAGAGGGAGGGGAGAGAGAGAGAGAGAGTGAGGGATAGAAAGAGAGAGGGGTGAGAGAGGGAGAGAGGGAGGGAGAGAGAGGGGGGAGAGGGGGGAGAGGGGGAGAACTGGAGAGAGGAGAGGGAGAGAGAAAGAGAGGGAGAGAGAGGGGGTAGAGGGAGAGAGAGGGGGAGAGCTGGAGAGAGAAGGTGAGGGAGAGAGATGGAGAGAGAAAGAGAGGGAGAGAGAGGGGTAGGGAGGGGAGAGAGAGGGGTAGGGAGGGAGAGAGAGTGAGGGATAGAAATAGAGAGGGGAGAGAGAGAGGGGGAGAGAGCGAGGGGGGGAGAGAGAGAGAGAAGGAGGGAGAAAGGGAGAGACAGAAGGGGGAGGGAGAGAGTGATAGTGAGGGGAGAGGGGGAGAGCGGGAGAGAGAGGGGGAGAGAGAGGGAGAGAGAGAAAAGGAGGGATAGAATGAGAGAAAGAGGGGTGAGGGAGAGGGAGGGAGAGGGAGAGAGAGGGGGGGGAGCTGGAGAGAGAAGATGAGGGAGAGAGATGGAGAGAGAGGGGGTAGAGGAAGAGAGAGGGGGAGAGAGAGAGAGAGAGGTGGGGCTGGAGAGAGCAGGGAGAGGGAGAGAGATGGAGAGAGAGGGGTAGAGGAGAGAGACAGGGAGAGGGAGAGGGAGGGGAGGGAGAGAGGGGAGGGGTAGAAAGAAAGAAGGGGAGAGGGGGAGAGAGAGAGGGAGGGAAGGAGGGGGAGAGAGGGAGGGGTAGAAAGAAGAAGGGGTAGGGGGGAGAGGAGAGGAGGGAAGGAGGGGGAGAGAGGGAGAAAGAAGGGGTAGAGGGGGAGAGAGAGAGGGAGGGAAGGAGGGGGAGAGAGGGAGAGAGAGGGGGAGAGAGAGGGAGAGAGAGGGGGAGAAGAGGGAGGGGGAGAGAGAGAGAGAGAGGGAGTTTCTGCATACCAGAGCAGACGAGTGCCAATGACGTCACTTCCTTCCTGCTTCTGAATGAATTTATGCACTCGCCCGGCCAGTCAGACAACCGGAAACTGTGGCGCCACAGAGCGAGTTCTTTTGGGCCAAATGAAGTGCCTCGTCTGCAATCTCGTGATTGCGTAGATGTGGCGCTTCCCATATCGCACTGTGTCCCAGCGGCGGGCAAGCATAAGGACGTTTAAAAAATTTTTTTTAAAGGGACATGTTTAACCACTTGAGACCCGCGCTATAGCTGAATGACGGCTACAACGCGGATCTTCTTTGCCGGGACTACGTCTATTGATGTAGCCCCGTGCACGAGCGGCCTGCACGCCCCCTGAGGGGCGCGCGCGGCGCACTGTGTGATCGGCGAGTCTACGAGACTCGCCTGATCACTGATCCGTGCAAGGGGTCGATCCCGACCCCTTATCACGTGATCAGCTGTCAGCCAATGACAGCTGATCATGTGATATAACGGAGCCGGTAATCGGCTATTATTCCTTAAAAAAAAAAGCTGATCACCGGCGGCCGTGATCGGGACATCAGTCCCGATCACGGCCAGCCCTGCCAGTGCCCACCTGCCCCCTGCCAGTGCCCACCTGCCCCCTCATCAATAAAGATGATAATAAAATAAGTGCCCCCATCAGTGCCACCCAGCAGTGCCCATAGTGCCACCCAGCAGTGCCTATAGTGCCACCCAGCAGTGCCCACAGTGCCACCCAGCAGTGCCACCCAGCAGTGCCCACAGTGCCACCCAGCAGTGCCCACAATCTGCCTCAACAAAGGTGCTGCACCCCAGTGCCACATATCCGCGCCCAGCAGTGCCGCCCATCAGTGCCCAGCAGTGCCGCCCATCAGTGCCCAGCAGTGCCACCTATCAGAGCCACCCATCTGTGCCACCCATCCGTGCCATCTTGTCTGTGCCCGTCTTTGCCCATCAGTGCTGCCTTATCTGTGCCCATCGGTGCTGCCTTATCTGTGCCTATTAGTGCCGCCTTAACTATGCCTATCAGTGCCCACCAGTGCAGCCTATCAGTGCCCACCAATGCAGCCTATCAGTGCCCACCAATGCAGCCTATCAGTGCCCACCAGTGCAGCCTATCAGTGCCGCCTCATCAGCGCACTTCAATGAAGGAGAAAAATGACCTGTTTGCAAAATTTTATAACAAACTATTAAACATGATTTTTTATTTATTTTTTGCATCTTTTTTTGTTTGTTTAGCAAAAAATAAAACTCCCAGCTGTGATTAAATACCACCAAAAGAAAGCTCTATTTGTGGGAAAAAAATTATAAAAATTTCATTTGGGTACAGTGTTGTATGACCGCGCAATTGTCATTCAAAGTGCATCAGTGCTGAAAGCTGAAAATTGGTCTGGGACTGAGGGGGGTTTAAGTGGCCAGTAAGCAAGTGGTTAAATAAATTTTTTTTTTTTTTTTTACTTTTTTCTTTTTTGGTCTACCTGGGGGGGCGGGGGGGTGGCGCCCGCTCGTCCCCTATGGACGGGCCGCCACTGCTTGTAGTATTTTTTAACCCTCCCCCACGCTAAAATGAAATGTCATCTATACATACACTTTAGGTTACATCTTCACTTAAAGCGGGATTCCGCTGACCTATTTTTTTTTTTTTTTTTTGGTGTCATTGATATCTGATTATACTATTAGTCTAGCACTCACTTGTTGCTGTTTTTTTTTCCCCTGGCTTGCCGATTTCGTCCGTGAGTTTAACTTTTAAAAATTCCTCCCGGCCGTTTCCATTTTTCTTGTGGGCATTTGAAGCCCACAAGCACTTAGTTCCAGGATGCGGTGAATGCTGTGTTCCCAGCATTCACCGCTCGATCCCGCGCATGCTCAGTGATATCAGCGGCGTCATTCAGTCCTGAAATCTCACGAGATTTCGGCAGGACTGCGTTCCCCACTGATTCATGGGAATAATCTGGGAAAGCTCCCAGGGGACTTTGCGGAGCCGGGGAAAGGCGATAACCACGCCTACTCCCACGGGAGGAGAGCTTGGAAGTTACTTTTAGAATCGTAATTAAAAGGTAATTACGGCGATCTGATTTTTTTTAAGGGTCAATTGCACATCTATGGCAGAAAGAGATTGGCTTAGGATGTTGTTGAAAATGTGAGTACAAGACCGCTTTAAGTGATTGGTGATTGCTGACATACACAAAGAGGTTTGAGTCAGTATGAAATGGAAGTTATAAAGATCCTATAGATTAGCTGGGCTTTAAGTAAACACTGATTTTGTAAGTTTAGAAAAAAGTGTACTGAATGTTGGGCAATTGAGTCAGACCAACGTTGTTATATAACTCTAAGCAGTATATCAATTAACATAGTTATAACAATCCTCGCAGTGGCCTATCTGTTTCTTTAATTTGTTAATTGCCTTTAGTTCCAGCAATCATGCTACATGAGGCAAAACACAAGGCTGATCGTATGTAACATTGTTGTCCTGGAATTATTCACTTATCAGCACTCTTCAGCAAATGACATTTTAAATCCCTGACCCAGGGAGCAGTTGGCTCACGTAAAAACAAAGTGAATGCATATACTAGACATATATAATATCTTTCACCTGAATACATAGGTATTATAGCTTGTATAGTCCTTTAACTCAATTACACATCTTTATATTTTATACAAAATCAATTCCCAGACCATATACAGTATTACCATCTCTAGGTTAATGCAGTGCGTGAGTCAAACATTCCCTATCATGATACATGTGTGAGAGACTCTTTAGTTAAAGTACTTATAAGTTTGTGACAGTGGGGAACTGAAATATGTGTGTGTGTGTATATATATATATATATATATATATATATATATATATATATATATATATATATATATATATACATACAGGGGGGACAGAAAGTATTCAGACCCCCCTTACATTTTTCACTCTTTGTTATATTGCAGCCATTTGCTAAAATCGTTTAAGTTCATTTTTTTCCTCATTAACTTGCACGCAGCACCCAATATTGACAAAAAACACACAATTGTTGACATTTTTGCAGATTTATTAAAAAAGAAAAACTGAAATATCACATGGTCCTAAGTATTCAGACCCTTTGTTCAATATTTAGTAGAAGCCCCCTTTTGATCTAATATAGCCATGAGTCTTTTTGAGAAAGATGCAACAACTTTTTCGCGTCTAGATTTGGGGATCTTCTGCCATTCCTTCTTGCGATCCTCTCCAGTTCTGTCAGGTTGGATGGTAAATGTTGGTGGACAGCCATTTTTAGGTCTCTCCAGAGATGCTCAATTAGGTTTAAGTCAGGGCTCTGACTGGGCCATTCAAGAACAGTCACAGAGTTGTTGTGAAGCAACTCCTTCGTTATTTTAGCTGTGTGATTAGGGTCATTGTCTTGTTGGAAGGTAAACCTTCGGCCCAATCTGAGGTCCTGAGCACTCTGGAGAAGGTTTTCATCCAGGATATCCCTGTACTTGGCCGGATTCATCTTTCCTCAATTGCAACCGGTCATCCTGTCCCTGCAGCTGAAAAAAAGACCCACAGCATGATGCTGCCACCACCATGCTTCACTGTTGGGACTGTATTGGACAGGTGATGAGCAGTGCCTGGTTTTCTCCATACATACCTCTTAGGTTTAAGGCAAAAAAGTTCTATCTTGGTCTCATCAGACCAAAGAATCTTATTTCTCACCAGCTTGGAGTCCTTCAGGTGTTTTTTTAGCAAACTCCATGTGGGCTTTCATGTGTCTTGCACTGAGGAGAGGCTTCTGTCGGGCCAGTCTGCCATAAAGCCCCGACTGGTGGAGGGTTGCAGTGATGGTTGACTTTCTACAACTTTCTCCCATCTCCCGACTGAATCTCTGTAGCTCAGCCACAGTGATCTTTGGGTTCTTCTTTACCTCTCTCACCAAGGCCCTTCTCCCCGATAGCTCAGTTTGGCCGGAAGGCCACCTCTAGGAAAGGTTCTAGGAAAGGTTCTGGTCGTCCCAAACGTCTTCCATTCAAGGATTATGGAGGCCACTGTGCTCTTAGGAACCTTAAGTGCAGCAGAAATGTTTGTTATAACCTTGGCCTGATCTGTGCCTTGTCACAATTCTGTCTCTGAGCTCTTCAGGCAGTTCCTTTGACCTCATGATTCTCATTTCTCATGAAGGTGTAGAACCATCTCAAGGATGATCAGAAGAAATGGAGAGCACCTGAGTTAAATATATGAGTGTCAGAGCAAAGGGTCTGAATACTTAGGACCATGTGATATTTCAGTTTTTCTTTTTTAACCACTTGGGACCCGCGCTATAGCCGAATGACGGCTACAGCGCGGATCTCCTTTTCCGGGTTTACGTCAATAGAGCGGCCTGCGCGCCCCCTGAGGGGCGTGCGCGGCGCGCTCTGTGAGACTCGCCTGATCACCAATCAGAGCAAGGGGTCGATCCCGACCCCTTATCACCTGATCAGCTGTCAGCCAATGACAGCTGATCATGTGATATAACGGAGCCGGTAATCGGCTATTATTCCTCCTCGCGCTGACAGCGTGAGGAGAAAAAAAAAAGCCGATCACCGGCGGCCGTGATCGCGACATCAGTCCCGATCATGGCCAGCCCTGCCAGTGCCCACCTGCCCCCTCATCAATAAAGATGATAATAAAATAAGTGTCCCCCATCAGTGCCACCCAGCAGTGCCCATAGTGCCACCCAGCAGTGCCCATAGTGCCACCCAGCAGTGCCCACAGTGCCACCCAGCAGTGCCACCCAGCAGTGCCCACAGTGCCACCTAACAGTGCCCACAATCTGCCTCAACAAAGGTGCTGCACCCCAGTGCCACATATCCATGCCCATCAGTGTCATCTACCAGTGCCCATCAGTGCCCAGCAGTGCCGCCCATCAGTGCCCAGCAGTGCCACCTATCAGAGCCACCTATCAGTGCCCATCAGTCCCATCTATCAGTGGTACCTATTAGTGCCCCTAAGTGCCACCCATCCATGCCACACATCTGTGCCACCCATCCGTGCCATCTTATCTGTGCCCATCTGTGCCCATCAGTGCTGCCTTATCTGTGCCCATCGGTGCCGCCTTATCTGTGCCTATTAGTGCCGCCTTAACTATGCCTATCAGTGCCCACCAGTGCAGCCTATCAGTGCCCACCAATGCAGCCTATCAGTGCCCACCAATGCAGCCTATCAGTGCCCACCAGTGCAGCCTATCAGTGCCACCTCATCAGCGCACTTTAATGAAGGAGAAAAATGACCTGTTTGCAAAATTTTATAACAAACTATTAAACATGATTTTTATTTTTTTTGCATCTTTTTTTGTTTGTTTAGCAAAAAATAAAACTCCCAGCTGTAATTAAATACCACCAAAAGAAAGCTCTATTTGTGGGAAAAAAAATATAAAAATGTAATTTGGGTACAGTGTTGTATGCCCGCGCAATTGTCATTCAAAGTGCATCAGCGCTGAAAGCTGAAAATTGGTCTGGGACTGAGGGGGGTTTAAGTGTCCAGTAAGCAAGTGGTTAATAAATCTGCAAAAATGTCAACAATTCTGTGTTTTTCTGTCAATATGGGGTGCTGTGTGTACATTAATGAGGAAAAAAATGAACTTAAAAGATTTTGGCAAATGGCTGCAATATAACAAAGAGTGAAAAATGTAAGGGGGTCTGAATACTTTCCGCCCCCACTGTGTATATATATATATATATATATATATATATATATATATATATATATACAGTATCTCTCAAAAATGAGTACGCCTCTCACATTTTTATAAATATTTTATTATATCTTTATATGTTGTGACAACACTTAAAAAATGACGCTTTGCTACAATATAAAGTAGTGAGTGTACAGTTTGTGTGAGTGTAAATGTGCTGTCCCCTCAAAATAACTCAACACAGAGCCATTAATGTCTAAACCTCTAGGAACAAAAGTGAGTACAAGGGAAAATGTCCAAATTGGGCCCAATTAGCCATTTTTCCCTCCCCGGTGTCATGTGACTTGTTATGCCACGTACACACGTAGCCAACTATCCGGCGGACTTAGTCTGACGGACTTCCAGCCGGACTTTCCGAACGGGCTACTTGCCCACACACGGCACTTTTTCAGTGGACTAATATGGCGTACTAAGTCCGCCGGACTATCTGCCGGACTTTTGAAATGAACGGACTGGCCCACACATGCGGAGGAAAGTCTGCTCATTTTGAGCACGTTTCCAGGTAGCCGGGGCCAGCGAAGGAGGCGTCGCTGGCCCTGCCACCTGGTATGGACTTAAAGGGGAATCCCTACGGCAAAAAATCGGCGTGGGGTCCCCCCTAAGTCCACATCAGACCCTTATCCGAGCACGCTACCCAGCCGGCTAGGAAAGGGGGTGGGGACGAGTGAGCGCCCCCCCCCCTCCTGAGCCGTGCCAGGCCACGTGCCCTCAACATGGAGGGGTGCCTTGGCGCGTGGCCCCCCCAACCCAAAGCACCTTGTCCCCATGTTGATGAGGACAAGGGCCTCTTCCCGACAACCCTGGCTGTTGGTTGTCGGGGTCTGCGGGCGGGGGGCTTATCGGAATCCGGGAGCCCCCTTTAATAAGGGGGCCTCCGGATACCGGGCCCTCACCCTATGTGAATGAGTATGGGGTACAATGTACCCCTACCCATTCACATGTGGAAAAAAGTAAAAAATTACCCAAAAAAAGTCCCCCGGAGGCTACACACGGGCGGATTGTCCGGCGGACTTGAGTTTGCCGGACTTTTCCACCGGATTGTTTGATCGTGTGTACGTGGCATTAGTGTTACAAGGTCTCAGGTGTGAATGGGGAGCAGGTGTGTTCAATTTGGTGTTATCGCTCTCACAAAAAAATACTGGTCACTGGAAGTTCAACAATGCACCTCATGGCAAAGAACTCTGAGGATCTGAAAAAAATAATTGTTGCTCTACCTAAAGATGTCCTATAAGAAGATTGTCAAGACCCTGAAACTGAGCTGCAGCACGGTGGGCAAGACTATACAGTGTTTTAACAGGACAAGTTTCACTCAGAACAGGCATCGCCATGGTCGACCAAAGAAGTTGACTGCATGTGATCAGCGTCAGACGTATGAGTGCTGCCAGCATTGCTGCAGAGGTTGAAGGGTTGGGAGGTCAGCCTGTCAGTGCTCAGACCAAACGCCACACATTGCATCAAATTGGTCTCCAGAAGGATGCCTCTTCTAAAGAAAAGAAAAAACGCACTTGGTTCAGATGGTGTCAAGCGTGTGTGGCTGCAACCAGGTGAGGAGTACAAAGACAAGTGAGTCGTGTCTGCAGTCAAGCATGGTGGTGGGGGTGTCATAGTCTGGGGCTGCATGAGTGCTGCTGGCACTGGGGCGCAACAGTTCATTTATGGAACCATGAATGCCAACATGTACTGTGATATACTGAAGCAGAGCATGATCCTCTCCCTTCAGGGACTGGGCCGCAGGGCAGTATTCCAACATGATATCGACACCAAACACACCTCCGAGATAACCACTGCCTTGCTAAAGAAGCTGAGGGTAAAGGTGATGGACTGGCCAAGTATGTATCCAGACTTAAACCCTATTGAGCATCTGTGGGGCATCCTCAAATGGAAGGTGGAGGAGCACAAGGTCTCTAACATCCACCAGATCCGCGAGGTCATTATGGAGGAGTGGAAGAGGACTCCAGTGGCAACCTGTGAAGCTCTGATGAACTCTGTGAGGATTAAGGCAGTGCTGGAAATTAATGATGGCCGCACAAAATATTCACACTTTGGGCCCAATTTGGACATTTTCACTTCGGGGCATACTCACTTTTCTTGCCAGCGGTTTAGACATTAATGTCTGTGTGTTGAGTTATTTTAAGGGAACAGAAAATTTACACTGTTATACAAGCTGTACACTCACTAATTTACATTGTAGCAAAGTGTAATTCCTTCAGTATTGTCACATGAAAAGATATAATGAAATATTTACAAAAATGTGAGGGGTGTACTCACTTTTATGAGATACTGTGTGTGTATATATATATATATATATATATATATATATATACATATCAACCGAGACAGATATGAACCACATAAACATGCCACAAGGCTTATAACATAACATAGACCTGAGGTGTGCCCTGGTCGGCTGGCTGGTATTCCAAAAAAGGGGGCAAAAGTACTCGGAAAAGCAAGTAACTCTTTATTGGCCCCGTGACATTTATTGAGCAAGCTTGGTAGAGGCTTATGGTGACACTTCTACCTGAAGGTTTGGAATGTACCAAGCAAAGCAGGTGGATTTCCAACTGACCAACTTCTTAATGACATGGTTTGGCACCCTGCGCTGCGATGCAGCCGAGGCTTCTCCGGATTAAAAGATGTATCTGGAGTACCGGGCAGGGTCAAGGCCTAGGTTAACCAGGAGGATCCCAACGTGTTTGATGAACTGGCTGCCACTCAGGGGGCTGGTCAGAAAAGGTAGCAACGGGCTGGAGTTTGACTGGCTGGGTAGGTAGGTGAGTCTGTAATCAGTTGAGTATCACTACTGGGCACCAGAGATTGTTGGTCTGGAAGAGATGGATGTCGACCCCGGGGCCGGTTTGTTGGGTTTTGGAGACTATGAGGGGAAGAACGAAATGTTTTGAAAGCAAGCCAGGTGGTGTCTAAACAGAATCTGGCCATCAGAGCCACTAAAGGTAAACTCGCTAGGCCGTAGAAAGCCGTAGAAGGCCAGGTATATGGCCGCTTGGATGACCAGGCTGGGTTAAAACCCAAACGGGGAACGTGAGAGGGTGAACTTGTGATGGGTAAGTGCTTGCAGTTGGCTACGGGCTGATGCTTCTGGATGCCACGTAATATGGATTTGATTGTATGGGCTGCGAACAAGGATAGATGTCCAGGGTTCTGTAAGGACAAGAAATTCTGGATGCTGGCAAAGTATAGCCGGATGGTGTTATGAGATAGGGCCAGCTGTGTGTGGCAATACGATATGAGGGCTAGGACGTGCCTAAGATCTCCTGTCACTGCTCCAGGGCAAGATGCTAGAAACCTGCAGTAAGCATTCCAAGCGGTGTGATAGGCCTTCAGTGTGCTGCTGCACAATGACTGATTAATGAGCTGGGTCACATTGTGAAGGTGTGGTTTTAACCCGTCATCAGCTGTGACCAAGGTGGGATAGGAGTAGTGATGGACGAACTTCCGACGGGACGTTTCGCGAATGCGAACCGCGAACGCGGCCGATAGTTCGCGAACCATAACGTTCGCGGCAGGCCCCCTTTGACTTCAATGGGAGGCGAACTTTACAAACCTACAGGTCATATTTGCAGCCACAAAATAATTACTAGCTGTGCACACATAGTCCCACCACATGGACAATGACATAACACATGTATGAGGTGAATCTGGGATCGACAACTACAAACATTCTTTTTTTATATGTGAAATTGTGACAATTCAGGACTGTGGAGCACATGAAGGCAATGGAGGAGAGGGAATGTCAGGGTAGGCAAAGAAGAGGGTGCAGGAGATGATCACCAGCACCGTGATATAGAGCACTGATACCTGCACCGTGATAGAGTGATCTGACACCAGCACCGTAATAGAGAGTACTGACATCAGCACCGTGACATAAAACACTGACACCTGCACCGTGATAGAGAGCACTGACATCAGCACCGTGATAGAGAGCACTGACACCTGCACCGTGATAGAGAGCACTGACATCAGCACCGTGACATAAAACACTGACACCTGCACCGTGATAAAGAGCACTGACATCAGCACCATGATAGAGAGCACTGACATCAGCAGCGTGACATAAAGCACTGACACCAGCCCCGTGATATACCGCACTGACACCTGCACCGTGATAGAGAGCACTGACATCAGCAGCGTGACATAAAGCACTGACACCAGCACCGTGATATACAGCAGTGACACCTGCACCTTGATAGAGGGATCTGACACCAGCACCGTAATAGAGAGCACTGACATCAGTACAGTGATAGAGAGCACTGACATCAGCAGCGTGACATAAAGCACCGACACCAGCACCATGATATACAGCACTGACACCTGCACCACGATAGAGAGCACTGACATCAGCAACGTGACATAAAGCACTGACACCAGCACCATGATTACAGCACTGGCACCTGCACCGTTATAGAGTGATCTGACACCAGCACCGTGATAGAGAGCACTGACATCAGCAGTGTGACATAAAGCACTGACACCAGCACCGTGATATACAGCACTGACACCTGCACCGTAAGCAGCCCCAGGAGGAAGTCAGCATAGCACAGGGATGGTGGGAGCCCCTCATAATATGCACAGCAGAGGTACAGCCCCAGGAGTAAGTCAGCATAGCACAGGGATGGTGGGAGCCCCTCATAATAAGCAGCCCCAGGAGGAAGTCAGCACAGCACAGGGATGGTGGGAGCCCCTCATAATAAGCAGCCCCAGGAGGATGTCAGCATAGCACAGGGATGGTGGGAGCCCCTCATAATGAGCATAGCACAGGGATGGTGGGAGCCCCTCATAATATGCACAGCAGAGGTACAGCCCCAGGAGGAAGTCAGCACAGCACAGGGATGGTGGGAGCCCCTCATAATAAGCAGCCCCAGGAGGATGTCAGCATAGCACAGGGATGGTGGGAGCCCCTCATAATAAGCAGCCCCAGGAGGAAGTCAGCACAGCACAGGGATGGTGGGAGCCCCTCATAATGAGCATAGCACAGGGATGGTGGGAGCCCCTCATAATATGCACAGCAGAGGTACAGCCCCAGGAGGAAGTCAGCACAGCACAGGGATGGTGGGAGCCCCTCATAATAAGCAGTCCCAGGAGGAAGTCAGCACAGCACAGGGATGGTGGAAGCCCCTCATAATAAGCAGCCCCAGTAGAAATATGACACCGCTCAACCTCTTCAAACAGGAGGGTACGGGCATATAGTACGGTGTGCTTTTATTGGACAAGGAAGTGAGCCAAATGAAGAAAGAAGGTCTGTGTGCTCGATTAAAAAAATCGTTTCTAGACATATACATGGTCTACTGGTCACATGTGTTGAATTCCTCCGAGATCCATGCCTCATTCATTTTTAGAAATTTGAGGTAGTTAACACTGTCGTGAGCTAGGCGAGTACGCTTATCGGTCACGATCCCCCCTGCTGCGCTGAACGTCCTTTCGGACAGGACACTGGACGAGGGGCAAGCCAACAGTTCAATTGCAAATTGCGCAAGCTCTGGCCAGAGGTCGAGCCTGCCCACCCAGTAGTCCAGGGGTTCATCACTCCTCAGAGCGTCCACATCGGCCATTAACCCGATGTAGTCGGACACCTGGCGATCTAGGCGTTCCCTGATGCTGGATCCGGATGACAACTGTCGATGGGTCGGCTGAAAGAATGACCTCATATCAGAAGTCACCAACACATCTTCAAACCGGCCTCTTCTTGCAGGCGCTGTTGGATTGGTACCCGCACCTCCTTCTCTGGGAGTGGGAATTGCTCCTCTGCCAGAGTACGCAAAAGCAGAATGCAGCATTTCTCGAGAAAGGCCTGGAAGTGCTCCATTCTGACAGCCCTCTGTGACGGCGGTAACATTTCCGACATTTTGTGTTTGTACCGGGGGTCTAAGTACGTTGCCACCCAGTACTGGTCCTTGACCATTATGCTTTTTATACGGGGTCCCTATTAAAACACTGGAGCATTAAGGCCCCCATTTGCACTAAACTAGAAGCGATGTGGTGGCCTGGCTCATGCTCATCATCCAGGATAATGTCATCCTCTTCATTCTCCTCTCCCCATCCACGCACAACAACAGGGATCCCAGAAAGGTCTAAAGCAAGCTCTTCTTGCTCCTCCTCATCCAACCCGGCACCATCCTCCTCTGACTCCTCTCCAGACTCCTGTTGTTCACTTGTCTCAGATAGAGTAGGCCCCCCTGGGAATTCATCCAGCATTGCGACTTCCTCATCTTCCCGCTCCTGCTCCTCCACAGCTTGATCAATGACACGACGCAATGCACGCTCCATAAAGAAGGCATAAGGTACCATGTCACTGATGGCGCCATGGCTGCGACTGACCAGTTTGGTGGTCTCCTCAAATTGCCGCAGAAGTCTGCATGTGTCGCACATGAGCAGCCACTGGCGCGGTGAAAAAAAACCCAGCTCCCCAGAACCTGTTGAAAGTGAAAGTTTAGTGAAAGGGTGCTGCAGGGTGATGTGAGAATGGAACCAATGTACTACACACCTGACTGATGCCCTAATTGTGAAGCCCTATTAGAGGCCTGTGACATCGCTCCAGCTAAAAGACAAGGAGAGGGGGGTGCATGTGTTAAGTGGAGTTGTAGTGGTAGCAAAGTGAAGTGGAGTTGCATATAGAAAAGTAGATAAGAAGGAAAATGCGAAGGACTGGAAAATGGAATGACAGTTAGAAGTTTGTGTTCTAAAGCGTTAAATGCTGTTGAAATTTCTTTTTGAAAATTCAAAAGAGTGAGTGGCAACCAAGGTGAGCCAGGAGGTGACTGGATGGGCCGTTAACTTGGGTACCCATCTGTGCTGATCACAAATCTTTGAACCAGAGCCCCAGAGGGTACTGGGCAAGAAGCTGGAAAAAAAATATGGCGTGGGAATCCCTCTCAAAATCTATACGCAACCTGGCAGGCCACAGGAAAAGGGGGGGGACGAGAGAGCGCCCCCCCAAACCATACCAGGCCACATGCCCTAAACATTGGGAGGGTGCTTTGGGGTCCCCCCCAAAGCACCTTGTCCCCATGTTGATGAGGATCCCCTGGCCGGTGGTTGTGGGTGTCTGCGGGTGGGGGGCTTATCGGAATCTGGAAGCCCCCTTTAACAAAGGGACCCCCAGTTCCCGGCCTCCCCCTGTGTGAAATGGTAAGGGGGTAGAAAAGTACCCCTACCATTTTAAAAAAAAGTGACAAAAGTGTTAAAAATGACAAGAGACAGTTTTTGACAATTTCTTTATTAAAGTCTTCTTCTTTCATCTTCTTTCTTCTGGTCTTCTTCCTTCTTCTTTCCTTTGTTCTTTCATTTCTTCCTCCATATTTTTCTTCCTCCGATCCTCTGCTTCTTGCTCCAGTTTTCTCCTCTGGCATCTTCCTCCACGGCTTGTTAAAGGGGGCTTCCAGATTCTGATAAGCCCCCACCCGCAGACCCTCACAACCACCGGCCAGGGTTGTGGGAATGAGGCCCTTGTCCTCATCAATATGGGGACAAGGCGCTTTGGGGGGACCACAAAGCACCCTCCCAATTTGTGTTCTCTCGTCCCCCTCTTTTCCTGCGGCCTGCCAGGTTGCGGGCTCGGATAAGCTTCTGGTATGGATTTTGAGGGGGACCCCCACGCCATTTTTTTGGGCGTGGGGTTCCCTTAATATCCATACCAGACCTGAAGGACCTGGTATGGAATTTTGGGGGACCCCCACGCATTTTTTTTTCCTATTTTTTTTTTCTTAATGCTAACATGACCTGTGTGCAAATAGCCTTAAAAAAACCATAGAAGTGAACCAGCAAAAAAGTCAAGCTGAGAGGTGCGCCTGTTCAGCTTATGCAAATGAATCTATGCAGCTTGACATTTACTAAGATTTTGCCGGTGAACCAAAGCACTTGAACGTGTGCAAATGCCGCTTGTGCATGTGCAGTGCCTAAATTGACCTTGTGCAGTGCCAAGTGTATTTGCAGGTGCAGCAAGCTTGCTCAGAGAAAGTTACTTTTCCGTTCTATTTTGGGCATATTTGTTACTTGGACAGTTATAACTATACTTCCTCACATCACCCCCATAATATTGGCACCATGTCTATAGAGGTGCACCGATCGACGGCATGCTAATAGTAAATAGGGAATTGCACTGTGTTACAGGCGCAAATGCTTTGTGAATACGAACATGGCTGTTGTGCATTGATGTGCGCTGCAACTCAGGGCGCAAACCCCTTGTAAATCAGCCCCAATGAGTGGATGGCCAGATTGCGTGCCACTGGGGATGCTGAGTGGCCGGATTGTGTGCCACTGGAGATGTGCTTGCAAAGATTGCAAGAAAATAGCCTTATTACGAAGGCAAAAACAAGGATATCAGAAAACTGGAATATGTGGGAATGAAATGTAATCATGAGCAATTGCAACTGAGTGTATGAAATGGATCCGATACAAATCGTTGTTGCGCCGATGTGTCTAGACTCAAAACGGGCTATAGAATGTATGAAATGGATCTGATACGAATCGTTGTGCTGCTGACCTATCTAGAATTTAATCAGACATAGAGTGTATGAAATGGACCCAATACGAATCATTGTGCCGTCGATGTGACTAGATTAGAATCGGGCTGTAGCGTGTATGAAATGGATCCAATACAAACCTCTGTGCCGCCGATGTGATGAGATTTGAATCAGACTAAGAGTCTATGAAATGGACTCAATACAAATCATTGTGCCACCGACGTGACTAAATTCGAACCAGGCTGTAGAGTGTATTAAATTGCTCTGATACGAATAGTTGTGCCCTCGACGTGACTGAATTCGAATCGGACAGAGAGTGTATGAAATGGAATTTGGAATTTGTTTTTTATGAACAAAGAAATGTGTTTTGTAGTTTGTATGATAGTGCTCGGAGACCTACAAACAATTTGTAAGTTCTGCTACAGGAGCTGTAAATATCAAATGGGGAACATAACAGATCACAACAACTATACTTGATATGAAGAAATGGTTACAAATCCTACCTGCAACAGTGAGCAAGACTCTATCAACGAAAAACGAATGGAGAAGCCGCAACACACTGAAATTCGGACACACAGCCAACGAACATGAAGTGAGTTGGAAAAAGTCGGTGTAGTGACTGCTTAAATACCCCCTGAACTCGTCCCATATATTCAGGCCACCATACTGCCCTTTATATGTATATATATATATATATATATATATATATATATATATATATATATATATATATATATATATTATATACAATTAATGTAAATATATTTTAAAATACTGCATTTCTCTAGTGGTATTAAACTATGGTAAATTAGTGTTTAAAGAAATAAATATTTGTAGATGGACAAATATCCAAAGGCAAAGGAAATCTCTGACATTTCTTTAGCTATTATTTTATAAAAAAAGAAAAGAAAAAAACACTCACACTGAAAGGCTTTCTTATGAACTGCAAATTGACACCTCATAGCAGAACAAATAGGGTAGTAATAGTACTCAAGGTCAGGCTAAAATACAATTTATTAGCTTCAATCTTTTACAAAGTAACTTACAGTTACATTGCAAGTAAATGCTGCTTTTAACTGACCAGGAAACAGGACCATTACAAATGCTATTATGTGACATACATTACTTAATCAAAGTGAAAGTCTTCTTCCCACAGTCTATGACTTTACAAAATGTTCAAGGAGCAAAACCTTTCTATAACATTATTAGCAGCTGCCTCCTGGGTTGAACTGCTTATTCTAAGATTAACTCTTTGATTGGTGAAGGAAGAAAAATACAATTTCTACAACTTTTTTTGTATTTTATTATATAAATTATTCAGTCGGTTGTTTATTTTAAAAAAATGAAAACTTACATGAAATTACAAAAAATCTATTTAAAAATACATCGTTTTTGTTAGTACTTACAATTCACTGTATGCAATCACTATTTTGAATATTACATAATGATAATTATATAACAAATAATCAAAGCAAAAGATTAAATGTTCATTATACCCATAAATGGTAATATGGATATACTTAAAGAGGAAGTAAACTTCCTCTGCTGACATTTACCTGTAGGTAAGCCCATAATAAGGCTTAGCTATAGGTAGTGTAAATATCTCCTAAACATGTACAGTTTAGGAGATATTTATATTACATGCAGCCAGTGACATCACTGGCACAAGCGCTCTGAAGGAACGGCCACAGGTGCCGTTCCTTCCGAGCCCTGAGCCATAAACGGTGGCTTGCACGCGCACGCCACCAGAGCCCATGAACCCACAAGAAACTCTGGGGAAAATGGCAGCCGTCTCAGCGGTGTGCTGGCTCCCCTGGAGCTCTTCATTCTAAGGTAAGTATTTCATAATGAGCTAGTATGCTATGTCTTATAGGGTTTTTTTGTACATGTTTCTTTTTTTTAATGAGTTTACCTCTTTAAAGTAGATCTTTTAGTAACTTAAAATTTTAATTTAAAAATTAAAACTTAAATTTGCATAAATATACTGCTTCCTGGTATATCACAATATACAGCAATTGCATAATTAAAAAAAAAAAAAAAACCTCTACTTAGCCATTACTACAAATCTGTCCTTAAGGTCCATTCAATTTCCATTACCTATGCTGAGATGATGCCATCAGTTTTCTGCAAGCAGAAGGATGCATCTCCTCAGTCGCTTCTCCCTCAGCAATCAGACTTCAACAATGTAACTTCATAGAAAGTCACAAGGGGAAAGGCAACAGCAAGGGTTGAACTGTGTCAGATATTTGTGAACACAGCCAAGAACTGCAGAGGAACATGGATTTACATTTTAGAGACATATTCTTAGGCTAAGAAGGTTGTTGTTGACCCTGGATGATGCCTTAACAAAGATAGCTCCATCCTTCTGGAGAGATAAAGAGATGATGGGATTGTGAAGGGGAGCATTGTGAGTTCTGTGAGTGATAATAAATACCCAGAAGTGTTAAATTTACACATTACATATGTAATGGAAATTTGTAAGTTCTGCATATAATTGTATTCTGTTTTATATGTATTGCACACTGTCCTCACTGTGCACACGGCACTAATAATGTTTTCAGTACATGTTTTGCATTCTTTCGAGTCCTGATGAGAATTAGCCTGCCTATGTAATGCCCTTTGTTACCATAAACGTACAATTGTAATATTAATGTGATACCTACGTAATCATGTGTATAAAAACCTTCAAATGCGTCATAATAAAGGAGAACAGTTATTTGGAAAGATGCTGAGCATATATCTTTTGTGTCTGTTCCCCTACTGCAGTAGTTATTATTAATTTGGAACCACTAATCAATATGAGGATAGGAGTTGCCTATCTATAAAATATCTATCCCACATAACATGTGTGCACTTAACATAAACACATATATATGATGATACGTCCACTTTAACCACTGGTGGTTTAAATTACCCATCATGACTTTATCAGTCTTGTTCAGTAAGAATTCACAAAGTGTTAAAGCAGCCCTAGAGCTGAATCCCTTGCATCTATCAAAGTCACAAGTTCATGTAGCAGATCGCATTAGGTATTTAGGTGCCTGACACATTTTTCCTAAATATTGAATGTGATTCTGAAATTGTCAATCTACTATCACCTTATGCGGTATTTATTTCAAAATCCAAAAACACTATGTAAACACCACATATAAACACTTTAACCCTTTCGCTGCCAGGCCCTGTGCTCCATTTTGTACACTCAGGTGGCCAGACCCTTTTTGCAATTTTTCCTTTGTTTTTTATTTTTCATTTATAGCTTTCAGAATTTGTGAAAGACCCCCAAGCCATATTTTTTATGTTAGTACAAAAAGAAGGTGCTACTGTTTTTTTAGACCCCGCGTTATTTGCGTAAATATTTATCAAACACATATATTTGCAAAAAATACACTAAAATCATTATTAGCAGATAAAAACACAGCAAATTTTACAAAATTCCTACTAAATATAAAAGCTTAATCTGTATTAAGAGAATAAATAACAAATATTTATAAATTTTAAATTGTACCTTTTTGCGAAATGGTGAAAATTGAACGTACGCAAAAATGTAAATAACCAAATTTCTCTAAAAATCCAAAGGTTTTAATTTTTCCCTTGCAGCTTTCAGAATTTGTGAAAGACCCCCAAAATCATATATTTTCTGAAAGCATATGACCTCTAGAATAAAAAGAAGGTGCTACTGATTTTTTAGACTGTGCGATATTTGCGCAAATGTTTATCTAACCAATATATTGGCAAAAAATACACTAAAACAAATATTAGCAGATAAAAACACAGCTAATTTTACACAATTCCTGCGAAATCCCTAATAAATATAAAAGCTTAACCTGTATGGAGTTAATAAATAACAAATATGTGTACATTTTTGAAAAATTGTGAAAATTGAACGTGCCCAAAAATTTCTCAAAAAAGCTGGAGGTTTTTTATTTTTCACGTACAGCTTTCAGAATTTGAAAAGACCCCTCAAACTGGACATTTTCTAAAAGCACACGGCCAGTAGAATAAATAAATAATAAAAGTGCTACTGATTTTTAGGGCCCCACAATAATTGCACAAATGTTTATCAAACCCGCTATTTTCAGTAAAAATACAATAAAATCATTAATATTGCACATAAACACAACATAACTTACAAAATTCCTGCTAAATTAGTACTAAAGCCTTGTGCAAATTCGGTATACTAAAGTGTACACCCATGGGGGGCAATGTTTACCTGCAAAGGGATACGCAGGTGTTCCTTGCATCTCCGTACAGGCAGTCTCATTTATGTCAATGTGGATGCAATGGCTGCAAAGGCATAGCTGCTGTTCCCAATCTGACATCCAAGTGGGTGTGGGTACATGACCCCAAATGCAGACAGTGTAAGCTCAAGGACATGCATGTGGATCTACATGGATGTAAAATTGGGAGCAAAGGCTCTGTTTGTGCAGTTTCTACGTCCCAAATGACATCAATGGGACTGTCTGCACAGAGATGCACAAAACACTTATGCATCCCTGTAAAGGTGCGCTGTGAATGCCCTGTGTGAACAAGGCCTTAGGCCCCTTTTACACAAGCACACCTGATCGGGTCTGCCTGTCCATTTTTCAGGTGGGGCTCAGACTACCTATCTGCCTGTCCATTTTTCAGGTGGGGCTCAGACTACCTATTGTTCTCTATGGTTCCAGTCCGCTAAAAACAGACGGATGGGGATTCCATTCCTCATTCATCTAGAAGATCGGATCAGATGGCATCTGATTGAAATGGACAGGCGGTCAGTTTCCATCTGACCATCTGATAGAGAATAGTGAGCTGTGTCCGTGTCCGCTCTCCATCAGTGGAGTCTACATAGACCTGTCATTCGCCTGCTCAGCAGACAGATCCCTCACTGAGTTGACAGATCTGCTTTTTCAGAGTCTGCTCCATGTGAAAGGGGTCTTACCAGGAGTGGCTAGTCCATTAGGGGAGCTGGGGCGCCACTCCCCTGCAGGGCGTTGGACTCATGTAACCCGCTGATCAGAGATATAGAATTGTTCAGCAGAGTCTGCTGAACAATTCTGATATAAGCTTATGGTCATTGAATGACCATAAGCTTATAGGAGAGGGAGAAATTAGGTCTGTATGCTGTACTGACCTGGCCACCTGCGGGCACTTCTGTACGTCCGTATGGCATACCGACTTGGCAGTGGAAGGGTTAAAATCAATTCACAAAAGGAAATAAATAAGTAAACATATGAGTTAAATAACTGGTGGTCCAGGCTTGAGGTATTTAAGGAATGTAAAAATACCATTTTAAATAGTCTTTGACTTTTTGGATCAGTTCTCTGAATAGTAATGGATAGAAACCTAAGTATGGAAAAACACAGAATCATTGGGTTTGACTTACTTAAAGTGCAACTAAAGGCAGAAGTTTTGTACAGAATGGGTATAGATTAGAACCCCTGTCAGGTGCTTATTGCTCTTTGTGTCCCCGTTAGGCTGGCCATACATTATACAATTTTATTATTAAATTTTCCTTTAAATTTACCAAAACCATATAATATGAGGTCAAACCTAAACACTTTCCAACTATATGCAATCAGACAGGCACTTGCACTACATAGTTGAAGGTAAATCTAAAGAAAATTGAATAAGAAAAGTGTCTGGAGGATATTAGTTATGAGGAAAGGTTGCGAGCACTAAACGTATTCTCTCTGGAGAAGAGACGCTTGAGAGGGGATATGATTTCAATTTACAAATACTATACTGGTGAAATTAGAAGAAAAGAGGTTTAACCTTAAACTACGTAGAGGGTTCTTTACTGTAAGAGTGGCGAGGATGTGGAATTCACTTCCACAGGCGGTGGTCTCAGCGGGGAGCATTGATAGTTTCAAAAATCTATTAGATAAGCACCTGAATGACCGCAAGATACAGGGATATACAATGTAATACTGACATATAATCACACACACAGGTTGGACTTGATGAACTTGTGTCTTTTTTCAACTTCGCTATTACTATGTAACTATGTATTACTATGTACTATGTAACTGCATTTGCAAAGTGTTCTAAGTGCCTTTTGTAAATCCTCCTCATTACATTTAATAACTCCACCCCATTACATATAGTAAAATATATATATTTTCTCCTGTCATTTTGCCAGATTTACAGAGACTTTTTTGTGTATATACATCATTTGTTGCAAAAAATAAATATTTGCAAAACAGAATCAGATTAGGAATAGACATATATTCTTACAAAGGTCTGGAACTTGAGTTTTTAGGAGAGGGTTGTCATCAATTTGAAGGTCTGACAGATGGATGCCAAGGTGACATTTTCAAGAACATCTGAGAATGACAATGGCTATTCTCTAACAAGACAAAACAGACCTGTCCAAAGATATTGCAATGACTTTGCCAAAAATCACAGCAAAAATTACTTTAAAGCAGGGTTTCTCAACTAAGATTCCTTGGAACTGTGTTGAAAAGTTTGAGAAAGGCTGCTTTAAAGTGTGACTAAAGGCAACAACCTTCTTTTTCTTTCTTGTTTATGTTGCATTTTTGTGCATTGATGCATGCTGCCTATTTTTTTAATGGATCCTCAGTGTGCAGCCAAGGTTCAGAAATTGCTTACCCTTTTTTTTAGCACACCACAAAGCAATGCATAAGGGGCACGTTTATGCATGCATGTTGAAGTGGAATTGAAAATGGCACACACCACAATGCACATACACTCCACATTGTGCAGCATATTATCATATGTGATAAAGCATGTAGACATGCGCTGTTCCTTTTCTAGAAGTGCGGTGTTTGTCCTTTGAGTCATCTTGAATAACCTGTTAATTTCTACATACAGTTGTTTGAAAAAGTATTTCCCCCTTTCAGATTTTGTATTTTTTTTTTGCATGCATATTTATAACACTTAAATTTTATACAAATTTTTATATTACACAAAGATAACCTGAGTAAATCCAAGATGCAGTTTTTAAATTATTATTTAATTTATTAATGGAAATAATATAGGGCCTTATGGCCAAACTGGCCCTATGTGAAAAAGTAATTGCCCACTCCCATGCTGAATCATGAATGAACTGTGATTAACCACAATTTTTTGGAAAGCTGAGTTAAATTTCACTTCCCACACCCATACCCGATTACTTACAGACCTGTAGAAAAAGTGAAGCATGTTAACAGGTCACAAAAAGCCACACATCATGCCACAATCTAAAAAAAAATTCAAGAGCAGATAGAAACAAGGTAACGTACATGTATCAGTCTAGGAAGGGTTTCAAAGCTATTTCTAAGGCGTTGGATCTCCAGTGAACCACAGGGAGAGCCATTAGCCAGAAATGGAGATAAATTTAAACAGTGGTGTGCCTTCCCAGGAGTGGCCGGCCTACAAAAATGACTCCAAGAGCATGACGAGGACTTATCTAGGAGGTCATAAAAGAACCCAGAAGAACATCTAAAGAACTGCAGGCCTCACTTGCCTCAGGTAAGATCAGTGTTCATGATTCAACAATAAGAAAGAGACTGGGCAAAAATTGCACCCATGTGAGCGTTCCAAGGCCAAAGCCACTGGCAAAAGGTTCATCTCACATTTACCAAAAAACATCTTGACTATCCCCAAGACTTTTAGGCAAATATTCTGTGGACTGATGAGACAAAAAATGAACTTTTTGGAATGTGTGCATCCTGTTTCATCTGGCATAAAACGAATACAGCATTTCATAACAAGAACATCATACCAACAGTCAAACATGGTGGTGGTAGCGTGATGGACTGGGGCTGCTTTGCAGCTTCAGGACCTGGACAACTTATCATAATTGATGGAACCATGAATTCTGAGTGCTACCAGAAAATCCTAAAGAAGAATGTCATCAATTTATGACCTCAAGTTCAAGTGCACTTGGGTTATGCAGCAGGACAATGATCTGAAACACAACAGCAAGTCCACCTCCAAATGGTCCAACAAAACAAAATTTGGGTTTTGGAGTGGCCTAGTCAAAGCCCAGACTTAAATCCAATTGAGATGCTTTATCATGACCTTACACAGGTTGTTCATGCTGGAAAACCCTCAAATGTAGCTTAATTAAAACAATTTTGCTAAGAAGAGTGGGCCAAAATTGCTCAACAGCAATGTGAAAGACTCATTGCCAGTTATTGCAAGCGTTGATTGCAGTTGTTGCCACCAAGGGTGGCTTGACCAGTTATTAGGTTTAGGGGGCAATTACATTTTCACATAAAGCCAGGCAGGTTTGGGCAGCTTTTTGGCCTTAATAAATGAAACCATCATTTAAAACCTGCATTTCGTATTTACTCGGGTTATCTTTGTGTAATAATTAGTTTGATGATCTGAGTCATTTAAGTGTGACCTATATGCAAAAAAATAAAAAAGAAAATCAGAAAGGGGGCAAATACTTTTTCACACAACTGTATTTGAGATTGGTCAACCACTTTATTGTTTTCAGTATCCTGTGGTTGCGAGCTGGACCTGCACCTTTTCATGTGGATTTAGGGGCCAGCAGCTGGGTGGACCAACCTGAAGAAATTAATTTATCTCACTACATAGACATGTGCAACTGTGTGAATATGGCAAAGAATTGTTCATCTGTTAAAATGCTACTACTTTTTAACTACTAGGAACTATTAAGTTCTTAAAAAGGCCTATTACAGAAAGAAGAAAACTTAACCATTGCATATGGAGATAAAAATATTAACTCATGAAGTAAATACTAATTCCTAGCAAATTAGGATTTACAGTGGCTAAATAACTATTTTATGAGCTAATAAAACATTTCCCACATGTGTGGTATTTTGGTATGCAAATTGAATGCTTTGTTTAGAAAATTATTATGTGATAAAGAATAAAGATTCAATTTCGCTATTAGGGAATACAGCTGTTATTTTTTGTGAACCTTTGTTGACCCATGATATATTTGTTGACTTGTGTGTAACTGACATTTTACATGGAGCCCCATAGCAAAATTTAGATTTTTTTGATTTTGATTATCCAGCCAAAATGTTTTTTCTTAGTTTTAGCTAAAGTGGGAAAGGATTAAAGCCCACCTCTGGTTTTTACTGCCATCTTGGGCACCAATTGAGAGATTTTCCCTAATTTCTTGTCCTGTTAACGTTTTACCAAACAGGAAGTGAGGGGAATTCTGCAACAACAAAAGTGACAGAAAAAAACTGTATTTAATATAGAAAGGTAAAGCTAGAAGCACTGTCAAATTTATATAAGAGTAAGCTGCAGAGGCCACGTCAAGGAACTCCAGTGTTCTGTGGTCCTTGACCCTGTCTAACAGTTGATGGGTGTCCAGTGCATCCCTATACCTTTTAAGGAGGGATGGGCTCTCTGTAGGCATACCTGCCCCTGATCTATCCATTGTTATATATGTGCTCCAACTTTGGATACTCTAAAAATTTATAAAGTTAGGACTGCAGTACAACGGGGTGTCGTGACATGGCCTCTGCAGATTATGCATACATTTTCAAATTGTTTTTTTTTTTATTAATAGTTTTTATTGAGGTTTATTAAGAAACACAAACAACAGACATTGACTGTCAAACATTATGACATGTTGACAAGGATCATCTAGTGAATACACATGACAGGGTAGAAAAAAACAGAAAACATAAATTAACAATAACCAGCGGAGTTACTGCTAAGATCTGACGATAAGTATTATAATGGGTATTGTCCTCACCCTTGGACACCCCATTAGGGACAAACTGTGCCCTGGGGGGAGACAACACCATCGTCTGTAGATCTCCTATAACCATACATATTAACAGGAATGAGTGGTTGCCGCGCTTATAATGCAGTAAGGGGGAAGCAGAAAAAGAATAGAGGCATTTAAGAGAAGTGATCAAGTCTACTGCATAATACCTAATTTGAAGGAGAAATATAGCTGATTACTATAAATCATAAGTGGTGATAATTAGGGAAACTATAAAGAGATCCATCGAAACCATTCCAGCCACTGAGACCATTTAGCTTGAATCGAGGATAGGCGTCCTTCAGAATAAGCAAACATACTCTCATAAGATTCATGGGTGTGCACCAATGAGAACACCTCACTTCTGGTAAGAGCATCTGGGGATTTCTAGTGGTGAACAATTGTCAGCCTAGCTGTTACGAGGATATGTGAAGCAATACAACATAGATGGGGTGGACGCTGTCAAGGCCTATACATAGCAATGCAAGTGCAGGAGAAGGTTTAGTATGTACTTTGGTTACTTTGAATAATAGTTGAAAAGTGTCTTTCCAGAATGTAGACATCCCTGCGCATTCCCCTAGGATGTGGTACAATGTCCCTATAACCCCACAGTTCCTCCTGCAGAGGGACTGTGTAGATGTGTCAAATTTTGGATCAAGGATGGAGTGATATACCAACGGAGCATACATTTATAAACCAGTTCATGTGTAAGCTCTAATGAGCAGGGCCTTCTGATTCCTCTTGTACCAAATTTTAATGTAACTGTAATGCCTGTCTTTATTTTGTTAAGCGCTGTGCAAACTGTTAGCGCTATATAAATCCTGTATACTATAATAATAATAATGTTGGTTGGAAGATCAAGATGCATTAAGGCTGAATTTCAGGGCAGCTTACCATTGGGAGTCATTGGAAGTTTGACCCATATCTTTTTGCCATTTTAACATAGGGATTAATTTCCTAAAGGAGGTTTTGTCCTGTAGAATAGTGTAATTCCTTTAGAATGGGGATCATTACCTGACAGGTATTTGCAGGCCTGTGCATGCAAAGATTTACAGATATGAGGGTTACAGATGAGGCAGTGGATTACTTATATGTTTATAATAATCTGCTGGTGTGAGTGAGAATGATTTTTGCAAGGATGTGAATGGTTATGCAAATTGTCTTAGCATGAACTGTTAGCCCACGTACACATGGTCATAGATTTTGCCAACCAAATCCGTCGGATTTTGCCCGTCGGATTTAGTCCGACGGATTGTGTCCTAAACTGTTGCATACACACGGTCGGGCCAAGTTGGCGAAAAATCCGATCTTTCAGAACGTGATGACATAATTTCGTTACGATGGGACTACATTCAGGCTAGTAGCCAATAGCTTTGATGTAGGAATTTGATCTGAGCATGCGTGGCACTTGGTCAGATGAAAATGCTCTACACATGATCGGATTAGGTCCGTCCGGCCCAGTTGGTCGGGAAATATTTCCAACATGTTGGAAAATTGGGTCGGACGGAGATTCGGACGGAATCAGTCCGATGCATACCACACACAGTCGGATTATCTGACGACACAGTCCGATAAGACTCATTCCGACAGATTCTCCGACCGTGTGTACAAGGGCTAAGACAGAGCCAATTGGGTTCGTTGCAGGCTGGCTGGTAAGTTAGCTGGGATTTTTATTTTATTTATTTTTTACATGGGTTGCCCTTCTACATGCTCTTTGCTGCAAAGGCCAGTTATAAGTTGGGGTGTTTGCCATTTGTTTGTACCTTAAGTGATAGTAAAGCTGGAGTTTGACTTTAAGCTGTGACTTGCTTTGCAGAATTAAAAACCTCAAATTACTTTTTATCTTAGGAGATACTCTGGGATTGTTTAGCCTAGCAACATGTGTTAGACATACAGGGTTAATATCAGAGAGCTTGTCAGAAAGACCAGAGGCTCTAATGGCAATACATTTTCTCTCAGGTGGGAAGAAAAAGGGGAGATTGTGAATGAATAGCAACATTGACATCGCAAAGACTTGTGTGCATCCGATGGTCATCACCTCTAGAATGAAGACTTAAAGTGTTTGTTACCCCAATACTTCATATACCTGATATGTGCCTGCTGTACCATGTACTTGTATGATAAAGTATCTTGTTCTCTTTGTATTGCTTCCTTTGTGTGAAATCCCTGGTGTTCCTGCCAGTCCTTCTGCTTTCTTATTAAAAACTGACCACACTAAGCAGGATAGCACACTGTGGTGGGTTCTCTAGCTATCATGGGTGCTCTCCTCCAAGGATTAGACTTGTCCTGACACACCCCTGCCGCATAGCCATTCACTGGGAACGTCAGTGTGCTGCTGCTTGTACTTCCCCAGCTCGTATGCAGATGAAAACAGAAGGAATGTGATCACTTATAAAAAATGGAAAAAAGGTATTTGCAATGTTTTTTTTATTTCTAAACATAAACGTTTTGCCTTTCATTTTGATTTTAAACTGAATGGGTTGTTTTACAAGGTGATCATTTACAATCAGGATCAGGGTTAATGATACAGTGCTGGATCTTTATATGCACAGTGCTTTTCTGCATTTGTTGCCTCAACAACCTTCCTAATGGGGCCTCCTCCCATCATCTGGTTGTGTAGGCTGCTACGATTATAGTTAGGGCACTGAATCAACCCTATTGTGAGCGTTGATTTCCCCCCATGTTCTTTATGCAGTAATGAGACCAACCACCGTGTCTCCATTACAGATATTTAAAGCTGTTAATGCTTAGTGAATATGTCTCCTTGAAGAAGATGTAAGCACTCTCCGGATAGCTAGCAATATTAAGGTACTAGCAAGCTGAAGACTTCAATCTGTAGTGTATGTTTTTGTTGATTCCCCCTGAATATCTCTCAGGGATTCAAGCTATAAGATCTCCCCAGCCAGGCACTCATCCCTGCCACACGTTTTCCTAGAAGACTTGCTCCTCTTGTAGTAGTTAGATGGGTCCCAGTCAGAAACAAAAGCAGGAAAAGGTTGAAACACAAGCAGTACGAGGATTCTCAAGAGACATAAGAAACCAACAGATGGAAGCATACATATCTATTTTGGATGGAATGGTCCATTATGTCAGCACTACATATTTCCTAGGATACATTTTAATCACAATAGCCACATAAGTATAAGAAATATAGGACTAAAAGTAAAACTTTAATAGTAGCCTTCTTTTTTTTAACACAGTTTTAGAGGTAAATGCTAAGTTTGAGTTTACAGTTAGCTACTTTTATTTAACATTGAGCTTTGTACTTGTCCCTACAGCCTATGAAAAATTGTCAGTGTAGTAGTGTAGTAGGTTATAATAAAAAATATAATAAAAAAAAAATTACACTGTGCCCACTCCAAAGATAAATAAAATAAATAACAAGGCTGCTACCTTCAAATCCCAAACAACAAATGTACAATTACCTTAAGGAAGTACTTCATATACTGTCAGTATACAGTGCATATATAATAAATATCACCACATATACATTATAAGTGAAATACATATAGCTACATAAAACATATCAGCTAGTATATAAACCAATGTGGTTGTCAACAAGAGGATGAACTGCTTTCTTGTAGGTAGTGGCACATTTGGTATTTTTCTTTGTTATCTTTTGTTTATAAAAAAAAATGGTGGTTGACATTTTTTATATATACTGTATATATGGACAATATGTTCTGAATCATATTTGCACTAATTTTATTTATTTAAGGTGGCACATTGATATGAATTGTATGGACATAGTATGGTAGTACTATATAAGGAAGGCCAAACAGCACTTTAGGATAATCTACTCAAAGAGTCTCAGTCCACTCTCATCTGAAACCTTGCCTGACCATCAAGTTTCCCAGGTAGCAATTCAACATATAAAAGCCCTAGGGAATGGGGGCGTGGCCTGACGCGAGTTCCGGATGGTCGCATAATCCCGGAGCTCCGGTGACAGGGGACCTAAGCGGCAAAAAGCAATGCCACCCGTGCCTTCTGGAAGCAAAGTCTGGCGGCTTACAGACTTCTATTCCAGACTACCTGACAGGGAGTCCCAAGATGGCGCCCGTGCCTACTCTCCGAAGAGAGCCTCACCGCGCACGAGGGGAGCGGATCCAGGTAAACAGCAGCACAAAAAGGCCTCCACCACTGGCCAACACTCCTACCCCCCTCTCCATCCACTAGCAGCCCAGCTAAGTCGAAACCCAGGCTGGATGGCAGCGGATTGAGTGGGGCGGGCAGTCCGTCCACAGACTCAGGGGATGACACCCGGGAGTTACCCAAACCCATGGAATCCTATCCCACTCAAAACCAACCGGTGGTGGATACTGTTTTGAAAGACATGTTACTATCACTCCGCAGCACCATCCAGTCGGATTTGGCAGCTTGTATGCACAGCTTTCATAAGGATCTTAATGTCATTGGAGATAGAGTGGATCACATAGAAACAAAGATGGGGCAATATGCTGGGACTATAAACGATCTAGTAGATGCACATGAGGAGAAAGAGGGGGAGGTGGAGAGACTTAAGGAGAAATTGGCGGACCTGGAAGACAGATCACAAAGAAACAATATCAAAATTAGGGGTATCCCCGAAACAGTCTTACAGGCCGACCTAAACGCACATGCGGTGACGGTGTTTAAACAAATATTGCCAACATTGTCGGATCTTGATGTGACGATCGACAGGATTCATCGTCTTCCCAAGCCGACCCACTTGTCTGATCAGGTCCCGAGGGACGTATTGTTAAGGCTACATTTTTTCCACGTGAAGGAGGACCTAATGGCAGCCATGCGGCAAAAAGAGCGTATTCCGCCACAACTTCAACATTTGCCGTTTTTCACAGATCTTTCACAATATACTCTCCAGAAAAGGAGAAACCTGAATACTATTACCAAAGCTTTGAGAAACCACAAAATTGTTTACAAGTGGGGATTTCCTACAAAACTGTCTGTAGCTAAGGACAACCGTACATACTTAATCACCTCTTTGGACAAAGGTATAGCCCTCTTACAAGAGTGGGGCATACTTTCGGAATTGGAAGTGAGCGCAGCATTGTCTACTGCTCCGAAACCGGTAGACCTGGAATGGAAAACTGTCACGACACGGAACGCCAAGTCGCACTCATGAGTCGGGACGGATGTATTTGTCTAAATCTGAGTTCCCATTGTCACTGTTACTAGGGAGCCTCAGGCTGAAATTTCCCCCCCAGTTAATTTTGCAGCACCCGCTGCCCACGGTTTTGTTCTGTTAGTCCAGCTCTAGTGGGAATAGAGTGGACGTTACTAATTTGCTTACTAACTGATGCTCTATTTTAATTTCTTCTGTTACGTCTTCTTATTTTTTCTTTTTTTTTCTTGTTTGGATGCTGAAACACGTGATAACTACAGCCTGCTTAACATTTGGTGGATGGGTGATTCGACAATTACCTCATTTGGTGCCGCAGAGAGAGTCGAGGAGTCTATACGGCGCCAGGAACGGAGAATTCCTCATCACAACAGTGAGTACTGTTTTACTAGAAATCCACGCGACATACTTGGAGAGATTAAGAGACCCCTTTGGAATAGGGAGACCATCTTTAGTGGGGCTGGTCAGCACACTCTTCTGCATTGCATGCCCATATTCCCTCTATGGCTCTGAATATTTTGTCTATCAACACTAAGGGGCTTAACCACCCAGTGAAACGGCATTCGCTCTGGAAAGAAGCGGAGTTACACAAATGCGACATTGTTTGCGCCCAGAAGACCCACTTTGTAACTGCCAAAGCACCCAAATGCTCGCACAAATGTTTCCCGCACATATTCACGGCTAATGCAGCAACCAAAAGGAAAGGTGTTCTAACAGCTATTAAGGACTCTGTGGTCTTTCGTCTGCACGAATCTGTTAGTGATCCCCATGGCAGATTCTTAATATTGATATGTGATGTGAACTTGACTACTTACACAATTGTGAACGTGTACTCCCCCAACACCCACCAGGTGAGATTTTTTAACGGTCTGATGCGGAGAGTATGGAAAATCCAAAAAGGTATGCTGATAATGTGTGGGGATTTTAACTTGACCCCGGACCCTACTTCGGACTCTACGTCACGGTCCACGAGACTGCGCCCGGCTATGCAGCCCGCTATTCATCAGCACGGACTATATGACGCCTGGAGATGTTTGCACGCTAACGAGAGAGACTTTACTTACTTTTCGCCTCCACACCAGATCTACTCTAGAATAGACCTGTTTTTGGTTGACCAGCAGACTCTGATGCGGACGTCTTCTGTGGCCATTAAACCGATAACATGGTCTGATCATGCACCGGTGGTGCTCTCCATGGTGGGCACGGCAGCTGTTGATGCGAGACCTCCGTGGAGAATCAACACCTACGTGCTGCAGAGGGAGGAGTGCAGAAAAGTTCTCCAGAAACGCTTAACTGAATTTTTCAATGACAATGTTGATTCCGTTACAGACCCATTTGTGTTATGGAATGCCCATAAGGCGTTCATGAGAGGAATTTGCATTCAAATGGGAGCGAGGTTAAAGAGGCAGAGGCAGAGCAAACTTACAGGCTTGTTGACAGACATTGAGAAGTTAGAGTTGCTCAACAAGTCTAATCCGACAGACCTCCTATCCCAAAAACTAGCCCAGCATAGACATGACCTGCGCATTCTACTACTTGAAAACTTTGAGAAATACAGCAAACGGAGAAAAATGAAGTTTTATGCTTATGACAATAAAGCAGGTAAACTTCTAGTCCATAAAATCAAAGGCCACAGATATAAAACTAAAATCCCATATATCATTCACCCTACCACTAAAATAAAAGAAACCCACCCTAAGAAAATCGCTGACGCTTTTAGCTCCTATTATAGCTCGCTTTATAACCTTAAAGACGACCCCATGACTTATCAACCAAATCAGGAACACATTGTTGATTTTCTCTCCCAACTCCCAATTCCGCGACTGACTCAGGTGCAACTGGACTTGCTAAATGCCCCATTCACTGATGCCGAAATCCAGACGTCAATTGATTCCTTACTGCCAAATAAATCCCCTGGTCCGGACGGTTTTAGTGGTGAATACTATAGATTATTCAAAAACACTCTCACCCCGCACCTTACTACAATTTTCAACAAAGCTGCTGCCTCTGCCTCTTTCCCACCGGAGATGTTAGAAGCCCTGGTAATAACTCTGCCTAAGCCTGGGAAGGATCCAGTATCTCCGCCAAATTTCAGGCCAATTTCTTTACTCAATAATGATTTGAAATTATATACCAAAATAATTGCCGCTCGTATGGTGGATATACTACCCACGATCATTCACCCCGACCAGACGGGGTTCACGAAGAATAGGCAAGCCTCAGACGCGACCCGTAGACTTGTTAATTTAATCCATCTAGCCGAGGTGAGGGGGAGGCCTTCTCTGCTTCTATCTCTGGACGCGGAGAAGGCCTTTGATCGCATTCACTGGAAGTACCTCGGTGAGGTCCTGAGGGCTTTTGGATTTGAGTACTCGGCCAGAGTACTTATCTCAGGGGTTATGTCCTCCCCGTTTCCTATTTTGAATGGGACGTGGCAGGGGTGCCCTCTTTCTCCCTTGATATTTAATCTACTGATGGAACCCCTAGCCATTCACATTAGATCTCATCCACGTATAACAGGATTCGGGGTGGAGACGGGGAGCCATAGTATCAGCCTGTTTGCTGAAGATGTGATATTGATGTTGACCAATGTGGAGACTTCCCTGGCTGAGGCACATGAATCTTTATCACTGTTCAATCGTGTTTCTTACTACAAGGTAAATGAGGGTAAATCCCAGATATTAGGACTAGGGATAGATGGTGAAACAAGATCCAGGCTACAACGTATCTTCCCTTATGCTTGGAGCTCCACTGGTATCAAATATTTGGGCATAGTACTATCTGATAAAATAGGTAAATTGTGTAATGACAATTATGTGCCATTCTTGGAGGGTCTAGAATCCAAACTGCTATCTATTTCTAAGAAAGAACTGTCCTGGTCAGGTAGATTAGCCGCTTTTAAGATGATGGTCTTACCTCAAATCCTGTACCTATTTAGGACCCTTCCTATTCCAGTCCCGAATGGCTTTTTTTCTAAGGCACAATCTAGGATCAATTCTTTTTTGTGGCAAGGAAAGAAAGCTAGGTGCGCTTTCAAGAAACTGATTCAGGCGAAAAGAGCGGGTGGGGTGGGACATGTTTTGTTACGGGATTACTACCTGGCAGCTATCTTGGCCCAGGCAAGATATTGGTTTGTACAGGGCAGGGGTCCTAGATGGATAGAAATAGAACAAGCACAATGCTCTCAACATAATATTGGAGATCTATTGTTAACGAGTTCGCTCATCCCACAGATAGTAGGTATTCTGTCTCCCCCTATGCGAGCCACGCTGGCGGCCTGGAAGACACTTCTAGGTAGTGTTAGCCCGGACCAACCCACCAAGTCAATCCCTTTAACATTATCGAGCCTGCGGCTCCTCATTCCTCAACTATCCATTGGAAACTGGCAGAGGAGGGGGATTTCTTCTGTACAGGACATTATGATAGGTCCATCTATTAAAACATTCCGGGCGCTTCAACTGGAGTTTGGGCTGGAACTTAGGGATCAATACACATACAACCAGATTGCACATCTACTTAGTACAATCCCTACAACCCAAACACCCCTTCCGGTGAGAGTGAATCTGTACTACCGAAATGATCAGACAAAAATTAAAGGCATATCATTGTTTTATAACCTCTTAAATCACAGGTCTGAGTTTCGGAGATCTCCATCTATGAGATCTTGGGAACTCGAGTTGGGATCTTCCTATTCTCAGGAACAATGGGAAGAATCCATAAAGGTAGTTTACTTAGCGACTAAATCTGTGAATCTGTGGGAACTTTCTGTTAAGATCCTTCTAAGATGGTATCTAACTCCGGTGAGGCTGGCGGGTTTTCAGCCCCATGTTTCACCGCTATGCTGGAGACTCTGCGGACACAGGGGGACGCTGGGTCACATACTTTGGATGTGCCCAAAATTGAACAAGTTATGGTGCCAAGTATTCGACTTGATTTACAAACTAACCGGTTTTATTGCTGGCGGGGACTCCGGACTAGCGGTGTTATCACTGGGGATAGATAGATTCCCAAAAAAGTACATGCTGATAGTTTTTCACATATTAGCGAGCACTAGATTAGCGATAATGAGACGATGGAGAACCGAAGGCATACCGCAGCTAAGTGAGATCATAAGAGATGTGGATTTACACATACATTACGAATTAATGTTTGCTGCTTCCCAAGGCAACCTAGCATCCAAGCAAGCTATATGGCAGCCCTGGATAGATTGGTGTAATTCCGCTTCCTGTAAGTGATACGGATCACAATAGAGTTAAAACATTTTATTATAACTCTTGAAGTGAAGTTTTTGCTGATACCCTGTGTTAAAACATGTATACGCAAATTGTAGAGTATATATTTCAATAAGGCATCCAGTTATCTTATTTTATTTTCCTTTTTCCTTTTTTCTTTTCACTGTTCTTATGTTAATGGATATCACTAGTTCTTACTCCAGGATGGTTAATTGCAAGAATTGACTGTATAAATACCTGACTTTTGTATGAGAATGTGGCATTGTATAAACCTGTGATACTCAATAAAAATTATTGAAACTAAAAGCCCTAGGGAATAAGACAAACTCATGATAGTTAAAGTGGTAGTAAACCCGCTAATGTTTTTTTTTTTTACCACCTGCAAAGCAAAAGGCATAATGAGCTAGTATGCACCGCATACTAGCTCATTATGAAATACTTACCTTAGAACGAGACCCTGAAATCTGGCCAGATCCGCGCCGAGAAGCTGACATGCTCCCTCTGCGTTTATTCCGGGTATCGCGGCTCCGGCGCCGTGAGTGGTCGAGTCCGGCCACTGCCAGACTTTCAGCCGAGAATCCACTTGTGCGCATGCGCCGCTGCAGTCAGCGGCGCATACCGAGGGGAATATCTCCTAAACCGTACAGGTTTAGGAGATATTTTTTTTACCTACAGGTAAGCCTTATTATAGGCTTACCTGTAGGTAAAAGTAAAAAAAATGAGTATACAACCACTTTAAAGTATCACTTTAAAATTTTATTGAAAGGTAAAACCTGTATGCACAAATACTCAGTGGGGGTTATTTACGAAAGTCAAATCCACTTTGCACTGCAAGTGCACTTGGAAGTGCAGTCGCTCTAAATCTAAGGGGTATATCTGAAATCAGGGGAAGCTCTGCAGATTTTATCATCCAATCATGTGCAAGCTAAAATGCTGTTTTTTATTTTCCTTGCATGTCCCCCTCGGATCTACAGCGATTTTACTTCCAAGTGCACTTGCAGTGCAAAGTGGATTTTTCTTTAGTAAATAACCCCCAGTGCGTATAAGCACTTATATAGACATTTCCCAGTATGTGAATACCAACAGACATGAAAACTAGTCCCTCAATGTAACTAGATGTAGTGGCATCACCAAGACCCACCCAACACAAATGTGTTTCATCATTTAACTCGCTCAGGAGCTGCTGATAATATACTGTATAATAGTATATAAGGTATAATTGGTTACCTTTACTGAAGATAAATGAGAAAAAGGCTGATATCTTGTATTTGAACAATTTAAAGATGTTCATAAATCACATATACTCTGTAGTCTCATAGACAGTAATTTGGTCATCACCCAGCATACACCAAATGTGAATGCTCTGTTAAATAGAGGAAAGCATTACTTTTCTCGTAGCATGCTGTTATTATGTTTACATTTCGTTCATACTTTACAATAGCCAGGTAATATTTGTGGGGAAGGTAAAAGCATCAGAGGACCTGAAATGCTGCCCATATGCATAACCCTTGTGACTTTCTTTATAATGTCTAAATAAAAATAAAATTGACAATATTGCTGTCCCACTGGATGTGTTATGTTACAAAATAACAGAATATGTTAATAGAATTTCAGCAATGTCTTGAAAACTCTTGAAAGAAAAAGTCCATCAAAAAATGATTGCATAACCTTAAGCTCTTCCCTCAAGTTGTAGTTATTTTTTTTTATATTGAAATATGAAAGTAAGCAAATACTTTGTAGATATACGGTAAGCTGTAAATAAGTAATGTTGACTACGGTAATTTAACTTCTTTCTTTACATGCATTATGATGAACTCTGGTCAAATAACTAAATGTGCATTTTATATATGCACAAGGTACCTCGGTTATTTTATTATGGTTAAAGCAGTATTAAACGTTAAATAAAATTTGTAATACATTGCAGCTTACCAACCATTAGATGTGGTGCCTGCATTCGTTTTCTTTTTTAAGGCCTTTTTCCCTCTGTTTTCACCTGTGATCTGGACAGTAACACACCTCCTGTAATAAAGTGCCCCCACTCTGGATGAAGGAGCAAAGGGGCACCTTTGGACAGCAGCATTGTCAGTTTGGGGGGAAGGGAGTGTTAGAATGGCTATCACATTTAAATAACAAAACACATCAAAGTCAAACTCCAGTTAATACTTTATAAGCAGTTACAGCAAACATTTTTTTTTCCTGTTTGGGATAAGGGTTTTACTGTAAATACCGTATTTATCGGCATATGCCACACACATGTGTATAACACACACCACATTTTAAGAGGAAAGTTTCAGGAAAAAAACTTTTTTGTTAAATAAACCACTTTGAAACAAAATAATGGTCAGTGAGCATCAATGCAGCCTGATTAGTGCCCATATGCAGCCTCAATGCAACCTAATGTGCCTATCTGCAGCTTCAGTGCAGCCTGATCTGTGCCCATCTGCAGCCGGATCTGTGCCCATCTGCAGCCTGATCTGTGCCCAAATGAAGCCTGATCTGCGCCTATCTCCCCCATCAATGCAGCCTGATTAGTGCCAATCTGCAGCCTCAATGCAGCCTAATCTGTGCCTATCTGCAGCTTCAGTGCAGCCTGATCTGTGCCCATCTGCAGCCTGATCTGTGCCCATCTGCAGCCTGACCTGTGCCCAAATGAAGCCTGATCTGCACCCATCTGCAGCCTGATCTGTGCATCTCTCCCCCATCAATGCAGCCTGATTTACGCCCATCTGCAGCCTCAATGCAGCCTAATCTGTGCCTATCTGCAGCTTCAGTGCAGCCTGATTTGTGCCCATCTGCAGCCTGATCTGTGCCCATCTGCAGCTTGATCTGCACCCTTCTGCAGTCTGATCTGTGCCCATCTCCCCCATCAATGCAGCACACCATCTCTCATAGGAAATCACAGAGCTATCATCTCCTATTTACTAAGCTCTCATTAGGCAGTCACATTCATCCAGCCTCAGCCATTGGCATTGTACCAGCTCCTGTGATAGACAGAACATTGGTCCAATGCTGGTGACGGTATGTGTGATGGGAGAGACGAGTTAGAGCTGAGTGGAGAACCGAGTGGAGAGGAGATGACAGCTCTGTGAATTCCGGCAGCACTCTTCTGAGCGTATAACATGCACCTGCGATTTTCCCCCTATTTTCAGAGGAAAAAAGTGTGTGTTATATGCCGATAAATATGGCAAATAAAAGCTGTTCCTTATAAGCACCCATGTCAGTGTTAAATGATTTATTCTATCCCTGTAACTGCTACATCTGCAGGACAACTCGTTTTTTTTAAAAAACAACACAATTACTGGCAGTATCACTAGGTAAAAAATAAGGGAAAAAAATAAAATAAAAATGAATGCAGCCAGTACATTGAATAATTGGTATGCTGCAATATAATACATGTTTGTTTTTAGGTTTAATACTGCTTTAGGATACAGCATGTGATCTCCTCTCCATCTTCAGTCTACATGTGGAACAATAAAAGGCTAGCAATATGCTGATAAACACATCTGTTTTCTCTAAGCACTTTGCAAAGCTATAGAGCTCACAATACTGGGAGTTAGTGTCTGCAAGAGATTATGGCAAGCTAATATAAGGACCGATATCAGGCTCTTATGATAGCATTATTTGTTAATTTATTATTTGTTATTATTTGTTTAATTAAAAGTATCTTTATAATAAAATGTTTCCAAATGTTAAACAATCATAGCAAAATACAGATTGCCATCAAAAACATACCAGAACACAAAAAAATGAAAAAATAATAAAATCTCCTTCTCCTTCACTTATCAATTCCTCAAATAAAAGATCAACCACAAAAAAAAAAAAAAAAATCAGAAATAAATGAGAGAGCATGACAACTGTGCATAATCTACTGCTAGATCCAAATCTCAATATATATATTAGTTATAAAGATGCCTCCTAGAAGATCCTGGGACCCCACACACTCCCAAAAATCCCACAGGTATTATTTATGCGCATAGAGTTTGGGAATTGTGGATTTACACGCATGCCTCCAATAGGACGTAATTAAGCATTTGGCAGCCATAAGCACATGAGAAAATAACCTTCTGGCAGCCTAAGCCCTTGTTCAGAATGGAGAGATTTGTCATGCGATTCGACCTGTCATCAGACGACCTGAAATGTCGCAGACTTTGGCCGGCAATGGAACCGTTCCAAACGGTGCAACGTCGACTTTGCAGTGCCACACCAATTTTCAAAAGTAGTTCTTGCACTACTCTTGGCGACTTTGGGTGCAATTTTAAAAGACATGTGTGCATGAAGCCACACAGATGTCTTTCAAGTCAGACCCAAATTTGCACTGAAATTAATGAAGTCGCACAATTTCAAAGCCACGTTCAATGTGAACTAGGGCTTAGGGATTTTTTTTGGGGCAATGCCCAGCAGGTACATAGGGAAATCCAATGGAATTCTAATTTGCAAAAGGTGAAGACTAAAGCCTCCAACTTTTGTTAAAATAACCAGATCTTTGAACAAGAATATATGACTTAATGCTCCGAGCCGTTTTAAATGCATTTTGCTTTCACAGAGTACAAATAAAAACGTTATGAGCTACTAACCGGATCGCATTCCACTCCTTTAAAGAAAACTGATTATTGCCCAGCACTCATCTCCTACATGTAAAAATCATAATTTTTTTGCTATAAAATTACTCAGAAACCCCAAACATTACATATATTTTTATAGCAGAGACCCTGGGGAATAACATGGTGGTAACTTAAACTTTTTTGTCACACGGTATTTGCGCAGCAATTTTTCAAATGCAATTTCTTTGGAATAGCCCAATTTTTTGTATAATGTGACAGATGATGATATGCTGAGTAAATAGATACCTAACAGGTCAGGCTTTAAAATTGCACACACTTGTGGTATGGCATGAAACTTCAGTACTTAAAAATCTCCATAGGCAGCGTTTAATTTTTTTTTTTACAGGTTACATGTTTAGACTTACAGAGAGGTCTAGTGCTAGAATTATTGCTCTTGCTCTAACATTTGCGGTGATACCTCACATGTGCGGTTTGAACATTGTTTACATATGCGGGCGCGACCTACATATGTGTTTGTTTCTGCATGCGAGCTCGCAGGGATGGGGCAGTTTTTGTTTTATTGTTTTTTTTATTTTTATTTTTTTTCATAGTTTGTAAGGTCGAATAAAGACACCAGTCCATCCAGTTCAACCTGAGTGAGTATCTACAATTGTCCCTATCCCTGTACATTGCACACTCACATCAGTCCCTACCCTCAAGGAGCCCACAATCCTAGGTCCCCATTCATATACTGGGGCCAATTTCAGACAGAAGCCAATTAACCTACCTGCATGTCTTTGGATTGTGGGAGGAAACCGGAGTACCCGGAGGAAACCCACGCAGGCACAGGGAGAACATGCAAACTCCAGGCAGGTAGTTTCATGGTTGGAATTTGAACCAGCGACCCTTCTTACTGCTAGGTGAGAGTGCTAACCATTACACCACTGTGCTGCCCACTTTTTTATACTTTCTCTTTTAAAAAAAAATGTTGGATTACTTTTGTTCCTATTGCAAGGAATGTAAACATCCCTTTAATAGGGATGGTGCATGACAGGTCCTCTTTATGTACAGATGTGCTCTCCTCTAGTCAAGAGAGGCCGAGATAAAAAAAAACAATCCCAGCCTTTCCTGCCAAGTCCTCAGCTTTGTTTACTTCCGCTGGCGCGGATGTGACGTCATAACGTTGCGCCTGGGCCTCCGAGAGTCATAGAGATTGCCGGGGACTATCTGTGCCTCGGAAATCCCTATGGTTAACTTCTGGCAGTAGTGGATTCTTTTTCTGGGTCGCCGATGGCTCGAGTGACCCTGGAGAAGCACTGGAGGGTGGTGGGGGGGGGACATCCCCTCCCGTCGCCTGTAAGAACGATCAAGCAGCAGCTATGATTGTTCTTATGGTGAAGGGAATCACCTGTGAAAAAGATTGATATCTGAATGATGCCTGTAGCTGCAGGTATCATTCAGATATCACCACTGAAAGCTCAGGACATCATATGATGCGGTCGGCAAGTGGTTAATATCTGTTCCCATTTAGTTATATATCTATTCTTCTGTGGAGTGCCCAACTGTGGGGTTAAATAACAGTTGGCATATACATGACACTAACCTCCTATATGATGAACCCAAAATATAAAAAAGGGGTAGAATAAATAAAATAATAAAAAAAAATATTCAAGGCATAATACCTTGTGCATAATGCTTACTTTTAAGGTAGCTAAAAAAGCCTGTGAAGACAATTCATATTTCTCTTGCAAAGCTGCAAAAGATAAAAGATTTTTGTCTCTTCATCAATAAGGTTACCAATATAAAAAGGAGATTTAAGTTCTCAGCTGACAATTTTCATTAAACATCTAATTGTATTAAAGTCAAAAGTGGTTTTAAATAGGACTTAAAGTGTAACTTTAATCAAAGTTTTAATACATATACGGATATTATTGCCATCTGTGTACCTTTGGGTAGATTAGCCCTGCCAGTTGTCACTGGGGCAGGAAATGAGGGAAATCCAACCAATGACAAATGCTAAAAGAACATAAAGTAAGGGGAACTCTCCCTATAAGAATGCCTATCCTGGCAACATCTATGTGATTTGGGGTATTTTTTTCACTTCCTGCCATGTTGGGGGGGGGGGGGTGTAGGAAAACACAGATAGCATTATAAACCAATATAAACTAAAACTATCAATTCCCTGATGTTTAAATAAATGACTGTAAGTGTGCTTGAAGAAGAGTAAAAGCTGTTTTAATACACCATTGCAGATATTACGCCCTTGCACACATATTTATTCTCACAAGCTCTTTATAGTTTTCAGACCCTTTTATAAAATGAAAAACCCATATTAATGTGTGTTTTCAAGAGTGCTCAAAAAATTGAGTTTGGTAACAACAGTAAGAACATAACATTCAAGTAAGCCATTTTACCATTTTCAGACCAGGATTTATTGCATTTGAAAACTTTCATTAGTTGCCATAGAATTCATTATTTCATAATTTCTTAGAATTTGATCATAAAGCCAGTAGAAAAGTAATGCCATTACTCGTAAACAACGAATCAAGCTTTATCTTTTATTTTTGTTATTCTTTTATATATAAAAGAAGAAATCTGGTTGCTATACTGCGCTGTGCACCTGCTTCAGTTTTCTGCACGTTATTTCATTGTTATTTCAGCACTCTGGTCAGCTCCTACGGTATCACTATAATACAGTATACAAATGCTTTCTTTTCATAATTTCCCACAGAGCACAGGTGTATGTATTATTGTGAATTAAAATACACTCTAAAAGGCATCTGAAACACAGGCTTAGCTATAAAAAAAAAAAATTACCATTAGTAGAGAAGAAACATCAGATTTATATTTAATCATTACATTATTAAAATAAACCTGGATGAATTGAAAATGGTTAACAACCCCTATAAAAAAATATAGTTCTTCATTTTCCATTTTATTTTTAAAAATATATCCTATTTTCTATGTTAGACTAGGCTGGCCTATTAAAGTGACACTAAACAATATCAATTTTCCAAAATAAGCCATACACGTCCATTACTTAAAGGCCCTGTAATCAGTTTTTCATGAAATAATTTCTTACTGTGTTTTTCTATCTCCTTGTAACATCCTCCTTGAGATCCCAAACTTCTCCTTTTCACCCTCTTTTCTATTTGTTTGGAGTGAGCAATGCATTCTAGTTGCCATCATGTGCACTGTTCTATGCACACTACACATCTTATAGTCAATAGTCCCAAGTACATAGACACCCTATTATATAAAGTTACATTGAAGCAGCATAAAAAGGAATTTAGAGAATTGTAGGAGGCTGAAAGCAACAGAGGGTACTTTTTGAGCTAAGAATACATTCTTGAATAGAATAGAATAGAATAGAGTTTAGTGTCACTTTAAAGTTGATTTCCAAGCAAATATAAAAAATACAAATGAATGCAGCGCTGTATCTATAAATATGTAATGTCAAGATCTCAGACTAGGAGGAGGAGAAGCAGCACATCAATCAATCGTACTGCTACTGCAGTGCTCCTTTATTTTATTTCTCTGTCCAGTCAGCAGTCAGCAGACTGCAGATGAAGAGAGGACATCACTGTGTCCTTTCTACAGTCTTTAATTATAGCAGCAAAAGTGATCTCATCTGTTAGCTTTACTTTTAAAAGAGAATTATGGCTTCAAAAACAAACACACAAACTCACCTAAATGTCTACAGCAATGATTTAGCTGCATCTGTCCCCCACCACCTCCAAGACCAAGAACTGAGCGATCAAGCATTGCTGATTTCTCAGCTCTCAGTCTTCAGCCTGCAAAGAGCAGATGACTGTCAGTCACCCGCTCACTGCTCTGCCCCTTCAGCGCTCACTTGAGTGGCAGGAGCAGTTGACTCAGGCTCTCAGCAGATCGCTAAGACCCTGAGTCAGCTGCTGGTCCAGGCTTCTGGGTGGATCTCAACCATATGATCGGGATCTTTTCAGAGGCTGTACTGGCTTTGTGATGCAAGCTAAAGCCCGCTGTCGGATGCAAGTGGGTCACAGGAGTGCAGAACGAACTGCACTCCTGAAATCCATGGGAGAAGTATCGACGAAATAGCTTTGGCTATACTTCTCTTTTACGGATGGAAAATCTGTATCTCCATTAGACATGTGTGGTTCATTTTGTTCCAAATTAATATTCAGGTGAATTTACATTATTTGGAAATTTGGAAATATCTGAATACCCGAATTACATTATAAACTAATTTTACCGAGTGCTCCGAATAAAGAAATAAAATTTGTCTGAATTTCAGAAATTCAGACTAAAATTCAGTTAGAATTTTACATTGAACTTCAGTCGAATTCTAACTGTACGCATGTTACTGAAATCAAAGACTGTGTGTGTTATTTCATTTTGAAATAATGCTGCTTTCGTTAAGCCAAAGGTGATTTAACCTCTTGCCGACTAGTTGCTGCAGTTTTACTGTGGGAGAATGGCATGACTTTACCTTACGTCGATTCACCTTTTGGCCACTAGGGGTGCACCCACAGCGTGTGCGCAGAGCCAATGCGAGTGCTCCCAGGCTCCCACGATTGCTCGTGACAGAGTGAGAACCGAGATCTGTGTGTGTAAACACACAGATCCCGATTCTCTCAGGGGAGAGGAGACAGATCGTGTGTTCATACTATGACAGTCCCACCCCCCTAAAGTTAGAACACAGTGAGGGAACACAGTTAACCCCTTGATCAAACCCTAGTGGTAACCCCTTTCTAGTCAGTGACATTTATACAGCATTTTTATAGCACTGATCACTGTATAATTGTCAATTGTCCCAAAAATGTCCGAGCTGTCTTCCGCAATATCACAGTCCCGATAAAAAAATTTATTAAAAAAACGCAGATGGCCACCATTACTAGAAAAAAAAATGACATAAATTGATCCCCTCTTTTGTAGACGCTATAACTTTTGCGCAAACCAATCAATATACGCTTATTACAATTTTTTTTACGAAAACTATGTAGAAGAATGCATATCGGCCTAAACTGAGGAAAAAAGTTAGTTTTTTTTTACAAAAAATGTAGGATATTTAAATAAAAACCAAATTGATCAAATACCACCAAAAAGAAATCTCAATTTGTGGGGAAAAATTATGTCAAGTTTGTATGGGTACAGGGTCGCACGACAACGTAATTGTCAGTTAAAGCGACACAGTGCCGTATTGCAAAAAATGGCCTGGTCATTGAGCAGCCAAATCTTCTGGGGTTGAAGTAGTTAAAGAGTCATTGCAATCATTTAATAAAGATTTTTCTTTTGTTTGGAATTTAAAACAAAAAAATCTAAAGTTTTATATATGACCAATTTGAAATGTATCGATTCAAAAGTTCTAAAAAAAAACCCAGTAAATTAGAAAAATTACGAATACAAATTCCAAATAAGAATTGAACGAATCAACTGAATTTAACGAAACAGAATATCTAGATTAACGTATCAAAACAAAACAAAATAATTTTTATTGTCATACACATATCTAAACTCCATTGGAACATTTGCTCTCTATTCATTTCCAGTGACAACTAACAGCAACAGTGCTGATCATTATAATCAGAGAAAGTGAATATTACAACTGGGGCACAGACAGCGAAAAGAAAAAACTTGACTGGTTCTAACCCTTTCCTACAGTGAGAAATAAAAATGTGTGTCTTTAGATAGATAGTGCTTTGGGCATGCTATATCGACGACGTCCTCCTCCTATGGGATGGAGAGGAACCTGAGCTCTGTAGTTATATGGAAATGTTAAATAGCAATAATAGAGGCATTCAATTTAATTATGAAGCCAGTAGGGAGGAGGTCAATTTTTTGGACTTGAACATTAGAGTGAGCAATAACACTTTTATCACATCTACATTTTTCAAATCAACGGATAGAAATTCCTATATCCCCTTGGGGAGCTGCCACCAAGACTCATGGTTGAAGTCAGTCCCCCTGGGGCAATATTTGCGCCTAAGGAGGAACTGTACTGAGATTACCAAGTTTGATGAACAAGCTATGGTATTGTCCCAGAGATTCAGAGAGAAGGGATATGAAGCGGATCTGCTGACGGAGGCGGTTAACACTGCACGGAATAAGGACAGGTCTTGTTTGCTAACGGAGGGGGGTGGTGACAGAGACAGGAATCAGATGATCTTGCCTTTTGTCACTACTTTTTCTGTGCAGCATCGGAAGGTTAAGCAACTGATTCGCAAACACTGGCACGTGTTGACTAATGACCAGATTTTAGGCACTATTTTACCTGAGACCCCTAGGGTCATTTTTAAGGGGGCCCCCATGATAGGGAGTAAGGTTGCCCCTAGTGTACAAAATCCTCCTGAAAGGAGTAGATGCTTCTTTCAGAATCTCAAAGGGTTCTATAGATGCAAAAACTGCCAGGTTTGCTCGTTGAATGCGAACAAAAATTCTAAGATCTGTGAGTTTGTCTCTACAAGCACGCACAAAACATATACAGTTGAGCCTTTCATCACCTGCTCTTCGGAAGCAGTGGTATACCTCATACAATGTCCATGTGGACTTCAATACGTGGGGAGGACCAAGAGGGCCCTAAAAGTTAGGCTAAATTAACATATTGGTAACATCAAACAGGGCTTTGACAAGCATCCTGTGTCTAGACACTATGATGCGGTACACGATAGGGATCCCTCCAACACCCTGTACATGGGGATAGACAAGTATAAACCACATTGGATAGGCGGGGCACTAGTGAGAGAAATATCTCGTCTAGAAATTTCGTGGATTTATAGGTTGAAAACTTACGCCCCTTTCGGCATGAATATAGACACTGATGTTAACGCCTTTATAAACAACGCCTAGTCCAGTGGGGAAGTGGGGAGTGACTACTGTCTTTTGATGAGTTTTGGCGATACTCTCCTCCCTCTTTTAGTTATACTCCTTTGGATATTCCCTCCACCCGAAATATGTATGCATACCAAATCTGGATTAAATATTGATAGGGCATTCAGAATAGCGATATTTATTCTGTGGGAATACACAATTTTTGGAACCTTAATATGTTCCGTATTGTAGCGTCTCTTTTTAGCTTTGTTTTTATTTTCATTTTGCATTTGTGTTTTTATTTATTATTTTATTACGCATTTTTTCTATATATTATTTTTTGGGTATTTATATGATTTGTATTAAATTACCCAATAAGAAATTTTAGGGATGTGATGATTTTTGTACACAAACAATTTATGCCATTATTTTTCTGTAATTTTTGCTATCAGATCTGATGTTAATGTCAGGGTTGTGTCTATTTGCATGTATTGCTGTGACAGGCCTCTTCCTTCAGTGGTGCCACCCGGTGCATATAGGTACATAATTAAGGGTCTACTTCACCCTTCACCCTTCATTTCTTCTTGATTTGCTCCCATTAGGAGGAGTGTGTGGAGAGCCGTGGGATTACCGGGACGCATGTGGGAGGAGTTAAGGTATTCAATGCCTTTCTATTTACACAACAGGAACGAGGCTTGGCTTATGCGGAGCCTGGACTGCCAGTGTGAGTGGAAGCGAGGCCTGGTTTGTTTTGGGGCTTGGCCTTTCGGTGCGTGCTGGCGGTGAGGCATGATCACTGCGCTTCTGCCGGCTTTGGCGCGGGCCGAAGGTGAGGCTTGGCTCCTTCCCTGTGGGTTTTAGGGCGCTATTAGTGATGGGAAGGTGGTACACTAACTACGATTGGTCGCGCGGGCAGTAACGCCTTTGTGCGTCACTTTCGCCCTCGTGATTGGTCAGGCGGATGATTACGCCGGTGTGCGTCATTTCCGCCTCTCTGACCATAGCAACCTCGCCTCTGATTGTACATCGGTCGTGAGGCTTGGTTCAGCTTCCCCAATATGGCGCAGAAAATATTTACTATTGGCTGCTCTACATTCTTTTAACATGGCCATTGGGTAGTTAGATCTGACGCATGTGCGTCACTTCCGGTACGGAATTGGAAACGAGGCCTGGGTTCCCCATGGAGGAGGAGGCGTGGGCCACAGTTTATTATAAAAACAGGGGGCAGAATGGCGTGTCACCCGTACCCCGAGACGACGTGATATATCACGAAACGCGTAGGGCGGTGTGACACGCTACTGTTTTGCCTCTTAACATTAATCGGAATAAGGATACAATTGTGGAGAATTGCGCTCGGCCAACGCTTCCCATTATGATATGCCTTTTCTTACAGCAATCTTGTAAGTGCATTTCTTTTTTTATTTAATTTTAATAAATGGTTTTACACTATTTGGAGCGCTTCTTTTCCTTCCTATGGTGGACCATTCGCTCTTTTCATTGGAATACCTCCGAACTGTGGTCTGGGTTGAGAGTGGAACCAGGGCTGGAGGATTAAGGCACATGTATGGTCTGGCCTGACCCCTTAAAGCGTACCTTACTAGGACATCTGGTAAGGAACCAATCTTATTTTTTTGGTGGTGGTGCACCTCAGCATGTTTTGTGAGTTGGAATACGAATCAGGAAACCGAAGTTATTTGTGACACGTGGTGTTTTTTCTACAGTCCACCTTTTTGGTTTCATTTTAAGGACTATAACAAAAGGACACATTGAGATTCTATATGATCAGTTTCATAATTTATTTATTTGCACATTATATTTTGCACTTTAGTGTATAGTGTGGTATAATAATTTTGTGATCCACTGCACATGTAATTAGTGACACTGTTGTACATGTACTGTCAAGTGTGTTTTTTAGTATATGTGATATAACAATTTGGGATTCACCATATATATAGTGATACTATTTTATATGTATTATCTTATTCATTTTCACTATATGAGGTTCATTCTCGTAATAGGGGATATTGTATTATAATCACCTATTGCTTTGTATTTAGTCTCTCGGGTGAGGGGCGTATACCCTATTATTAATTTTTAGGGATTGCGCGGTTCTTCTTGTTTTTTCTGTCTTTAGACACACCTACATGTATTAAAATAATAATTCAAAAGATGACAATTACATGCCAACAAGCCCTCTACATTTACAGCTCCAAAAATAATTTTAAAAAAGTATAATAGTCCAGACTGACAGAACTAAGTTACAAATGTTTTGACAGGTAGAACAGTCCTCATATACTGTATGTATTTAGCTGTATATCTGGAGTTCTGCATTCATGCATTTATTTCTGCAAAGATAACAGCTTGCAAATAACAGGCAACTTTCTAGGCGCCTTTCACATTAGGCGGATCCGCTCAGCGGAGTCCACCAGCTCAGCGGTAGATTACTCTGTTGATCTCCGCTGAGCCGGCGGATGACTTATCCGTCTTTGCTCACTGAGTGGGAAGGGACCTGTGAGAGTCCAGCTGATTCCTATGGGGAGATCAGATGAAAACAGACAGCATGTCCATTTTCATCAAATCTCATCCGATCCGTCAGACGGATGGCTGAACATAGATTGCCATACAACTGATGTGAGCGGATCGGTTGGCAGGCAGGTGTCAGCGGACACATCTCCACTGACACCCACCTACCCATAGGAGTCAATGGGTGGTCCGATCGGATACGAATGAAAAATGGACAGGTGGATCTGAGTGGGCTTATCGTGTGAAAGAGGCCTTCTCTCTGTGTTTCCTTTGTAAAAAAAAAAAGCTGACAGATCAGAAAGGAAAATTCACAGCTTTTTATATTTCCATAGTATTTTGTTGAAGAAAATTCAAGAATAAATGAACAAGTTTAACAGTAGTTATATGGGTCCAATGTCCTAAGGATATACAAGGATTTTGTAGCAATCACCAAGAGGAAACATGTATACCAATTGTAGGAGAATAATAGTACATAACAGTGACTATATGAGTATGTTAGATAATTCGATATGTAATTAGGGTATGAGTTTTGTTTCTCTGAAATTTGGGTTTTACGGATCTCTGAGGGGACAAAACTCACATTAGATTTTATTGTGCTGTGATTAAAGTTAGTTTCTTAAAATAGGCTGTAATGACTATTAGTATTTCTGTGTGGTGATATGTTGGATATGTTTTCAGTTTTGTATGTGTCAGATAGTGTAAGTTACTTGTGTTTTAGAAGTGGGCTCAGGGCTGACAGTCCTGCTGGCAGCCTTGGTTAGGTCCGTTGGTTGTGTGTAAGAGAGTATGGGTGTTTGGGGGGGAGATGAATATAAGTAGGATAGGTGTAGGGGGGTATGAAGGAGTGTGGTTTGGGGGAAAGTGGTATAAAGATGGGGGGAGAGTACAGCTGTGAAATGGGAGGGTGGAATAAGCTGAGATGGGGGGCAAGGGGGTCTCCTACCTGACCCTGAACTTCAGCCCATCCATCCTCGATCCTTCTATATGCCTGATGTTAGCGAGATGTTATGGGGTCATTGGGAAGGATGAGATATAGGGTCATTTTAGGTATCGCACAGGTTCTTAATTTGAATGTAATTTGGATGTATTCAGAAGTGGGCTTGAAGTGGGACCAACAGGCCCAGAGGGTGTTGTGTTTGGAGATATTTTCATGGGAGATGGCTATGAACTCCTCCATTTTGCCAATTTTATTGAGCTTCAGAAACCATTCTTTAGTTGAGAGGGTATTGGATTTGCCCCATAGGACCGGGATACATAGCTTATAGGAGGGAAATCAGGATTGGAGCGGAGTTTGGTCAGGGGGCCTAGTATAGTTGAAAGAAGTTGTTTGTTGTTTGTTTCATGGAAGCAGCGTAAAGTGGGACCTAAATGGTGGTCAGTGGCTTTAATTGAGATGTGTTTGGGGGGTAACCAGGGTGCTGTGGCCAAAGAGATGCCTGAGAGATATTCTTTCAAATAGACCCATTGTTTTGTGGACGGATGGATCTTCCAGTTCACTATTCTAGTGAGGCGGCATGCTCTGAATTATTTATGTAGGTCGAGAATCCTGTGCCACCTTTAGATTTGGGGAGGACCAGGTGTTCATATTTTATGCATGGATGTTTGTTGTGCCATAACATTTTGTGCATAGGGTTTTGAATGTGGAGAAAAAGGCGGGTGGTAGGAGGATAGGTATGGTCTGCATTACGTAAAGGAGTCTCGGGAGGATATTCATTTTTAATATTGCAGTCTTCCGAACCAGGAAAAAGAAGGGTTGTCCCATCTTTGGAAATCTTGTTTGATGGAGGTCAGCATTGGAGAAAAGTGCGTACAGATCAGAGAGACAGATTGGGAGTTGAATCCCTAAATAGGTCATTGCTTTGGTTTTCCAGGTGAAGGGGAAGCTGTTTTGACAATGGGATACTGCTTCTGTTGGTAAGGAGATGTTTAGTGCATAGGATTTGTCAAAATTGATTTTGAGGTTGGAAATGTTCTGGAAGTGTGTAAAATCTTTCAGTAATTTGGGAGGGTGATATGGGGTTCTGAGAGAGAAAGTAGGATCTTGTCCATAAAAGCTGCAACTTTGAATTTGTGTCTAGAGGTTGAGATTCCTTTGATGTTTGGGTTATTTCAGAGACAGTTAAGAAATAATTCCAGAGTGAGTACATAAAGAAGTGGTGAAAAGGGGAAACCCTGGCAAGTTACGTTTCTGACAGGGAAGGCATTTAACAGGTGGACATTGACTTTCACTCCCGCAGTAGGGCTTGTGTAGAGCATCAGAATCAGGTTGAGTATGTTGTCCCTGAGAGCAATAGACTGAAGGGGCTCAGTCATGTAGTCTCAGGTCACCCTGTCAAATGCCTTCTCCACCTCTAGTGAAAGAAAGAAGACCCTTTGCCTGGTTGAGTTTAGATAGGAATGAATATTGAATGGCTTCGATAGTATTGTCTCTGGCTTCTTGGCCAGGGATGAAGCCAACTTGGTCTGTAGATATTAACAGCGGAATGAGTGGGAGAAGGCAATCGGACAGAATTTTTGCAAGGAGTTTCGTGTCCATGTTGAGGAGAGAAATTGGGTGGTAGTTGGAGACTAAAGTGTAGTCTTTCCCTTCTTTTGGTAACACAGTTATGTGAGCTTCTGAAAGACAGTGTGGAGGGTTTTTTTTTTTTTTTTGATGTGAGAGAATTGAAAGCAGATAAAAGGGTGTTTTTAAATGTTTTGTAGCATACAGCAGAGAAGCTGCCCAGGGCTCTTTCCTGCTTTCATTTGTTTGATCGCTTGTGAAAGTTCCTCTCCCGAAATAGGGCTTTTGAGGGATTGGACTATATTTTGAGGTATTGGTTTGGGGGCATACTGTTTCAGGAAGTCTCTGATGAGTGTGGTCCTAGGTGTTGGGGTATTTTGGGGTAGTTTCGGATGTGAGCGATTGTATAGACTGTGGTAATATTGCTCAAAGCACAAGGCTATATCTGTGTTACTTGATTTGTCTTATCACATGGCCTGCTTTTTTAGCCTGCAAAGCTCTGGCCAAAGCGCTCCACTTTTGTTACCGTGTTTGTAAAATAATTTACATGGCAAATTTGCATATTGTTCTTTGGTTTAGTTCTCCCAGTAAGAGAGATATCATCTATGTGAGTTCCTGTACGGCTTGTACAGCTTGTGTCTTTTTATGTGTGGCTTTTACATTTTTAATTTGGGTTATTAATCCTTGAATGTAGTCTTGTCTCTGTTGTTTGCATTGTGGATGAGTGCTAGGATTTCCCCTCTAGTTGTGCATTTGTGTGCTTCCCATTGGATTAGGGGAGGTGTGTCATGGGTGTTATTTAGTCAGAAGAGAGTTGAGGCATGAGTGAAGGTGATCTAAGTTAGCTTGGTCTGGCAGTAATGAGGCATCTAGATGCCAGATATTTGATCTTTCAATTGATTCTGGGAAGATGAGCGAAATGGAGATGGAGTGGTGGTCTGAGAGAAACATGGGTTCAACCAAGGCTTTGGTTAAAAAGCATAAGTCCTGTTGGGTTATGAAAAAATAGTCAATTCTGGAATATCTGTCGTGGGGAGCTAAGAAGTATGAGTAGCCTTTTTCTTTGAGGTGTAGTGTGCGCCACGTGTCATGTAGGAGTAAGTCATGAATTTGAGAATGAATCTGGTGTAAGGATTGGTAGGGAGGAGCCTGTGGATGAATCTAGAATGGGGTAGAGCGGGACATTGAAGTCGCCCCATAATATCAATATCTCTGGTTGAAATGAAGATAGAAGGGAGGAGATTTTACGGGAAAAGGGAACTTGCTTCACATTTGGAGAGTAAATGTTGGTGAGGGTGATTTGTCTATTCCATAGGAGGCCTTTGAAAAAGAGATAATGGCCTTCAGGGTCTGCCAGAGATTCCCTTATCTCAATAGGACAATATTTCGCTATTAAGATAGATACTCCCTTTGACTTGGCCAGAGGGTTTGACGCATAACAGGCTTTAGGATAGTGAATGTTGTCAAGTTTCAGTATACAGTTTGTTCTGAAGTGGACTTCTTGCAGATAAATAATCTGCTTTGTGTTTTTTCATCGATGAGAGAACTTGTGAATGTTTATCAGGGATGTTTAGACCTTTTTGCATTTAGAGAAAGACATTTCACCTTAAAGGGGGTTGTCAAAGTTCTTGGTGGCATTCTTTTGTGTGGAGTCTGAAGTGAGATGTTGTTGATTGGGATGTGTAGGGGTAGTGCATATTAAGTATATGTCCTTCAAGGGAGGAGGAGGAGGATGGAGGGAAGAAGAATGAGGTGAAAGATAAAGAGGGGGAAATGTGGTAAGTAAATGGGCGTGTGGGAGTTCAGATGAGGTTGTGGATGAGAGAATAAATGTATTGAAGAAAATGAGGGGGGGCAATACCATAGGTTGAGATAGGCCAGCTACTCTACCTGGTGCCACAATGGTTTCCAGATGCAGTCAGCAGGAATTCTAAGAATCTGCTGGATAGGGAAGTGGAAGGTTCTATCAAGACTTCTCTAGTCCCGCTATGGAGGACTAAGCATCCTATGTCAGAGGATAACTGTAATAAATTGTGGAAAGGAGTGGAGATATATATGAGGAGTATGGTGTTATGTTGGTGTTGCAGTATGGCAGCTCAATGTACTGTATATAATTGAAAACCATCACTAGGTACGTCACTTAAGCGAAAACAAGGCATTAACCAAGATAAAACATCACTTAATAAGAGAATACAGGGAATAAACCATAGTAGAACTTCAACTAACTTAATATGTTGAGCATTACATATAGTACCATTCTACATACGTCTCATGTTGAGACAGGTGGAAAACCCTGTGTTTGGGGGTTAGGCTCATGGAATGCTGACTTATTAGCGTGTCAGTGAAGTAAGGGTAGGTAGGTTGGAACTGTTCCTGAAAAGTTGTGGATGAATGTGTAGAATACAGCAACTCCTGTAGGTTAGTCCAGGATAAGAGGAAGGCTATTCAAGTCGTGTATAGTCATGTATAGTCATGTTTAGGAAATATGATTGTGATAATGAGCATAGTGGTGAAGCATTCTGTCATGATTCAGATTATTCCAGAGTATGTGTAAGTATATAATACTTTTTATTGTTTTATTGTTTTTGTTTTGAGGAGTATGATAAGCTATTTGGGACCCTTTTTCAATTCCTTCCCTCTTATACTGTGTGGGTGTATATAGAGAAATATCATATACATTTATGTGAATATTGGTATTGTAGCGTTCAAATTAATGCTTAAAGTGGAAGCATTATAATCCTTGTGTTCAGGAGGAACAATAACAGTAATAATGACCTGCCTGTACTTTCTTTTGTCTTTGGCCTCTAGCCAGGCAGAATTGTAATTTCCGGTGGTACCAAGGTTAGGGTGGAAGTATCTGGTGTTTCTATGTTTCCTGTAATATGGGTACAGTCATTGGTATAGTTACAAGATTAGGATCTCTGTGCAGATAGACATATGGGCTAGCGGCAGTCTGGATTGGTATGAATCAATGAATGAATGAAATACTTGTATAGCGCACAATGCGAACTGAATCGCCTCTAGGCGCTGTGGCGAGCTTTGATCATCTGCCAAAAGAGGAAGGTCTTGAGTTTTTTCCTAAAAGCCAGGTGATTTTCTTCCAGGCGGATGTTGATTGGTAGAGCATTCCATAGCCGAGGCCCTTGGACAGCGAATCTCCGATCCCCCTTGGATTTATACCGGGCTTTGGGCACGAGGGGGGGGTTTTGTTGGCTGATCGAAGACTGTGGTTTGGTGTGTAATGATTTATTTTTTCCATTAGGTATTGAGGAGCTTCTCTATGCACGCATTTGTGGGTGAGGCAAAGGGTCTTGAACGTGATCAGATTTTTTACGGTTAGACAATGTAAGCTCCTCAGCGAAGGAGAGATGGATTCCCAGGGTTTTTTTCCTGTTATCAGCCTTGCCGCAGTGTTTTGGATCAGTTGTAATCGCGCAAGTTGATATTGTGGTAATCCTATGTAAAGCGAATTTGCGTAGTCCAATCGTGAATTAATGATTGTTCCAACTACCACTGCTTTGTCATTCTTTGGGATAAAAGGGATGAGTCTGCGAAGCATGTGCAGCAGATGGTGAGATCCACTGACTACTGCTCCTATTTGTGCATCCATTGACATTTGTGCGTCTAAAATAACCCCGAGACTCTTCGCTTTGGTCTTTGGGGAGATAGTCTGCCCAAAGACGGTTGGTGGAGACCAGGAGGTTTTGGTTGCAGGCTTATGATTTGGGTGTAAGATAAGAAGCTCTGTCTTTGATTCTTTCAGCTGGAGGGAGTTAGTGGTCATCCAGTTCTCTATTGATTTGAGGCAGTTTTCAAGTTGTTGTTGGTGATCTTTTTTTCCATTGATCCGGAAATAAATTTGCATGTCATCTGCGTAAGAGTGGAAGCAGAGATCTGAGCATCTGATGATTTGAAGGAGTGGGCGAATGTAAATTTTGAAGAGAACGGGTGACAAAGGAGAGCCTTGAGGGACTCCGCAGGTGACTTCCCGAGTTTCGGAGAGGAATTTTCCTAGTTTCACTGTCTGTGACCGATTTCCTAGGAAGGACACGAACCAATGGAGATCTATGTCTTGGACTCCGGCTACTTCTGTGAGGCGGACGAGTAGAGTATTGTGATCTACTGTATCAAACGCTGCACTTAGGTCTAGCAGTATGAGGAGACACGGCTCTCCGTCATCTGCTGCTTCGAGGGCGTCGTCCCAAATCTTGAGGAGAGCTGTTTCTGTTCCATGACCCGGGCGGAAGCCTGATTGCAGCGGGTCCAGGAGTTTGTGAGTATCCAGGTGGAGTTGTAGCTGATGTACTACAGCTTTCTCCATGATCTTAGAAATGGTGTTGAGGCTTGTAATTGGCATACGGTTGTTTGGATCCTGAGGGTCCAGGTTTGGTTTCTTGAGTAGAGGTTTGACGATGCCTTGTTTGAGGATGCTGGGAACAATCCCTTCATGGAATGATCGGTTTATGAGGTGGGTTATGGTTGGAGCCACGATTTCGGAGCATTCTTTCAGTAGTTTTGTGGGGATGATGTCAATAGGTGAGGTACTGTCACGCAGGTTTATAAACCACTTGACCACTGGGCACTTAAACACCCTTAATAACCAAACCAATTTTCAGCTTTCGGTGCTCTTACATTTTGAATGACAATTACTCAGTCATGCAACACTGGACCTATATGACATTTTTGTCCTTTTTTTCACACAAATAGAGCTTTCTTTCGGTGGTATTTAATCACCGCTCGTTTTTTTATTTTTTGTGCTATAAAAGAAAAAAGACCGAAAATTCAGTAAAAAAATGATTTTTTTCTTCGTTTCTGTTATAAAATGTAGCAGATTAGTAATTTTTCTTCATAAATTTTGACCAAAATTTATACTACTCCATATTTTAGGTAAAAATAAGTACAAATTGGTGGATATTATTTGGTCTGTGAAAGTTATAGAGTCCACAAGCTATGGCGCCAATATCTGAAAATTGATCACACCTGAAGTATTGACAGCCTATTTCAATTCTTGAGACCCTAACATGGCAGAAAAGTACAAATACCCCCCAAATGACCCCTTTTTGAAAATAATACATTCCAAGGTATTTAGTAAGAGGCATGATGAGTTTTTTGAAGTTGTAATTTTTTCCCACAATTCTTTGCAAAATCAAGATTTTTTTTACTTTTATTTTTTTTTCACAAAATTGTCATATTATGAGTTTATTTCTCACACACAGCATATGCATACCACAAATTACACCCCAAAACACATTCTGCTATTACTCCCGAGTACGGCGATACCACATGTGTGAGACTTTTACACAGTGTGGCCACATGCAGAGGCCCAACATGCAGGAGGCACCATCGGGCGTTCTGGAGCACCCAGGACAATTCTGACATTTCTCTCCTACATGTAAAAATCATAATTTATTTGCTAGAAAATTACATAGAACCCCAAAACATTATATATGTTTTTTTAGCAAACACCCTGGAGAATACAATGGTGATCATTGCAACTTTTTATCTCGCACGGTATTTGCGCAGCAATTTTTCAAATGCTTTTTTTTGGAAAAAAAAACTGTTTTGTGCTTAAAAAAAAACACAGTAAAGTTAGCCCAATTTTTGCATAATGTGAAAGATGAAGTTACGCCGAGTAAATAGATACCTAACATGTCACTCAAAATTGCACACAGTCGTGGAATGGCGCCAAACGTCGATACTTAAAAATCCCCATAGGCGACGCTTTAAATTATTTTTACTGGTTACATGTTTTGAGTTACAGAGGTGGTCTAGGGCTAGAATTATTGCTCTCGCTCTAACGTTCGCAGTGATACCTCACATGTGTGGTTTGAACACCGTTTTCATATGTGGGCGGGACTTACGTATGCGTTCGCTTCTGCATGCGAGCACATGGGGACAGGGGCGCTTTAAAAAAAAAAAATGTTATTGTTCATTTTACTTTATTTATTTTAGTTTGACATTTTTTTCCCAAAAAAATAATTTTTTGATCACTTTTATTCCTATTACAAGGAATGTAAACATCCCTTGTAATAGGAATATGGCATGACAGGTACTCTTTACAGTGAGATATGGGGTCAATAAGACCCCGCATCTCACCTCTAAGCTGGGAAGCCTAAAATAAAAAATAAAATAAAAAATTCTGGCTTTGATCGTATTGGCAAGTCGGTAGAAGCACCGGAGGGCGGCGGGAGGGGGTGTCTATGGCTGGGTATTGCAGGGTTTTACTGAGTATGGCTGGGTATTGCAGGGTATCTCCAAGTATGGCTGGGTATCTCCGAGTATGGCTGGGTATCTCCGTGTATGGCAATTTATGGCAGGGTATTGCAGAGTATTGGCAGGGTATTGCAGAGTATTGGCAGGGTATTGCAGAGTATTGGCTGGAATTGTACTGCAGAGTATTGGCGGGTACTAGAGAGTATTGGAGGGTACTGCAGAGTATTAGCGGGTATTGCAGAGTATTGGCGGGTATTGCAGAGTATTGACGGTATTGCAAAGTATTAGCTGGCATTGCAGAGTATTAGCTGGTATTGCAGAGTATTAGCTGGTATTGAGGAGTATTGGTGGGTATTGCAGAGTATTAGCTGGTATTGCAGAGTATTAGCTAGCATTGCAGAGTATTAACTGGCATTGCAGAGTATTAGCTGGCATTGCAGAGTATTGGCAGGGAATTGAGGGGTTAAATTTCGGTGAGCAGCGATGTGGGCACTACAGATGCAGCCCACACCGCTGCTGACACCGATCTCTTCCCCCTCCGCTGTACCGATCGGTATAGAGAGGGGGAGGGAGGAACCGGCATCATAAGATGACGCCGGTTTGTTTACAAGTGATCACTCTGTCATTTGACGGAGCGATCATGTGGTAAACGGCCGCGAAGAGCACCCGTTTTCCGTGATCCATGATACGCCAGGTCCTGTGGACCCAGCGGTCACAGATGCTCTCGAGTGTGCGCCTCAGGGGGCGCACGAGAGGGGAATTCTGGGAGGACGTCATATGACGGCCTCCCAGAGTTAAACAACCGCCCTGTAGCCGTCATTCGGCTATGGGCCGGTTGTTAAATGGTTAATGATGTTTTTGCGGTGTCTACGGTAATTGGGGATAGTGAAAATTTTGGCGGTTGCGGTATGTTGGTGCAGACATCCTCTTTATGTATTTGCTGGCTGAGGTCGGATGTTTTCTTCTGACAGATTGTTTCCCTGATGGTTTTGACTTCATCGATGAAAAAATCTGACAGTTTGTCACAGTAATCCTGGGATTCACTTTCTGGGGGTTCTAGGCATACCGGAAAGGGCAATAAGAATGTCTGCCATAGATGTAGATCGCACAATCATGTGGTTTTGTGGGTTTCTGTGAGGTATAGTGGTTGGTAAGATGAGTAACAGCGAATGCAAGTCCATGAATCTGGTCTGGTGTTCATTGTGCGATATGTTACTGCATATGCAGTAACATATTGCTTAGTGAATTGTATCCCTGTATCACAAAAAATTTAAGTTGCAATGAATTAATTTCTCCAAACAATAACACATTTACCTGTTGGTATGCTTTTCATACATAACTTTGTTCATGAACACACACTCAGTAAACAGTAACAGGGGGTTTTACTTGGGTTTCTGATCTTATGAACCCAAAAACAATGGAACTTTCTGTACCTGCTGCAGTTATGCTCCAGCATGAAAGAGATAAACAGATTGGTCGCTATGATTACTAAACATATTTACTTATGAAAACCTCCAGCTAGAAAATAAGTCAACCAGGTATCTTCTGGCTATATTTCCCAACTTTCTGACAGAAGAAAAGAAAGATGTTTTAGCTAGATAGCAGAAGTAACAGTCATCATTCTACATGAGAAAGCAAGACAGAAATTATTAATGATGAAATCTAAACTTCTATATCATCCTAGCAAAATAATCAGCAACAATGCTGATCAAACTTGTTCAGAGAGATTAATGCAAGTTTCTGTTCCTTATTATTTCAATAGGCCTTGTCATATGGTGCAAAGAGGCAACACCAGTGAAAAAAAAAGATTCCTTTATTATGTGTCCTGGCAATTTGGCATATCCCCACAGAACAAAACAAAAGCAAAAAAAAAAAATCTATATATCATACTTAAAGTATTTGAAGAAAAAGCCCATTAATCATAAGGCTTCTCTGACCACTTTCAAATTTGAAGCCTTTGTTCTTTCAATATCTAAAAGTAAGTTTTGCTGTTCACAAAAAAGTTTTCTAAAGCAAATACATTCATAGACCTTATGTACTAAAGTGGCATATCCTTTAACAGCTGTTGTGAGTGTGGTATGGAATCTTAATAATACATATGGGGAATCTGAATTGTTAAGGTCTTAGTTTTTTGCTCAGTGCTTTCAACCTTACGGTAAAAATGTGAACTTCGTTCAGACAATCAGTAACATACCACAATCATTTTTGTTTGTCAATCTATAGGGAATTCTTACCAATGTATAAATATCTCCCAATAAAATTAACAAGTAAATCATTTTTATTCATTTAAAAGTATAATTATACAATTTCATACAGAACTGGAATTTCTGGTGATTAATATTTCATACATTCTACCAAAGACATCAGCGTGGCAATAAAACTATTTTCCTTAATATTTGGCAAATAACCCCAGAGTATCCAAAATGACTATGTTAAATAAAAGTTGCGGTAATTGTATCTTAAGTTCAAAAATGCAATATCTCTCTTGTCGTTCAGGAAGACAATCCTCTTAATTTCTCCGGCCAGAAGAAATACAAAGTATTTCTAGCATAGTCAATAGATAGATATTATCAATTTGAAGGAAAGATTAATTAACAGAGCTACCAGATTTAACGGGGCGATAAATAATTTCCCTGAGACCAAAGTAGCCAAATTTGTTGTAATACAGGTTGATTTTGATTTCACCCACAAACGGCTTCAACACACAAGGCCAATAATGTGGGACAATTATTAAATACTAAACTACCCTTCACACAGTATTGGATACAATACAATGTAAACAGTAAGATACAATTCCTATGATATAAGGAAGAGAAAGATATGGTCAATATCTCACCATTGTTTAACCACTTTCCTACCAGGCACTAACACCCCCTTCCTGCCCAAGCCATTTTTCAGCTTTCAGCGGTATCACACTTTGAATGACAATTGTGCAGACATGCTACACTGTACCCAAACACAATTTTTATCATTTTATTCGCACAGAGCTTTCTTTTGGTGGTATTTAATCACTGCTGGGTTTTTTATTTTTTACAAAAAAGAACAACAATTTTGAAAAATAAATGTTCTTTACTTTTTTTCTGTTGGTAAAGTTAAGTCATTTTTTGCCTTCACGGATGTGAGCTGATGAGGTGGCACCGATGGGCACTGATAGACTGAACTGGTGGACATTGATGAGGTGGCACTTATGGGCACTGATGAGGCGGTACTTATGGGCACTGATGAGGAGGCACTAATATGCCACACTTATGGGCACTGATAGGTGGCACTGATATGTGGCACTGATGAGCACTGACAGGCAGCACTGATGGGTACTAATAGGCGGCAGTGGCGGGCACTGATAGGCGGCACTGGTGGGCATGGATATGCGGGACGGATAGGTGGTACATATGGGCACTGATGGGCATTGATGAGTGGCAATGATAGGCGTTGATGTACAGCAGTGATGGGCATTGATGGACAGCACTGATAGGCAGCACTGATTGCCAGAACTGACTGCCATGGCTAATGGCCACTGATTGGTGGCACTTGTGGGCAGTGGTGGGCATTGATTGCTGCCACTGGTGGGCACTGTATGCTGGCATTGGTAGGCAATGATGGGCACTGTTTGTGACACTGTATTTATTTATTGTAATCAGGGCACTGATGATCAGTGCCCTGATTACGTTCCTACATGTTCCCCTGTGAGGAGATGCCACTGATCGGATCTCCTCTCCTCACACTCTGTCAGTATGAGGTGATGAGAGCCGATTACCGGCACTTCCTTGTATACACATGACCAGCTGTGATTGGACACAGCCGATCACATGGTTAAAGAGCAATAAAAAACCAAAAGTGCTTATTTTAATGGTAATATGCAAGTTATTGTCATAAAAAGTGTTTGGTGACCTGGGTCCTACCCTAGGGGACATGTATCAATGCAAAAAAAAGTTTTAAAAAATTGAAGTTTTTTTTGGGAGCAGTGATTTAAATAATGCTTAACGTGAAACAATAAATGTGAAATATTCCTTTAAACTTCATTTAATTTCCAGTGTTTAGAACAGTCCCTGCACAAAATGACATTTCTAAAGTAAAAAAAGTAATTTAAAACTATTAGCAGCTATAATGAATTGTCAGGTCCCGACAATACAGATAATAGTCATTGAATAAAACGGCATGGGATCCCCCCCAGTCCATTACTAGGCCCTCCAGGTATGGTATGGATATTAAGTGCTAAATGTAAGAAAAGAAAATGGTGCAGGGGTCCCCCTCAAAATTCATACCAGATCCTTCAGGTCTCTATGAGCCTGGGTGGGTTTCCTTTGGGTACTCTGGTTTACTCCCACACTCCAAAAACATAGATAGGTTCCTGTCTAAATTGGCTCTGCTGTATGAATGTGAGTTATGGCCCATATATATGATCAGAAAATCATACCAAAAATACCGCTTTCGAAGCAATCCTACGATAATCTGGTTGTTAGTATACAGCTTTTGAGAGCTGATCATGACATTTCATCTGATATTATCCGATAGGACAAACACAAAAAATGTTCTTGTATGATACCAGCTTGAATGATTTAGTGCAGTTGTCATTTGAAAATACAATACAAACACACTACAACACTTCTGAATTTGCATTCCGTCGTGCAAGAATTTTCGCAACTTTAGTAAACTCTTAATTTTCAATATGAGATTAGCATGCAAAAAAAAAAAACAGACAATCATTGCTCCGATAATCTCATTTTGTGTACCAGGCATTAGGGACCTTAGACTGTAATTTTCTTGAGGACAGAGACTGATGGGAATATACTATATATATGTGAAGTGCTGCATAAAATTGACAGCTCTATATAAGTACCTGTAATACATTTTCCCGGTTCACTGTGTATATGTTACTTTACTGACACTCCATGAAGTGTAGGCTCAGTAGCAAAAGGGTAGATTTACTAAAACTGGAGATGGCTAAAATCTGGTGCAGCTCTACATAGAAACCAACCAGCTTCCAGTCTTGTTTTTTGTGGAAGCTTAATTGAACAAGCTAAAGTTAGAAGCTGCTTGGCTATCATGCACAGCTGTGCCAGATTTTGAATGCCTAGGTTTTAGTAAATCAACCACAAAGATTGGTGCAGCATGTTGCACTTTATCAGTAAACTGGTCTTCTTGGATCAAGAACTGATGTGAATTGTTCAGTGTACTTAGGACTCCAAAATATGTTGGTACAAAAAAATAATAATAATAACAATGACAAAGTAATTCATAATACAATAGTTAAAGCCACAGTTAGATCAAACCACAAAGTAATCCCTTCAGGGCAATTTTAAGGATCTCATTTGCATACCAATTATCATAAGAAAGTGTGGATGCCTAAACAAATAATAATTAATATATGCAGAATGAAATAAGAATGATAATATGGGCACTTGTCAGTTGTTATCACAATTACTATATGCAAATATGTCACCTTTATTTAAATAACTACATAAAAAATGTTAAATAGGGCTTTGCAAAAAATGTAACCAAAACAAACCACCCTCAACAAACAAATTAAAAACTTGACACCATCAATCTCTACTATCTAGGTATAATTTCATCTAGAATTAGAGCCAATCAAGTGTAATAATAACATATAATTATCTTGCAGCATCACTGCTAGATGAAATTAAGGTCTTCTATGTATACACACCTGGCAACAGCCACACCTATGTGTTTCTGGAAGGGGTAGGTTTTTTCAATGGTGCTTCTTTTTAGCTAGTCATAAACTCAGTTTGAACCAATAAAGGTGCATGGGCTTCCTGTACTACATCTATATCCACAATACTTGTCTTCTACATACAGTATGCCACCTCTATATTCTAAGAACAAACAGCATATTTCAGTGGCAATTTAACACATGAACCTTGCTCCATACTTTGTAATATGCCAAATACATTATCCGTCATCTCTCTTCAAATCATTATGGACCAAATGGATCTGACCAAGTGTAATAGACCATCAATAGAAGCTCCTATAACTGGCAATGAAGTTGATTTACTAAAACTGGTTCAGTGCAAAATCTGGTTCAGCTCTGTATAGAAACCAATCAGCTTCCAGGGTTTTTGTCAAAGCTTATTTGAACAAACTGAAGTTAGAAACTGATTAGCTAATGTTCTCAGCTGAACTAGACTTTGCACTCTCACTCTCAAGTCATGAGCTTTGTGCCTAAAGGTACAAAGATGTTAACAGCTGTGTGAAAATCATAGAAAATTGATTCATTAAGACGGTAACTGAGTTGGGGATGTCGGGTGGTATAGAGAAGTGTATTTGCTGTGGTCTGGGTTCTAAAGGTATAGGTAAAAGTACATGCGACTAAGCCGCACATTACCTTTTATCTTTCATTTAGTAGAGATATATATTTTTACACCTTATTTGTGTAAATACTTATATGCTTCCTTGAAGGCAACTGTGGGCCTTAAAACGAATGCTTCCCAAATTGTAATATTATGTCAGATGGATATGTAATAAATTAACATTCATGGGATTTATAAATACAAGCTGCATAGTATCAAATTAGATCAACCTCATATGGGATAGTGTAGAGAGACTGGAGATCAGTTTCCCAAAAGAAATGTATTCCTTGACAACTTTCATAACTTCCAAATGCCCTAACATTTTTTTTTTTTTGCATCTTGAATGTGTGTTTCTCTTTTAAAATTAATCAGATTTTTGGTCAATGAGGAGCATCTTGGAGGACAGTGAAATATCCAAAATGTTGCATACTGTATATTGGAGGGAAACACATTTTTATTGTAAGTTCTCCAACTGACAATTGTTATGAATGTTTTATCTACAAAGTATTTTTTTCTGGGAACACATAAAACAATTCAAATTCACTGCATTAGTTAGAAAGGACAACTTTTTTTAAAAAAAGTGATAAATTATCAGAAAATAAAATTAAAAGATGATTGATTGTATTAATGTTTTGTTTTTTTTCAAAAAACTTTTTGTCAAAAATGACATCAGTACAAATAAGTGCAGATAAATACCAATGAATCACAAGGTATTACAGTGTTGTATTACAGAATAAAGATAGAAAAATAACAAGACATTGTATAATAAGCCATACAAAATCATATCTGGGGGCACACCCTCAAAATGCATTTACATTCAAGATGGTGCTGCTATAAGACCAACAAACAGTACAAAATAGATTACAGTGCACATATACAAAAATTACATTTAAATCCCCAAAGGATATTTAAAAACACCTGAACATATAGTGCTAAGCCCACTTACTGCGTCCAAGTACCCCATTATCAGTGGGTCCTACATTAGTAATAGAATGAAAGATCCTGCGTCTCAACAATTTTTGTATGTGTGCGCTGTAATCTATTTTATATTATATAATAAGAAGCACCAATTTCTAGTACAGAGAAGGTATAAAAAAAATATGAAAGTATGTGCAATTTCTCCATGTGGCAAATGTATCATATTACCACAAATAGCTCAATCGCACCAAACATATGTAATGTGGGCAGGTTTGGTAGGGGTGGAGGATGAGAACAACAAAGAGAAAGGCATTCATTTTTGCACTCCTGGAGAAGTGACAGAAAACAAATGGCAGGGGGAAGGCATATTCAAAATTGATAGGAGAAGGATAAGAGCAACTCCCATACCCTTTTTATGGCCAATAATTTGCATATAAGCCTTCAAAATGGGAACTTTTGATTTTTCAAGTTCAGGTCCATAGACTTTTTTGGAGTTTGCAGCTCGGGTCCGAACTTTTTCCATGTTCGGGAATTCTGGTGCGAACCAAACCAGGCGTGTTCGGCCCATCACTACAGATTATCAGTGCAGCCCCAACAGTGTCCATCAGTGCTGCTTATCAGTGGCCACCAATGCTGCCAATCAGTGTCCATCAGTTCTGCCTATCAGTGCCCATCAGTGCCTCCTACCAGTGCCCATCAGTGCCATCTATGAGTGCCTACCAGTGCTGCCTATCAGTGCCCTTCATGGCTGTCTATTAGCTTATTTGAACAAACTGAAGTTAGAAACTGATTAGCTAATGTTCTCAGCTGAACTAGACTTTGCACTCTCACTCTCAAGTCATGAGCTTTGTGCCTAAAGGTACAAAGATGTTAACAGCTGTGTGAAAATCATAGAAAATTGATTCATTAAGACGGTAACTGAGTTGGGGATGTCGGGTGGTATAGAGAAGTGTATTTGCTGTGGTCTGGGTTCTAAAGGTATAGGTAAAAGTACATGCGACTAAGCCGCACATTACCTTTTATCTTTCATTTAGTAGAGATATATATTTTTACACCTTATTTGTGTAAATACTTATATGCTTCCTTGAAGGCAACTGTGGGCCTTAAAACGAATGCTTCCCAAATTGTAATATTATGTCAGATGGATATGTAATAAATTAACATTCATGGGATTTATAAATACAAGCTGCATAGTATCAAATTAGATCAACCTCATATGGGATAGTGTAGAGAGACTGGAGATCAGTTTCCCAAAAGAAATGTATTCCTTGACAACTTTCATAACTTCCAAATGCCCTAACATTTTTTTTTTTTTGCATCTTGAATGTGTGTTTCTCTTTTAAAATTAATCAGATTTTTGGTCAATGAGGAGCATCTTGGAGGACAGTGAAATATCCAAAATGTTGCATACTGTATATTGGAGGGAAACACATTTTTATTGTAAGTTCTCCAACTGACAATTGTTATGAATGTTTTATCTACAAAGTATTTTTTTCTGGGAACACATACTGGGTGCCTCCTACCAGTGCCCATCAGTGCCATCTATGAGTGCCTACCAGTGCTGCCTATCAGTGCCCTTCATGGCTGTCTATTAGTGCAGCCTCATCAGTGCCTCCTTATCAGTGCCCATCAGTGCTGCATATCAATGCCCATCAGCGCAGCCTCATCAGTGCAGCCTCATCAGTGCCACCAGTGCCACCTCATCAGTGCCCATCCGTGCCCATCAATGTACCCTATCAGTGCCCATCAGTGCAGCCTTATCAGCACACATCAGTACACACATCAGTCCCACAATCTTTTTTTTCGGGGGGGGGGGGGGGGTTGTAGTTATACATTTTGGGATGTTGTGAAAAGAAAAAAGCAGACAGGAGCATGGATTTGGCTTGGGACAGCATAAAATCCAGGCACCGCAGTCTAGGCAGAAATTGTGATGCACTAACTTATCAATGCCAGCTGGAGCTCACTGAATCAGGAAAGTCCAAAACAGTGTTCCACACTGCCAAAACAAGCCGCTGTCAAGGTGATATGTGAGAAGGAGGGGGCAATGACTCAGTGAGCACCAGTCAGCATTGATGAGTTTATATATGGCGCTATCTGCCTGGACTGTGTTGCCTTGCGCTCATGCTGTCCCAAGCTGATTACTGGCTGCTTTGATTTAAGTCTTCATTTCTTTTTATCCAGTAACGATGTTCAGCTTTCCAATCGGATCCTACACTCCTGTCTGCTTTTTTCTTTTGAGTGCTATCCACAACCTGCCCAGATCAATCAAAGGAGCCTGTAGAGTCAGAGATTTTAAAAGTTCCTTGTATCTGCCACAGTTTTAAAATGAGAGAGCAATAACCCTGCATCAACCAGCAGTTAGAAAATGGCCAGTGGTATGCTGTAGCAGTTCCGATCACTGACACTGATGTATCTTTGGACCTTCCAGGCAGTATATTATGTTCAATATTATCTACTGTATCTTTTATACTCTATTTTATACCATACCTTTGTACCTAAATGTAAAAACAAAAATAAGATTGAAGTAAATAATTGAAGGTGGTTGTTGTTCTGCTTTAAATGATTTCTGAGGGTTATGAAAGTTTCATTGAATTATTGTGGTCCTCTTGTGCCAAAAAAATCCCACATTAGACCTCATTAATTTATGGGGGTTTTTTTCACAGAGAGAAAAAAAGAGAATGACGCAATAAAGTAAAAAAAAAACACAACACTTCACAAATAGCAATCATATGTGCAAAAAAGGTAAACACAAATAAATACATAAATAAAATAAAATAAATGCACCATCAAACAAACACAGGATCCCATTAAATGTAGGTCTTTTTTTTTTTTAAGAAAATTATGCTGAAGAAGTTCAATAAGCTAAATTGAGAGTAAATCATTTTGGCCAAAATCACTCCACCCATCTCTAGTTTTTAGTTGGTAACGTTGCTCTTGTCATGACTAGTGAATTAGTTGCTTATTCTGACATTTGGTATCAATGTCTTCTTCTTCTCCTGTTGAGTTTTGAGAGCAACTATAGCCTTGTACACACGACCAGATTTTTTGGACGACCGTTTGTCTGTTTTTTTGTTGCATGCTAGTCTCATGTCAAAAGTGAATAGGTTACTTACCATACGAAAATTCTCATATGGCAGAATACAACTTCAGAAGTGACATCATGTGTTGAATAGTTTTGTATGTATTATTTAATTTCTGAGCATGCGTAGTCTTGCTCTTACAATTTTTTTTCGGACGAAAACCATACTAATTAAAAAAAAGTCGCCATTGAGTTACAACAAACATTTTATAGTCTACGGTCTGCATATCCAGCTTTTGTCGGACGAAAAATCCTAATCGGCTGTCGAAAGCACCATACTAATGATCCAAAAATTGGCAGATTGTTCATAAGACAAAATTTTACTTTCGATTTTCATATCGTGTTACCGGGCTTAAGCATCACTAGACTTATTAAGCCAAAGAACAGCTAAACGTGAAGATAGCTTATAGAACCCCCATCGTATCTAGACTAGAGCTTACTGTAATTACAGTGCTATTCCTAACTTTCCACTTCCAGAGTAAAATTCACAGCTTATTGATGCTTGCCTCAGGAGTGTAAATGGTTTAGTGCAATTTGCTTTCAAAAGCAATAGCAGGCACAAAAATATTTTCTTACTGGGGTTGCACTATAAAAAAAAAAAAATTTAAGGGTAGACAGTGGATTTTAAACTTACATAAAGAAATTTTCTTTTTTGCTTGAAGTTTTTCTTTTATACATAATACTTTGTCCATGCTCAGTATTTCATTTTAATACTATCCACTAAAATTATAACACTTTCTTCCCATTGGTATACTCCACTTGTGTTTATGGACTTTATGGACATGTAGACAGCAAGAGAATAGTATTTTATTTTTCTAAATTCAAAAATAAAATATTTTTTTGTCAGGTACATAAAAAAGGCCTGAAAAGGCCCAATGTTTACATATTTCAATATCTCACCCAAAATTGTGCAAAGTCAAACAAATCAGAGTTAGACTGGCCATACACAATGCAAATTTCTTACCTGCAACCATGGGTTGCAGGAAAGAAATTAGCATAATTCCCCAATCAACACAGACAGTACTTACAGGGGAATCAGCAATTTTCTGTTCCTTGGGGTGGGGGGGCATCCCCATCGGGACAAGACAGTGACTAGTGCTAGTGGCTATAGCAGCCACTAACGATAATCGCAAGAGAATCCGGCAGGCTGGTTGTACCCAAGTTGCCCTTTAACGGTTCAAATTTCGATTCCACCCTGTCTGCTTTGTTCAAATGGAGCATACAGAGAGCTTCAGTCATAGATAGAGTATTAAAGTTTCTGTTACAATTTCTCTTCTGCAAACCCCTAAAGATTTTTGAATTTTTTTTCTAAAAAAATAAAAAAATACTTTATATGCCTGGTAAAAATATTAAATGAAAAAATTTAAATAGTTTTAACATGTTAAAGGAAATTATAATGATTTGAGATCAATTGTATTTAATTGTGTTGTTTACTTTTAAATTCAATTTTGTATTTTTACTTTGTTCATAAAATCTTTTATTTAAAAAAATGTATTAATATAGACAGAATGGCAAAACGCCAAGATATGAAAAAAAAGCCACTTATGGACTCTCATCTTGGCAAGATGTACCTGGGCAGCAGTTCAGTTAGGGATTAGACTGTTATGCACTTGATGCTATAATGTTCTATATGCAATTTAGGTAAAGCTCTTAAAGTGGTTCTCCACCTAAAGGGGAAGTTCCGCTCATCTGATCCCTCCCCCCCTCCGGTGCCACAATCGCACCTTTCAGGGGGGAGGGGGGTGCAGTTACCTGGATAATCCAGGTATCTGCACCCACTTTCAGGACAGACTGCCACAGACCGCCGCAGATGTCCCCCCCCCCCCGTTGTGTTCTGGGAAACACACTTCACTTCCTGATTCCCTGACAGAGGATTGCGGCGGGGGCAGCAGAGAGATGAGCGATCGCTCGTCATCTGCCGCCGACATCGCTGGACCCTGGGACAGGTAAGTGTCAATTTATTAAAAGTCAGCAGCTGCAATATTTGTAGCTGCTGGCTTTTAATATATTTTTTTAAGGTGCAGAACAGCTTTAAACTGTTTGTAAGCCTGATCTTAAGTTATTCAAAGGGCTTCATGATAGATTTTGAAACATCAGGAGAACAGGGCCTGTAATGAACAATAGGGATATGAAGCAAGACCACTACAGAGGGTTAGCTCAGCAGGAAATCTAGAGAGCAGTTGCCAGGGTAACCAAGAACTGGTGAGGAGTGTATTAGCAGCCGGTCATGAAGCGTGGTACCTGGCATAGGTGACAGGTATTCTGTTGGGGGGGTGGGGAGGAGCTCAGTGATCTGGCTCCCTCCCTAGCAGTCAGTTCCTCCAAAGTATTTTGACCAAACGCATGGTACGGAGACTCTATGTACCAAGCCACATGGTAAAGGAGAGCTGAAGTGAATGCACACATGAGGTCTGTGTTAGGTGCCCAGCGGGACCCCATTTTGCCACTGGGAGTGAGGTGGCAGAGGTACTCTGGACTGGTGGAGTGGGCATCTGCTAGACAGTGTCCCTCCCAAATACAACATACAATGAGCGGGGTGTGTAGTGACATGGGACAGCACTTTTTCAGAGGGACCCTGTGTAATTAACTACTCCACATCTCTAAGCTGGGGTACCAACATAATGTTGGACTTCTACTTGAACGTGGCCCCGTCTGGTTCCAGACATTAATGAGCACATACACGGAGAAGGTACCCCCATGTGCAGGGTGAGTAGGTCCCTCCTACACACCCAGCCCTATACATAAATAATCAGAAGGAAAATTCATTATGACTACAAGAACAAAACTCGGGGAGCAAAACCTTGCAATAATAAATGCTGCAAATTGTGCAGCCACATTAACCCATTAAAAAGTGTTACACACACAAAAGGAACCCTCAGTATTACTGGATCATTACTGTTGCTTGTCCAGTAATGTAGTGTACCTCATTTAATGCAACAATTGCAACCAGGGATAAATACAACTCTGATGACATCAACTCCTCTAAACACCTTTATTTAGCAACAGTGTACAAAATGTTCCTATCCAGGGACTGCCCTTTCTTGACACATTTCCGCCTGATAGGTCTAATTACAAGGGACGTCACATTGGTGAAACAGGACAGAAATAATGATAAAAATGTAATGAATCTGCATAGACACACCATAAAAGAACACAACGAAGGCGATTGCTGAACATCTGTGGGACATTATGTCTCACAAACCAGAACTCATTATGGAAGATATAGATTAATTCTTAAAGAGAACTTTAAAAATACTCAAGAAAAGAAAACCTTTAAACTACAAATAATTATTTTGTTTGACAAAACAAATACTAGATTAAATGTGGACTGCAGATTTTTTAATCACTATCAAATAGTTTTGACCATTCACAACTCTGAGACCCGTCCCCCTTCCTCCTCTTAGCCCATTCTCTACTCCTTATTTGACTAACTTTCTCGCTTCTATGTGTGTGTGTTTTTCCAGAGATTGTTGCCTTTACAAACTTTTGCAAAGTTTTTATATTTTGGTATTGCTTGGACCAAGAAAAAGGCTATAGACTCCAAAAGCATGTCCCCAAAATGTCACTGTTAGCGCCAATAAAAAAAATCACAGCGAGTACTCAATGGTGTTGTTGTGCACTAATACATCTACAATCACCTTAAGCTGCATTTACCTTGGAATTCCAACTTGAGAGCCCCAGAAATCTCAAAACCTGCAGGGCTCTGTTATTCTGAAATTCAGGAAACTTGATTGCAGCTCCCCTCATTTCTCCTACCTTAATATTAATTATTGAACCTGATCATCATATTTAAGAATTAATAGTAGGGTATTAGAAATGAGAGGAATCAAGACAACCAAGACGATTTTTTGTACTTGCCCTTGGTTTTACAGGTCCCAGGGAACTCCATAAGACACTGCCATGATATCAGGAAATATGTTAAGCATTCCTTCACTATATGTCATAAATACATGTATATATTTTAGTCATTTAGTTAGAGCTAACATATTCTGAAACACATAGAACTTGCCCCGGGGAAGCTTACATACTGTAATATCTACTGTACTATACACACAGAAGATCACATGTAAAAAAAGGAAGAACAGTTATGGTTGCCAATACACTACTCCTTTAATCAACTGGAAATGTTTATCATTAGGTATGAGACTAATCATGGCTAATTTAAGCAGAAGTTAATGTATCTATTATTATGTTAGATTGTCAGATATATGTATGTTGACTGACTTACAATTATTGGCATCTACTATCTAGTAGATGAAAGAATTGTATTGTATTAATTTGATATACACAATGTGCCATTACATTATTTCAGGGGGAAGACCATGTGGCTGGTATAGGGCTTGGGTGTGATTCATTCTCCTGGTCAATACATTCTAAATTGAAAGTCTGTCAAAAGAATCATGGGGGAAAATTTATATGGTGACCTTTCAGGTCATTTACTTTTTCAGATAAAAGTATTCTTTTCTCTAATTGGGGCAGACTGTACTCTTTCAAACTAGAGGTATTACACATCCCCAAGGTTTCACTTTTCCCCAAAACTATGCTGTTTCTATGACAGTAAAGGCTCTAAATAACACAATACTTCCAAAACAAAATACATACACGCTGTAATTAATATCACTGTAAATTTTTTAATCACGTAGATTTGTAAAGATTTATAAATGCAGCACTTTGTGCATAGTCAAGGCCAGATATCTCCCTTATGGTTAAAAGCTTATGAATTATGGTAATATATAATTTTTTTGAATATCTGCTCTCTGACATTTCCTCTTACTCCTCCCCCACATATTTAAGAAACTTTAAGCTTTTCAAATGACTTCTGCAGATGAAAAAGCTTTGTGCTTTCAAACTGACCCGTGCATTCACAAACACGCTTTCTGCTATTGTGGATTTTTCTTTTGTAGTATGAAGGACTCTTAAATTGCTTATGTGTGATAGCTGTCAACAATGTAAAAGGAAATATTGTGCTACATTTTACAGAAATGAAAGCTATATTTTAGAGTAATTTAAAGGATGTATTTAGACCTTTATTGATTGTATCCTATTAGTTCTATTAACAGTCAGGATACCAGAAAAAAAAAAAACAACTGCATTTCAAAGTCAAATATGTGAGTGTGTGACACTCCCTGAGTTGTAATTTAATTGTTTTTATTAATTTATGTAGCAGGGAAATATAATTAACATGACAGGTCATAGTCATAAGGAACATTTATTTTGCTAGATTGTTTCCCGACATCTTAATTGACAGGAACATAAAAGGTATACATATACCAGAATTGGTAGGTGTTGCTAATGTTTAGAAGAACACTGAAAATATGGTTGCCAAATGTAATGTGCAATATTCTGCTTGACAAATTATTGCCAGCATGCACCTGATGGAAATAAAGCATGACCAAACAATTACAAACTTATTACTATTGGACATTGACATAAACTTACTATTGGACATTTTCCATCGGAATGTCCGACCGCGTGTACAAGGGCTAAAATTCTGGTCATGTGTACGCAGCATTAGAGTCCACACTCAGCACATTGACTAGATTCAGAAGTGTGATTTGCAAATATAGCTTTTTTTTTTTTTGAGCTGACTTTTTGTATTACTCTGCTCAGTAACCAGACCTGACTAAAGAAATTTCTACTAAGATCACCGAAACATGGATATTAGTGGAGAAAAATAAGTATATGTGTTACAGAAATGTCATTCTAATCTATTCTCACTATTTAGTGAGTGCTTTACCCAGAACCATCATGCAGCCACTGAAGTCTGTCCTACATTCTCCTTTTAGAGCAGCAACTTAGTGGAATCAAGGTCATTATAACTGCCCATGACCTGCATATTTAAAAATAAGTTAGTCATGGTAGCCTCTATATTTCAATACTAACAGGTTCTTCATAGATAGTCAGGAATTAAAGAATAAACATTATATAGTTTTGTGAGGGGTAGAGTTGGTAAAGCAGTTTTTTACATGTGTATCTAGCCTTACTTTAAGTCAAGCTAATCTTATATTGAACATTTTGGCCTTAGTTAATTAGCTTATTCACAATGCTTATTTACTCCATTTGTTAAGCAATTGCGACAATCATTTCAGCGTTTTTACATTTGAGCAGGTTTAAAAGAACACAAGCCCAAAACCAAACTTTGCTGCAGTTGCAAAAAAACATAACAAAAACATACCATATGGTGTTGGCCATAAAGTAATAAAATAAAGCTTATAATTGACAAGATAGGACTGAAGATAATATTGGCGTATCTTGTCATGGCCTCTGCAGCTTACGTATGTGTGCAAATTAAACTCCTGTTTTTATCGTGAACTGTTAGATAGGACAATTCAGTTTGTTGTAGACTGATTAGTAAGTTAAGCTGTGAATTTTCTTTGTTTTTGTTTGACATGCATAGCCCTTCCATATAATTCTTGCTGTAAAGGCCAGATATAGGTTGGGGCAGTTGCTGTTTGTTTGTACTGTTAGTTATTTGGTAAGGGGATGCACTGCATACCTTTGCTGCCATTGTGATATTTGCTGTATATCGAATGAGCCTCTGTGCCTTTAAGGAGGAGTGGGCTCCCTCCAAGCAAACCTGCCCTCAATCTATCAATTACTATATACAGTATGTGCTCTTACTATGGAGGCTCTCAAAATGTATAAAGTCAGGACTGTAGAAATAACTGGGTTGCCTTGTCATGGTCTCTGCAGCTTACGTATGTATCTGCAAATGTGTACAAATGAAAGCCCTGTTTTTAATGTGAACTGTTACCCTTGTACACACGGTCGGAGAATCCGTCGGAATGTGTCCTATCGGACCGTGTCATCGGATAATCCGACTGTGTGTGGTATGCATCGGACTGATTCCGTCGGAATATCCGTCGGACCCAATTTTCCAACATGTTGGAAATATTTCCCGACCAACTGGGCCGATCGGACATACTCCGATCATTTGTAGAGAATTTTGATGGGACCAAGTGCCACGCATGCTCAGATCAAATTCCTACATCAAAGCTATTGGCTACTAGCCTGAATGTAGTCCCATCGTAACGAAATTACGTCATCACGTTCTGAAAGATCTGATTTTTCGCCAACTTTGTCCGACCGTGTGTATGCAACAGTTTCGGACAAGATCCGACGGGCAAAATCCGACGGATTTGGTTGTGGAAATCTCTGACCGTGTGTACAGGGGCTTAGACAGGACAATTTGGTTTGTTGCAGACTGGTTGGTAAGTTGAGCTGGGAATAATCTTTGTTTTTGTTTGACATGCGTAGCAGCATGTCCTTTTTGCTGTTAAGGCCAGATATAGGTTGAGGCAGTTGCCGTTTGTTTGTACAGTATTATCAAAATTGTTTGTGTGTTCAAAATTCTTGTTAGTATTTACATAATTGCTATCCCATGTAAAAGAGACTAATCTATCAAATAAAAACTGCAGTGTTCCAGGCTTTTCTTTTGTTTATTAAAAGTCAGCAGCTACAAATAAATGTAATCCTCTGTGTGTGCATGACTATAGTTAGTAAGCTCCACAGGGGGCAAGATCTGTATATTTCAGGACATGTAAGCTCCAATTAAATTACCACATTAAGTTAATGTATCTATAATTTTACAATAATGTATCTAGATGTCTTTTAGTTATTATACAGTAACATTGCCTATACTGTAGGCCAATTTAGCGTATTACCTTTATATATACAGTAGAGGGATGCATACATGAAAAACTCGCACCTTTCTGGAGTCATGGTCATATTATATAGTCCTGTGTAAAATTTATGATAGCCTTGGAACAGTTATGTTGCTGTTTCTGACGCATGTAACAAATTTAGGGAGTTATTAATTGCAACACTTTTACATTGTGTCGCTATTGTTTTGAAAAATTATAAAAACAAATGCTGCCATATTGTCAATAGGGAAAGGGGGGCTAAATAAGATCTATTTAATTTTCTAGCAAGTTGAGAAGGTGCAACAGTTCTGTCAGAGTTGCGACAGAATTATGTACACCTTATCAACATGAATATGTCACAGCATTTTTCACACAAACAGGAGACAGAATTCCAATGAATTTCCTGGTAAGTGTATTATTCCCTAACCCCCCTCCCCCCCATCAATGACATACATTTGCTTTACTATAAACATCTGCATCCTAATCTGTATCTACTGTACAGCACAATGCTTCAACGTTTGCCTTATGTCTCTATGAATGACAAATTCATATCTCCTTCCTACGTTGCATATGTGTCACATTGACACATGGCCTGTTCTGTACTAATAAGTCTGTGGTGACTCTCATGTTATCGTTTTTCTTATAGATGGAGTCACCCCTGTATCTGTACTGCATGTTCTTCTCCCTCAGCTGTGACCTTTTGCACGCCTCGAAATAGCAATTAATCTGGATCAAACTGATGAAGAATGAGAGGGTAGTTCACATTTTCTATGTCAGATACTCACATCTCTCTTATCCTTTGCTATATTATATCCAGCTCTCCATGCAAGAAAAGTTTGATGATAACAATGCTGACCAACTGTAGTAAAAGTACAGCTTAAAATATGTAGTTAATGTAAAGTCTTAAAACTGTATATGTAACTGGAATAAACCTAATACAAATTGTATGAATACTGTATTTTTTGCTCATCCCATATTGAATATATTCTGTATTTTCTGTTTATTAGTGCTTCACAGAGATCAGATATTGTTGGTCTTTTTAACTCAGTGTAGATCTATGGGTCAAGTCAGACTGATGAAAACAATATCTATTCTAGGGGCCCGATTTACTACAGACTGATAAGAGAAGACATGTGCCTAAGCCCTTGTACACACGGAAAATGTCCGATCGGACCATGTTGTTGCATAATCCGACCGTGTGTGGGCTCCATCAGACTTTTGCCGTCGGAATGTCTGGCCAACAAAGTTTGAGAGCTGGATATAACATTTTCCGACAACATGATCTGATGCGCGTCAGTTCCGATTATGTGTAGCCTAGTCCGACAGACAAAGTGCCTTTTATGCTCAGAGTAAATTCTGAGACGGAAGCGCTTGGTCAGGTAAAACTACCGCTGGTAATCGATATAGCATATTCGTTACGCTGCAATGTTAAAAATTCTTTAATGCAGCGCATTCTCTTTTTCTTTATAATGCTACAAGCATGAAGTTGTTTTGCTGCTCATATTCACACATACTTCTACAAAAATTATTTTTTTATTCTTTTTCCTCATTTCATCAATACAATATTTGAATTCATCACATCTCCCCAATCATTTTTTTTTCTGTAAATTTTGTGGTTGGTTTTTTAATCAAGATCTCCTTTTATGACATTTTGCTCATCTTCGTAATTTTTTTTGGTATGTTTTGTGTGTCAACTTACCACTAAACGCCATTATTATCTATTTATTTTATTGTTTTCTTTTTTAATATCTAGGAGGTTGTTTGGTGTTGGTGCCCCTTGTTATTAATTTGACTTACATACAAGTAGTCATACAAGAGCCTGCATCTTCTGTCAGACCAGACTGAACCCAGGCCATCACTCTCTGGTCTTCCTTAGGCACTTCCCTCCAGGCTTCCTTCCAGGCTGTGGCTCTGCTCTTGTAGTTGTGGCAGCAGATGGAGGAGGGGGAGGGTGATGGCTGACCTCCCGTCTGCCACTTGCCACAGCCTCCTCCTGGCTGAGGTCTTCCTGTGTATGAAAATGGGACATAGTTTTAGTTTTTTGGTCATTAATCAATTTGTGCTCATGACTGTTGCAAATTGAATGTTACCAAATAGAACAGAACTATCATTCTGAGCCCAGCATTTTTCATTCTTGTCCCAATCATTTTTGGTAACTCCTGTCTAGTGATATGTAAACCACTTTGTTAAATCACAACTTACTGATCAATAATAACATCTAGTTAACATCATTAAATGTACGACAAGAAATATGTTGAACAATGCTATACCTCTCTCAAGCTCGGCCCCTCCAAATGTTGCTGCCTGGAAGGCCCAGGTTGGACATTGGAGGTAAAGGAAGCCTTGAAGGAAAACTGTAGAGTGGTGGACTGGGTTCCCCCTGGTCTACCAGAAAATGCAGCCTCTCGTAGTACACCATCCTGGGGACATAAATGGCATCTGGATCTCCTGATCTCAGGGAATCCTGGAACTTCTTGCGCTCCATCAATTATGTACTCCTCAGGGCACCAATTTTGGCCATCACATAGGTCATGTCTGCCGTGGGGAGCATGATCTTCACTAAACCATGCAGTTTCTCCAGCGCTGCCTTCCTGTTTCTTATTAGGTCTTTAGAAAGGGGGTTTTTCATTTGCCACAGGCAGGGCAGCTCCCTGAGCATATCAATGATTAGCTCCAGAAAATGTGTTTCCTTGAAGGGATCCTCTTCTCTGCAAGACACAACGCAAGACAAACCCTAATAATGTCAGGTTAAACTCTCCTAATCTTGTCCCAATGTAGGCTTCAGTCTAGAAGCAGTATAGGCTAATGATGTACCAAGTTAAAATTGTACCTTTGTTTGAACGATCGGCACGTCAGCTCTTCTCTCTGCTCACAGATCGTACATACGACACACACGTGTTGCGTTTTATATACAGTGCGCATGCGTGAAACTCCGCCCGCCCCTGATGTTCTTTCTAGTCTATTTCGCGCCCCTTCTCTTTCGGCACAGTGGGGAGAGCACATGGCAGAGACACAGCAGGGGCATGATAAGAATTCCACTAACGAGGAGGACGAGGAAAGCCCGGAGCCAGAAATGTCACGATCCCGGAGGAGAAGATTTAAGGCCTCAAATATGTCTTTTGGAGAGATGTTGGAGATAGTGGACATATTGAAGAGGAACGACTATGATGGGAAGTATGAACCTTACCCAAACCCAAATGTCAGAAAGGCCAAGATCATGACTAAATTTGTGAAGAGTCTTCAGAAGAATTTTGGAGTACGACGATCCAAGAATCAACTGAGAAAACGCTGGTCAAACCTGAAACTGAGGGAGCACGATCAGTACAGAAGGATCAAACAAGTTCAAAAAAGTAAGTAGTTGTCGTGTGTTCATATAATTATGATTGCTTGCATACTGCTCCATGTGCTTTGATTTAATGTTGTACAGTTTAAAATGGCCACTTTCATGTTCATGGGTTCAATTGTTCGTAATAAACAATGTTCGTTAGCCCACTCCAAAGACAATGTTTTGGCAAGTTGCACTTGACTACATTTGTTCACACAACAGGTAAGTATTCCAGCTTTAGAAAGTGTCAAAAATAATGTTTTCACCTTTGAACTCTGCCAAAAAACACAATTGTACGACACATCAAAGCAATGTTTCATATTCCTATTTCTGCCCTCAAATATCTGTGTGCTAAGTATTCCTTTTTTATATTCTCATAGGGGAGAGAAGACTCGGGACGTCTGAGGACACCAGGGACCCCACACCTCCCAAAGCCCATACCTCCCAAAGCCCACACCTCCAAAAGAAGGGGAAATACCAACACCAGAAGCAGAGGAGGAAGGATAGATTGTAGAGATTGGCTAAATTTGCACCACAACAGGTGAGTGTCTGAGACCACAGCTTCTGGTAAGCTAATCAATGTATGCCTGCATATTTATAATACACAGGTTTTTTTTGGTTTATTAGTACCACTCATCAACAACCTGATGATCACAACCCCTATTGAGTCCAATATCGTCAAAACGGTAAGGATAATGCAATCGGATCTTATCATGTATGGTGACAATTTTAACGATAAATAGCAATCCCCCTCAGTGTTTTTTTTTTTTGCATTTCGTAAATAAATCCACTGTGTGTTTTGGGGCTTTAGAAAATAACCTGTTTGCACCTACACACATTTTAGGCAGGGAATCATAAGGGATATTTAACAGTTATGCCTCTATGTGTAAGTGGCTTCAAATTTTGGCTTTAAGAGGGGTGAGATCACCACATATGAGAAAGACAACATCAACACAGTTTTGGGATACTAATGTCTCTTATGGCCTTCACTTTAGCAAAGTCGAACTTTGTAAGTTCCTGAGTTGGGGATGTGTAGCTTATGTTTTTAACCACTTGCGGACCAGCTGTCACATTTTCACTGTGGCAGGTTGGCTCCGGTGTGTGAAATCACGTTAATGTATGTGATCTCACGAGGTCTGCATAGCAGGCGTGTGTGTGCCCACCGCAAGCTCTGTCAGTCAGACCACAAAGCTCGCAATCGTCTCACGGAGAGGAAGAAGGGGGAAATGCCGATGTAAACAAGCATTTCCCCGTTCTGCCTAGTGACACTGTCACTAATCACAGCTCCCTGTACACAGTTAGAATCACTCCCTAGGACACACAACCCCTACAGCGACACCTAGTGTTAACCCCTTCCCTGCCAGTCACATTTACACAGTAATCAGTGCATTTTTAATCGCACCCATTGCTTTATAAATGTGAATGGTTCCAAAATAGAGGAAAAAGTGTCCGATGTGTCTGCCATAATGTCACAGTCATGATAAAAATCGATGATCGCCGCCATTACTAGTAAAAAAAAAGTATTAATAAAAATGCCATAAAACTATTTTGTAGACACTTTAACTTTTGCGCAAACCAATCAATGAACGCTTATTGCGATTTTTTTTTAAAATAAAAATATCTATATGAATACGTATAGGCCTAAACTAAAAAAATAAATATTTTTGTGGATATTTATTATAGCAAAAAGTGAAAAATAATGTGTTTTTTTCAAAATTGTCTCTCTTTTTTTGTTTATAGCACAAAAAATAAAAACCACAGAGGTGATCAAATACCACCAAAAGAAAGCTCTATTTGAGCACGGCCACCCAATTGTCAGTTAAAGTGAAGCAGTGCCGAATCGCAAAAAGTTCTCTGGTCAGGAAGGGGGTAAATCCTTCCGGGCCCTAAAAAAGACAAAATAATGTCAAGCATACATGTTATACATCAAGATGTTGGTTTGTTCAAAAACCTTTTAAAACGCACATGTGAATGTGCTTGGAGTAAAATGTTTTATACTAAACAATGTATGGCTTCTTATTTCAATGCTCAATGCCAGTGTATTTGTTAAGTTGGTGTAGTTACAGTGACAATGTGCTCTAAAATGTGGACAACTCAGGCAATTTTAGGGCATCAAAAAAAATAATTAAAGGAGTTGAAAAGGCAGAATATTTTTAACATTAATGCATTAGATACATTAACAACAATAACATACATTAACAACAATAACATTGTGTGTGTGTAGCATACCCACAGCGCAACATAATAGTTAGCTGAAGAAGAGATTGTCATCTCATGCTGCAAATAAGGTACATTTGCACTATTGTAGAAAATGGCCAAAATTAAGGCCATTTGAGAACCTACGAGACAGATAAGAAACACAAACAGTAGTTCAAATGAAATAGGAGTTTTGTATCAAATCAGCGATAAATAAGAGGGTCTTATTGGCCTTCCAAAATCTCCTAGACCCTCTTCAGAAGAGTCTTTACGCCACTCCTTGTTCGGCCTGAGCATAAGTTCGGGCTGAAATTTGGTTGTTTAGATGTTCTACAGAATACCAAACAATATGCTGTGTTTGGGGAAAATTCGAAAGCCACCAGAACACAGTTAAAGTCTATGGGACATTAACATGAAAAATGAAAAGGCTTATATGCAAGTTATTGTCATAAAAAGTGTTTGGGGACCTGGGTCCTGCCCCAGAGGACATGTATCAATGCAAAAAAAGTTTTAAAAACTGCCTTTTTTGGGAGCAGTATGTTGCCTTATGAGGAGTTTATGAGTAATCTCCATTAGCAACTGGGAATATTTGTATTATAGATGTAGATATTAGTAGTAGTTTAGCTTAACCGGCACAGATGGTTTGATGTACAGGAACAGACGTCTGGTCAGCGTATATAATTCAATTAACAATACCTTTGTCTCACAGGTATGCCAAGTGTGGGTGTGAGGGAGATGTCCTGCTGTTTACCTAATGTAATAATCAAAACCCACGAACAGATACCATTTGGGGTGTGTAGTCGGTACGGAGCCGAATTCATTTGCTAGATAAAGGCTTGTGTATTCTTCCGTGCTAATCCACCATTTATCCATTTCAAAGGGTGGTTGATATGCTTAAAATATTTCTTTGATCTGTTCAGGAATGGACAATTTACCCCGGCTGGGACTATGCATAGTTAAGTGTCCTATTCAAGAGCAAACTTCCTCTTTAATTAAGTGGGCTTCAGACTAATTATCGCTAACCAATCAGTGTGGTCCTATGCAAGTCAATGAGAGAGGGCCCTTTTTAAGGGAACCCAACCCTAGGGTAATGGCAGATGAGAACTGACCAGAGCTATGGACCAATATTAGGTAACATATCAGATCATCTCCCAGCACTTACAAGGTATACCGAATTGTCATATGTCCTGTTTTGTATTGTAATGAATGTATTGTACTCTTGTTGTATTTTAAACTAATATTTTACTCCCTCACTTAGACTATAGATATTTTCTGTGTATTAGATAAACCTGTAACGTACTCTAATAAATGGTGTTATGTTAAACCTCCCTTTCCTTTGTCAATAAGAATTCTCTTTTCAACCCATATCATATCTTCTGATTAATAAATCAGAAATATAGATTTTGAAGGTTAACAGTGGCGACCACAAAGGGACGTAAGATAGCAACGGAAAAGGTAAAAGCCATTCTACAATTACCGCTGCCAGTGAGCATCCCGACTCTGAGATCTTTTTTAGGATTGGTAAATTATTCACGGGCTTTCATCCCTGAATTTGCACAAAAATCTGCACCACTGTATGATTTGTTGAAAAAGGATACCCAATGGCAATGGACTGAGCAACACACCAAGGCAGTGCAGGAGCTTAAAGAAGCTTTAGCGCAAGCGCCAGCATTAGCCAACCCAGAGTACCAACTGCCCTTTCACATTGAGACTGCCATATCAGAGACAGCCATGTCAGCTGTTCTGTCACAGGAAATCCATGGGCAACAGAGACCCATTTCATATGCGTCTAAATTATTATCTCCTGTGGAAATGAAGTACTCTCTATGTGAAAAACACCTCCTAGTTACGTTTTGGGCAGTGAAATACTTCACATACATCATAGGACTTAACCCAGTCATCCTGCACACAACGCACACTCCCACTAAATTTTTACTCACAGACCGAGTGAAGGATGGCAATGTATCCAATGCCAGATTGGCCCATTGGGCTTTGTTGCTTCAAGACAGAGACATTAAAGTTCAACACACAAATAATCCGTCCACTAGAGCCCATGGCCTCCTTTACCAGGGAGTACCACATGAATGTGATATCACCCCACAATCATCGGCACAACAATTCTTTAGACCTTTGTCAGTAAAGGAAACAGTCCCTGAAAACGCAGGCCAAATTTTCACAGATGGATCATGTTTTTACGTGGAGGGTTCTCCATGTGCAGGATTTGGAATATACTATATCAATCCACAAGCAAAGACCCAAACATCAATCTTTCGGTCATGTAAAGTCAAATCAGCACAATTTGCGGAAATGGCTGCAATCGCTCATGCCCTAGAACTGATGAAAGGGGACCAAGAAATTGTTTTATACTCAGATTCTGCGTGGGTCTGTAATGCTCTTACAGAATTTCTGCCCTTCTGGCACACCCACCAGTACATGTCCTCAGATGGGTCTCCACTTAAACATGCATCCCTGTTGAAATATATTGTATCATTGGTGCAAAAGTTGCCAGTCAAACCAGGGGTGTGCAAAGTTAAAGGTCATTCAGGTACTGCCCCATACTGGGAACAAAATGAGGCGGCGGATTGCTTGGCCAAACAAGGAGCACAGGGAGGGGAGATCTGGGAAATTCCGTCGAATTTACCGGACCTAGTCTTGTGCCCCAGTGTTTGTGCCCTCACAAAATCCTGCATAGTAGTTCCGGATATTTCGGACATACAATGCCAGGATGACAACATTAAGGAAATAATGCAAAAACTGCAAAATGAGACTGGAGAACTCTCTGAGGGGAATACTTTGGCAAAATATATAAAACACCTCACATTGTCAGAAGATAAAAAGGTATTGTTACATCATGGAGATGAAGTAACTTGGGTGGTTCCTGAAAAATACCAAAATGAAATGATTTACATAGTGCATGACCTACCTACTGGGGGTCATCAAGGGTCAGAGAAAACAGGTGAGCGGCTCAAGAACATAGGTTGGTGGCCTTCCATGATGGCAGATGTGAAGCAGTATTGTGACAATTGTATTGTCTGTGCACAGGTTAACCCCGCACCAAGGAAGATCAATGCCCCTTTACGAATTAGACTGAAAGAAGGGCCATGGAATGCCTTACAAATGGATTACATGGGACCCTTGCCAGTCACTTCTAGAAACAACAGATTCATCTTCGTAGTCACAGATTTATTTTCTAAATGGGCAGAGATCTTCCCAACCAAAAGTAACACTGCACAAAATACGGCTAAGATTTTAGTGGAACAGGTGTTCAGTAGATGGGGGCTCCCAGGATCAATAGAGTCAGATCAGGGGACCCATTTTACTGGAAAGGTGGTAAAAACCTGCCTACAGATGTTAGGGGTGGAGCAAAAATTTCACATTCCATATCACCCAGAATCTTCAGGTCAGGTTGAAAGAGCCAATCGGCAGATTAAGACAATGCTAAAAAAATTTGTACACATCAATGGTAAGAACTGGGATAATCTGCTGCCATTACTGGCCATGGCCATCCGAGCAACCCCCTCATATGCTACCCGGCTGACACCCTTTGAAGTGCTGACAGGTAGACAGATGAGACTCCCTGAACATCTCTGGCTAGAGATGCATACACCTACCATAGACAGACTGTCAATGGACCAATACCTCCTTAAACTCCAAAAAGCGGTAAAAGAGATCCATGTATTTGCCGCAGCACAAATGGGTAAAAGTCAAAAGAAAGCCAAGGCGTATTTTGACAAAGGGGTTCGAGAATGCACTTGGGCCATAGGAGACCGAGTTATGTTCTTGGAACTACGTCCCCTGGATCACAGTCTAAGTCAAAAATGGAGAGGTCCATTTTCTATTATTGATAAATTAAGTCCTTCTGTATATAAAATCAGAATAGAGGCGGGCAAAAAGACACAAGATAAATGGGTTCATGCGAACCAACTGAAACAGTTCCATGGAGCCAAAGAAATCAACTAAAATGTGCTGCTTTCTTTCCTTTTAGAGCCATGAAGTCGATGTGGATCGTTATCCTGCTCCAGCTGATCACAACTACCAAGGAAGAGGAGACTGGACCACTCATCAGCGTGATCGTTGACAAGAATCCTGTCTACTGCCTAGAGGGGGAATCCATTTTATTACCTGTGGCCATTGTAGGGACTGTGGGGAAGCAAGTATATTGGTGGAGTCCCATTGATAATCATCTCGTCTGGGGTAACGGCGTCGCAGGGAATATCACTGACTACCGGGATAGAGTCATGAGTTTTCAGAATGGATCCTTGTTGATTCAAGAGACACGGTTGAGTGATGCCGGAGAGTGGAAATATTCTTTTGTTATCTCCATCCCCTTGTCCAGCAACACACAGGCATCCACTCTTCAGTACGTCCCAGGAAAAGTCACCTTGCACGTGTCCCCAAAGACTAACACCCCTGCTCCTACCATTTTGCCCAAAAATACAGCTGCAATCCCCTACTATGAACCAACATCCTTGGAATGCCCATCACTGCAAGAGGGACCACCTAGTGGCCTAACGGCAACATCAATCCCTGGAATTCTGTTCAATAACGTTAAGTTCATTCATGTACCCGTGGTACTTAATTTGTCCCAGTGGAACATGGCTGAATTCGGCTCATGTGCCCGGACAAATGTGTCTCTGTTTTACTCCTCCTTGCTGGTAGATTTGATTGCCTCCCATGCAAGCCGAACTCAGGACCCATTTGCAGAACCAAACCTCACTCCCCATAGGGGCATTTTCAGATCCAGAAAGTTAAAGGGGTTGGACAGCATACTTGGGTCCATCCCAGGACTTTTTGGATCTGGCATGTCAATTTGGAACCGAGCCGATTTGTCAGCGATTCGCAGGCATATCGGAAATTTTGAACAAAAAGAGGGTCGGCAAGTGCTGAAACCAGTTCTGCAGGGTGTTGAGGGGCTTGCAGAGGAGGAAAGGTTTACGGTGTATAACATGAAAGATATTGCCCAGTTGTTTGAAAAGACACAACAGAAAATCAACGAAATCATAAACATAAATAATCAGAAAGCTAGAGAGGATGGTATGGGGAAAGAGGTAATATGCACTGCGTATGGAAATTTTGTTTTAACCAAGGTCACTAATATCATCCGAGATATCCAAGCAGGTAAAATCCCTGATATATTAAGAGATACCGACCTTACCCAATGGTATTGTACTCACACTAATAATAGTGGTGGAATGAATGTACATTCTGGAGACAAGTGCAAACCTCTGCCAGTTTCCACAATTCGAAATATAGGGATAGTAACACCACACCCAAATAGAGGGCCATTTGCTTGCAAGAAGAGCCCGTCCCTGTGCGCCTACCGGGACCTAATGTATGTTTCCTTCACCATGTCGCTGCCAGTGTTCCATCCACAAGATGACTACTTTAACACGATGGCGTCCATACACTCCCTCGGGTACCTTGAAAACGACGTGTACAAGGAAAGGTTGCACCTCCCCGAAATGCTCATTCAAGTTCAAGGGCGATGGAAAGCACCACACACTGCCTGCTGCACTGTCAAAGACAATAGGTACTTATGCCGTTGTGATGTGTTTGAAATTGACACTCCAGTCTGTGGTCTAAGCAATGACCCGGATCCCACCGCCAAAGTAGCGAGGGACCCCCAACTGGAAAGTCCACGCCACCCACCTCAAGAAACCAGCACAAGTGAGATGGAAGCTAACTGCCCAGTGAAGCTGTCAAAATGGAGAACACCTAGCACAAAGGTCACCTACCACATGGATGGACTGTACTGTGTCGTTACAAATCACCAGACATTTCTCTATGGGGGTCAGTCGTGTCCCATACCCTATCCAAATTTTTGCTTCATTCCACACGAGTACACTATTATTGGGCAAACTGTAGTAGCCCCCATACCAGTGTTAACAGAAGACTATATCATTGAGAGTCCCCCTGATGTCCCAGATCCTATAACCTATCTACCCCATTTTGATGTAAAAATTGATACTCTGTCAGTAAACCTTCACAATCTGCTCGCAAGGAAGGATACCCATATAATTCAAATTAGTAATGATATGGAGAAAACAGGGAAAAGGTTGAATGAACTTTTACATGATGGGGATTTCAGTTTGGTCACCACCAGGACCTGGGTAGAAATGGGAATAAAAGGTCTTCTCATATTGCAGTGTGGGGTACTGTTATTTATGACGGGTATGGTGATATATCTCGGCCGACTTCTAAGATGGCAGAGAGAGAAACTGAACTCACTAATGGAGATTAGACATAAACAATTACTCACTTAAGTGTGGCGTCGTTTCATTGGACTCAACTTGCCACAAGGGGTCATCTGTTGCCTTATGAGGAGTTTATGAGTAATCTCCATTAGCAACTGGGAATATTTGTATTATAGATGTAGATATTAGTAGTAGTTTAGCTTAACCGGCACAGATGGTTTGATGTACAGGAACAGACGTCTGGTCAGCGTATATAATTCAATTAACAATACCTTTGTCTCACAGGTATGCCAAGTGTGGGTGTGAGGGAGATGTCCTGCTGTTTACCTAATGTAATAATCAAAACCCACGAACAGATACCATTTGGGGTGTGTAGTCGGTACGGAGCCGAATTCATTTGCTAGATAAAGGCTTGTGTATTCTTCCGTGCTAATCCACCATTTATCCATTTCAAAGGGTGGTTGATATGCTTAAAATATTTCTTTGATCTGTTCAGGAATGGACAATTTACCCCGGCTGGGACTATGCATAGTTAAGTGTCCTATTCAAGAGCAAACTTCCTCTTTAATTAAGTGGGCTTCAGACTAATTATCGCTAACCAATCAGTGTGGTCCTATGCAAGTCAATGAGAGAGGGCCCTTTTTAAGGGAACCCAACCCTAGGGTAATGGCAGATGAGAACTGACCAGAGCTATGGACCAATATTAGGTAACATATCAGATCATCTCCCAGCACTTACAAGGTATACCGAATTGTCATATGTCCTGTTTTGTATTGTAATGAATGTATTGTACTCTTGTTGTATTTTAAACTAATATTTTACTCCCTCACTTAGACTATAGATATTTTCTGTGTATTAGATAAACCTGTAACGTACTCTAATAAATGGTGTTATGTTAAACCTCCCTTTCCTTTGTCAATAAGAATTCTCTTTTCAACCCATATCATATCTTCTGATTAATAAATCAGAAATATAGATTTTGAAGGTTAACAAGTAATATTAATAATGCAGTGAAACAATAAAAGTAAAATATTCCTTTAAATTTCGTACTGGAGGGGGTGTCTATAGTATGCCTGTAAAGTGGTGCATGTTTCCCATGTTTAGAACAGTCTGAGAGCAAAATTACATTTCTAAAGGAAAAAAAGTAATTTAAAACTACTCGCAGCTATAATGAATTGTTGGGTTTCTGCAATACTCATAAAAGTCATTGAAAAAAACGGCCTGGGGTTCCCCCACAGTGCATTACCAAGCCCTTTGGGTCTGGTATGAATAGTAAGGGGAACCCGGAACCAAAATTAAAAAAAAAAACTGTGTGCCCCCCCCCCCCAAATTCCATACCAGGCCCTTCAGGTCTGGTATGTATATTAAGGTGAACCCCACACCAAAATAAAAAAATGGCGTGTGGATCCCCCTCAAAATCCATACCAGACCCTTATCCGAGCACGGAACCTGGCAGGCCACAGGAAAAGAGGGGGGGGCAAGAGAGCGCCCCCCCTCCGGAACCTTACCAGGCCACATGCCCTCAAAATGGGGAGGATGTCCCCATGTTGATGGGGAGAGGGGCCTCATCCCCACAACCCTTTCCCGGCGGTTGTGGGGGTCTGCGGGCAAGGGGCTTATCGGAATCATGGGGACAAGGCGCTTTGGGGGGCCGCTAACCAAAGCACCCTCCCAATGTTGAGGACATGTGGCCTGGTATGGTTTAGGAGGGGGGCGCTCTCTTGTCCCCCCTATTTTCCTGCAGCCTGCTTGGATAAGGGTCTGGTATGGCTTTTTGGGGGACCCCACGCCATTTTTTTATTTTGGCGCAGGGTTCCCCTTAAAATCAATGCCAGGCCCTTCAGGTCTGGTATGGATTTTGAGAGGGACCCCCACGCCATTCTTTTTTCATTTTGGCGTGGGGTTCCCCTTAATATCCATACCAGACCTGAAGGGCCTGGTATGGAATTTGGGGGGAACTCCACAAATTTTTTTAAAAAAATTTTGTTTGGGGTTCACCTGTGGGGAATCCCATACCGTTTTTATCAATGAACTTTTATGTGTTATTGCCGGACCAACAATTCATTATAGCTGCGAGTAGTTTTAAAGGACTTTTTTTCCTTTAGAAATGTCATTTTGCTCTCAGGCTGTTCTAAACACAGGAAGCATGTGCCCCTTTACAGGCATACTATGGACGCCACCCAGGTAAGAAATTTAAAGGAATATTACACTTTTATTTTTGTTTCACTTTAAACATTATTAAAATCACTGCTCCCGAAAAAAACTGTAGTTTTTAAAACTTTTTTTTTCATTGATACATGTCCCCTGGGGCAGGACCCAAGTCCCCAAACACTTGTTAAGACAACACTATGCATATAAGCCTTTAAAATGAGCACTTTTGCATTTTCATGTTCATGTCCCATAGACTTTAACGGTGTTTGCGTGTTCAAACAAATTTTTTGCCTGTTCACATGTTCTGATGCGAACCGAATGGGGGGGGGGGGGTACGGCCCATCCCTACTAAACAGTTGATCCAGCAAGGATGGGGGAAATCTTTTCAACGCATCCATGCATTAAGAGGTTATATATGAAAGCGCCTGGTGAAGATAAAATAGACAAGTGGAAGGAAGTTGAAACACTTTTGCCAGATCCATGAAAGGTTTTGGTTTCCATGAGTCCTTGTGGAGCAAATATGTGGCTTTTGTGAAGCCTTTTCGAATGTCAAAAGCTTTGTAGTCTGATGCTTGTGGGAACATAGGGTCGCCATGGAGCTCAAGATAGCAAGAGACATGGGAAGATAAAGAGAGTTTTTTCCTGATATCCCGCCAGGCTATGACCAAGTCCCTGATTAAGAGATTTTGCTGTAAGGTTTTGGGGAGGGAATGTAATTTGGAATGCAGGATGCCTGATAAATGGTATGAGGCTAGATTCCAAAGTAAAGTAAGTATTTACCGATGAGTTGGACAGCCAGTTTAAACCATATCGTATTAGGCATGTTAAATTATATAACCTAATATTCTGCAAACCAGCCCCTCGCCTCGATCTTTGGATGATACAGCATTGAGAGTACAATGCAAGTTTTTTTCTTATGCCATATGAAGGAGGTAATAGCTTTATTGAGTTTATGTATATCCTAGTGTTACAATCACTATATCTTCTGGGGAGGGATTTGACATATGAAAGGACAGTTAGTACCTTGCGAATTTTGGCGGTAGCTGATCGGCCTGAGACAAAGCCCACCTGGGTTGGGTGAAGTAAGGAAGGTAGAATGGGTCCGAGTCATGAGGCAATGATTTTAGAAAGTATTTTGGCATCCAAATTAATCAGGGAGATTGGCTGGTAGGAACCTGGCATTGGGGTCTTTAGTCTTTTTTGCAAGGAGTTTGACGTATGGCAGGGATCCAGTGGGCATACACCTGTATAACTGTCAGGGCCTGGGGCTTTGTTTTTGGCTAGAGTTTTAATCATAGAGGTTATCTCTTCTTGGGATATTGGCTTGTTTATAATATTTATGAGTTCATGAGGGTAGGTAAAGATATTTTATCCAGAAACAATTCTACATTGTCTTGGTCTATTGGGTCTTTTGAGTATAGAGTAGTGTAGTAGGACTCTAAAATATTCATGATTTCCTGTGGGGAATGGGTGAGTCAACCGTCAACCTTCTCTATCTTTAAGAGGTTCATAATGTGAGTAGGTCTATGAGGGCCTTTGTGAAGACTAGAGAGTAGTTTGCCAGGTTTGTTGCAAATTTCTGAAGCTGAACATCAAGTTATGAATGTTTAATTTGCTCTTGCTGTTCAACCCAGTGGTCAAAGCGACATTTGGCCTTGTGCCAAGCTTTCTTATGTTCTATAGAGTCAGGGGGGTTAAGTCATCTTAGCTTCATGGATAGCTTTACTGGCCTGTCTTAATTGTTGTAAGGAATCCCTTTTGAATGAGGATGTGTAGGTGATGGTTTTACCTTGAAGAAAGGCTTTGCCCACTCCCCAGAACAGAACTGGATCAATTTCATGGGCACTGTTGTATGTTTTATAGTCTGCCCAGGCTGTATTTAAGATGTGTAGGAAATCTATATTATTTGCTAGATAAGATGCAAACTTCCATGTCTTAGCGGGAGTGTTAAGGAAAAGCCATATTATAGATATTGGATTCTTGAATGGCACAGAAAAGGGAAGGGGGACAGAATAGTTAGTCAAGTCTGGCTAAGGAGTCATGTGCTGGGGAATAAATGGTAAATTCCTTATCTGTAGGGTGACTGAGATGCCAGGGGTCTACCATATTTATTGCTGAGATCATGTGAAAAAGGGGGGAATCTGTTTTGATTTGGGTGATCCCTGACTGGTGTCTATGTCGCTTCCATGACCTGCGATCTTCTACGGTAAGCATTACGGTATTAAAATCTCCTCCCACTATATGGCGGGATGAGGAGTGTTGCATGATCCATGTAGCATGATCCATGTAGGGGTTTCCTGAAAGAAGTGGGTTCCAGGAGAGTTTGAGGTGCATATATTGCATATTTAGATGGTTCGGGATGGGAATTTCAGGCAAACTGAAACTTTGCGACCCAACCCATCGCTAACCACTGATTGCACTGTAACTAGTAGATTTTTATGAAATAGAATAAGGACGCCAGCTTTACAGCTTATAACCTCACCCACTCAGAGTTTTTTAATTCGGAAGAAATCCCCAGTGCCACCTGTCAGTGCCATCTGTCCCCAGTGCCATGTATAAGTGCCATCTATCATCAGTGCCATGTATAAGTGCCATCTGTCATCAGTGCCACATCAGTGCCACGTGTCATCAGTGCCACATAGTGCCATCTGTCATCAGTGCCACATCAGTGTCACGTGTCATCAATTCCACATATTAGTGCCATCTGTCATCAGGGCCATGTATCAGTGCCATCTGTCATCGGTGCCACTTGTCAGTGTCACCTGCCATCTGTTATCAGTGTCACGTGTCATCAGTGCCAGGTATCAGTGCCATCTGTCATCAGTGTCACGTGTCATCAATGCCACGTATTAGTGCCATCTGTCATCAGTGCCACGTATTAGTGCCATCTGTCATCAGTGCCACCTATAAGGGGCACGTGTCACCAGTGCCACATATTAGTGCCACCTGTCATCAGTGTCACATGTCATCAGTGCCACCTATTAGTGCCATCTGTCATCAGTGTCACATCAGTGTCACGTGTCATCAGTGCCACGTATCAGTGCCACGTCAGTGTCATGTGTCATTGTCTTGATGCTCCAGGGCCTTCAAAAGTGTAATAGGTAGTCAACAATTTAGATGTGTAATTTATGCTCCTAGAACATGTTAAGGCGCTCCCTGCATGTTGGGCCTCTCTAAGTGGCTAGGCTGTGGAAAAATCACACACATGTGGTATCATAATACTCAGGAGGAGTAGAAGAATTTATTTTGGGGTGTCATTTGTGGTATACACATTCCATGTGAGAGAAATAACCTATTACAATGACAATTTGGTGGGGGGGAAAAATCTTAATTTTGCAAAGAATTGTGGGAAAAAATAACAACATCAAAAACCTCACCATGCCTCTTACTAAATACTTTGGAATGTCTACTTTCAAAAAAGGGGTCATTTGGGGGGCATATATACTTTCCTGGCTTGTTCGAGTCGCAAGAAAGGAGATAGACCACCAGTACATCAGGTGTGATCAATTTTTTATGATTTGCACAACAGCTTGCAGACTCTATAACTTTCACACAGACCAAATAATATCCACTAATTTGGGTTATTTTTACCAAAGATATGTAGCAGTATAAATTGTGCCCAAAATTTATGAAGAAAAAATAATAATTTGCAAAATTTTATCACAGAAACAAAGAAAAATTCTTTTTTTTTCTAAATTTTCGGTCTTTTTTCATTTATAGTGCAAAAAATAAAAAACCCAGAGGTGATCAAATACCACCAAAAGAAAGCTCTATTTGTATGAAAAAAAAGGAAGACAATTTTGTTTGAGAGCCACGTTGCACGGCAACGCATTTGGGTACAGTGTTGCATGACTGAGTAATTGTCATTCAAAGTGTGAGAGCACTGAAAGCTGAAAATTGGTCTGGTCACAAGGGGGGTTTAAGTGCCCAGTTGTCAAGTTGTTGTGCCCAGTTGGCATGTGTGTTGCCTTCACACTCCGCATTGTCCAAAAAGTGTGTGTGAATTCCAGGCACATTATCTTTTATGGGAATGCATCTGCTTCGCAGATGCATTTTGCTCTGAACACAAATTCTCTCCCTGCTCACTACACCTCCCCCTCTCCCAGGTCAGCTAATCCACAGCTACAATGGAGAGGAACCGCTGAACAGCTATTTTTTCTCTTCGCAGAGAAGGCGGAGCTGGAATTCGCACCACACGTGTAAATCCAGCCTGAATCTTCTATATGCTGATTTTTTCCTCTACTAGCCTACTAGAACCATATTGTTTTTTTCTTCTGTTTATTCTTACTAACCTGCATGACATATAATCTAGTTGCCTCTAGGTTGGTAGATTTTAACAGTGCCCACTGTTTACTTACTCCTGTCATTTTGCTCCAACCTTTCGATTTGCATTTTAGAAATGTCCCCATTTCAACAAAATTGTTTTTGTTTTAATATCAAATCAAGGACATTGGTGATCACTAGAACCCAAATACTCCCCCACCTCAACATCAGACAGTCGGTCCTCATTTGTCAGTACTAGGTCTAGATAATGATCACCTCGGGTTAGGTTTTTTTTATGGTTTTATAGAAACCCCATTCAGTGGTTCCATTACATCCCTGCTCCTGCTTGCAACAGCAGTTTGAGAATTCCAGTTAATGTCAGGCATGTTGAAGTCACCCATAATCAAAACCTCTCCTTTCATTGACATTTGAGTTTCCTCATCAATCAAAGTTATCATAATCTTCAGTCTGTCCTGGGTCCTGTATACTACACCAATTCTAAGGGACGATCCCTCTTTGGTTGGAAGGCAGACCCAGAGGGTTTAGAGTATTTCACACATTTTTTTAACTAATGTTAGTGTTACTGTATGCTATTTTTGACATATATGGCGACTCCACCTCCCCTCTTCCCTACTCTGTCATTCCTGTATAGTGTTTCCCTGGCATTGTTATTTCCCAGTCAGGGGTGGACTGACCATTTAGCTACTCAGGCCCCGGGCCACATTGTGCGCTATACAAGTATTTAATTAATTAATTAATTCATTAGGGTTACCAGCCTCAGTAAAACCAGGGACATTATGTAAAAATCAGTGTTTTGTTTTTTTCATCTGTCTCTGAAATGTCCCTTACCGACATCCTTTTGGGCTAAAAATCCTGAGATTATAGCTGCCCCAACTCTCCAGTACCTTCTCAGCCAATAGAAACATGTATTTGTATACTGTGTGTACATGTATGTGTATACAGTGTGATTGTATACTGTGTGTGTATACTGTGTGGCCCCATGTGTGTATACTGTGTGGCCCCACTGTGTGGCCCCTGTGTGGCCCCATAATCTCCTATTTCCTGGGGGGCCCATAATTTCCTATTGCCCGGGGGGCCCATAATCTCATATTGCCCGGGGGCCCCATAAGTTGTCAGTCCGCTCCTATTCTCAGTCATTCGAAAATGTTGCTACTCCTGTGCCTGTTGGCAATGAATTTTTTTTGTTCTGCCTCTAAATACCCCAACCTCTAAATGCCTCTAAACTCCTATGTGTGCATGGATGCTTAGGTTAACACGGGGAGGGCAATTAGAGGCAGAAAAAAAACAACAGACACCCCTAAAAATATAGTTTAATTCTCACTGTGCATTAGGCCTTAGGCTTTAAAGTTTCAACAAAGCACAGGTGTGAAGTCTATGTCAGAAGAAAAAGAGAGGCTTCTATAAAGTTTCAACAAAGCACAGGTGTGAAGTCTATGTCAGAAGAAAAAGAGAGGCTTCTTCACAGTAAGCGCTGCGAAAATGTGGAATAGATTCCTTCAAGAATTAGTTCTGGCCAACTGAGTAGATTGTCTGAAAAATAGCTGGATTTATTCTTAAATGTACAAGATATAGCAGGATAGCTACATTTATAGGCAATAACACCAGATATTGTTGATCCAGGAATTACTTGATTACTAAGTTCGGCAAATAATTCATTTTTCCCTGCTGGGGCAAATTGGACCATGCTGTATATGGTTTTTGCTTTCCTCTAGATCAACTTGGGTAAAGGATTCTGTATATGAAGGTTTTCTATTTTATTTTTATTTATTCTATTTATTTGTTCTGTTGGGTAAACTAGATAGACCTGTGTCTTTTTTAACCTAATTATGTAACCATCAGCTACATGAGACTTTAATTCTTGAAAAAGTGTATGGTTACATGAGACGTTTGTGTACATAGGGGTGTTCATAATGAGGATATGTCATTTGGCCCTGGTTCATAGTTTGCTTTCTTGCCTAGAAAACTCTGCTCCCACTGCAAGTTTTAGCACTGATTTCAAGGGACTTGCATACCTAAACACACATTCTCTTTGTGTTCTAAAAATAAAAGTACACTGGTCAGAATATAAATGGTAAACATGGGATAAAAATATTTTTTAGCTTAATTTAATGTTACGTTTAATGTATGAGCACTGCATGTGGAAAAGACAGTATGAGAACACTATACTTGCACCTGTAGTGCTTAGTGCTGTAGGAAAATGTAAGTGACTAAGACTAATAAGCATTATGCTTAGCAAATGCTTGACTGTAAATAGAGAATTATTTTTCATAAAATACCTTCCTCTCTGTGGATCTGTCTACAAGCTGGTAGCAGGTGCTACTTAATCCTGAGAGCTGGGTCCACAGTACCAAAGCAGATGGTGAAATGCAATATTATGTGAGGTGAGGTTGTTACTGAGGAAAGCTGTAAATTAAAATACATTAAAGACCGATTACCTAAAACAAAACATCAAAAAGTCAAGATAAAGTTGGAATACATGATGCTCAGCCTCTGGTGTTATATAAATTGCATATATTTTAAAATGAGAAAATGCATTTATTTTATATGTCCTGGAGTGGAGACATAGGATTAAGAGACTGTGCAAAGCCTTTCAGCCTATTTGAAAGGAGGCAGGTAAAGGTTGTCAGTTGGAAAGTGTTAGACCTTACCAAAACTGCGTAGTGAATCTGCTTTGGAGTAAATATATTTGTTGGTAAAAGTAGCAGCTTGCTTCAGATTTAATGCAGAATGTGACACATTGCACCTACAGCAGTACAATCTGTCCAAAGGGCACGTATAGATAAGTTCATGCCAGGAAGAGGACAGTGGGGCAGCTGGTATTGCTGCAAGAACATTGCATAATATTCTGTATAGATTGGTACTGCTATTTGCTACTAACAGATATTTACTACACAAGACATCCATTTTACAGGCAAGAACAATTATAGTATTTAAATGGTTTAAAATGGACTGTTACAATTTAGACAAAGAGGATGAGATATACTCCAGGGTTTGGACCAAACTTTTTAGGTTCTGTCTGTTCAGACTGGATCCAAAAGTAGGGACTTTTGGATAGATTTGCCCAGCCAAATGTCCAATAATGTTGCACCAAAGCATTGACCAAAAAATTGAACCTGAATTCTGCTCATGTCACCTGATCAGGGTCAGGTGCAAGACTTTGGCAAATAATCGTTCTTGGTCAAATCCCAGCTTACACACTATAAATGGCTGCTTTAACAGCAGCTCTTTGTCAGTGTGTTGTAGTTTATTGAGATTTATTCTTTGCAGGGAACTGCAGTTTATTGTGCTAGAGAGAGGTGTGTGTGCATGTCAGCAACAACTTCTGCAGCTGTGTTGCTGTTGTTCTTTCCTTTTTGTATTTTCTTTAGGAGAATTTAATTGGTTTTCCTTTTTTTATTTTACATTGTATTCATTACCTTTTTTTCCTGTTTAAACAAATTACAAATGGACGAGCTTATTTTGCTTTTAGTGTTTTTGGGGTTGGTATTTTTTTTTCTTTTAGTTATTTAATTTATTTTTTGGTCCTTTTAATTTTCTTGCATTTGTTTTTTTTTTTTATGAACTAATTTTTATTGGATGTTTTCACATTTTACAATTAAACATAGATACTTATGACATTACCATCACATTACCCCACCCAACATCTGTGCAAAAAAAAAATTCCCCTCTCTATTTGCATTCATCAGACCATATTTCAATTCCTTCCTTCGCATTATTCCAAGATGGTACCTATTTTATATATAATAATTTCACTCCAGTATTATATTTCTTACCTAATATCCCATATCATTAATATACTCATCTGTTTGCTCAACCAGATTAGACACTAACCAATGGCAGATCTTTTCAAATTTCTTAGGACATCTAATATGTTTATAGGTTAGATCCTAACGTCTTAAATTAAGATTAATTGCTTTATTCCATTGAACTGTCATTGGTGGAGCGTTTGATATCAATTTTTGCAATATAAGTTTAAGTATACACATAGTTCTCAACCACTTCACTTGCACTTCAAATGGGAGAATATCTTCCGGCATAATCCCTAGCAATGCTATTTTTGGGTCAGGCTGTAATTGTGTGGAGCACAAGGAGTTCAAAGTATAAAATATGGACTCCCAGTAGCGGTGCAATTTGGGGCATTGTCACCACATACTGTATGTATAAGTGTAGCTGTACCATTTATGCATCTTGGGCAGTTAGATGTAATTGCTTTAACCCAGGAATACAGTTTTAATAGGAGTTGTGACGGAACCGATCCCACACTCCGATTGAGTGCTTCTGTCAGTATACCACTTCCTAAGTCTGAATATAGATATCAATTATTCCAACCGCTCACAAGCACAAAACAAGACGAGACTTGCTTAGCTGCTCAACATGGACTGATTTATTAGAACCAAAATGCCAAGTATTTATAATACAGTAGAAGACTAAACCCTAACCTAATTAGCATGAGCTACTTATCTAAATCAACACTCAACACTTAAATCAAGACTAGTTGACTGAGGGATAAGACTTTTCAGCTCCTAGCTCACTAACAATTCAATAAACCTTACCATAAACATCAACACAGGGTTAATTAGCCCAAACAACAATGTGCCAGACTAGACTCATTTACATTATACAAGCCAACAGACAGGTGGCTGGAGTTCATGACATTAGCATCTGACAGTGTGTGTCCCAACAGCATGAGACAACACACATTATATATACAGCATTGACTCTGACTAGCACAGATTATAGTGGGGTTCTCATTCACCCTGTGCCCCTTAAAATCCAGGGCCCATAATCAGTCGGCAAGAGGCTCGCATTCAGTCCTCTCAAAAAGCCTCTGTCCCGGCTAGGTCTGTCACAGGAGTATAGTGAGCTCAATGGATAATAAATAGTTGAGTCAAGCACTGTGCGGAGTATAAGGATACCTTAAATACATTTTTCAAGGCTTGCTCCCATTCCTCATCACTAAAGCCTCGCACACATGATTGGACTTTCTGACAACAAAACCGTGAAATTTTGTTTGATGGGTGTTGGCTCCAACTTGTCTTGCATACACACGGTCACACAAATGTTGGCCAACAATTACGAACGTAGTTACATACAAGACATACGTGATATTTCCATTAGGAACGCTAGTTTAAATAGACCGAGTGCTTCCGGCTCGTCCTTGCTTCTGAGCATGTGTATTTGTACTTTGGAATTTTGTCCGACAGACTTGTGTACACATGATTGGAAAGTCCGACAACACACATTTGTTGGCGAAAAATTTGAGAGTATGCTAGCCAACATTTGTTGGTGGAAAGTCAGACAACAAATATTCGATGGAGCATACACGCGGTCAGACTTATCGCCAACAAGTTCACATCCAACATTTCCCATCAGAAAATTGAATTGTGTGTACGAGGTATTAGTGTCTCTAGGTCTCTTTGCCACCATCCAAAACTACCTTCTTGTTAGTTGATTCTTGTTATTGTTTTAATAGATTATATCTTTCCCATTAGTCCCTGTTTAGCACATCTAGTAGTCAAAGCTAAAATTTAAGAAGGATTATATTTTAATAAAGAGGTCTTTGCTTGGGTCTGCAAGGCATGTCGTAACTGTAAGTATTGAAAAAATTATTTATTAGACAAATTATATTTCTCCGCCAATTTATCAAATGATTGCAAAACATAATTGCCATAAAGTTGACTAAGAAACAGAATACCTGCCTTTTTCCACAACTCAAAACTTTTAAGTTTCACCACTTCAGGCAGTTGTAGATTATTCAATATGGGCATATATTCTGTATAACCCTCATAATGAGTTTCTTTTTGAACAATGATCCAAGTTCTATGTACCAAATAAAATGTAGGATATCTACGTTTGTTAAAAAAAAAGAGACTATTAACTGCACTAGTGGATCTATTGGCAATTGGGAAAATATAATTTGTTGTACAGGATCCTCACAATCTATAGTATTCCATCCATTTAACTGGTATATATCTAGTCTATTCTATCCCAGTCTATTCTGTTCTTTTATTTACTATTCTATTTTGTTCTGTTTTACTCTAAATATTTTATTTTCTGTTATATTATTTTCTATTCTATTCAATTTTTTTCTATTGCAGTCATTTATTTTCTATTCTATATTATTCTCTTCAGAAATTGAAAAACTATTCAAATTCGAAAACTATTCCAATTTGAAAACTTTTTGAATTTGAAAACTATTCAAATTCGAAAACTTTTCTAATGTTATTCAAAATTAATTAAAAAACGATTTGAATCAATTAGAATTCCAAAAATTTGAATCGATTCAAATCATATAAATGAAACTAATTCCAAAAACGAATTAAACGGGTTAAGCAAATGTAACTAAACAAATGTATTTAAATAACTAATTGAAATGAAACTAAACACATTTTTTCGTTCTGCACATGTCTAGTCACCAGTGTCTCAAGGTTATAAGGTTTTCATTTGGGTACACATATATGAGTTTTACCACACAGCATGATAGAACCTGCATGCAGTTGTAAAAAAATCTAATTTGAATTGGTTGTCAGGGTTTATTCTGTAATCTATATGAATGTTTTTGTTCAGTCTGAACACAAGCTTGGGCTGAACTTTGGCTGTTTGGGTATTTAGATAAACACCTGAACATCTTCCCATTCTGCAGTAGTATGCCATGTCTAATAGCGGTATTACTACTTCTATTATATATGACAGCTTCCTGCTGTCAATGGTAGCATGCTAGCACTACTGAGTGCTTAAAATTGGAAAACATCTAATGTTTCTGCAAGATGCTCCTGTATGACAATTTTTTGGGGGGTTTGGGTCTACTTGAGTGTACTGGCATGCGCCAGAATTTTTTTAGGATACATGCATTAGATACTGTAGTGTAGCCTAACAGTGACCCTTTAATTAAATACCACCTGCTCTCTACCTTTGAAATTTGTAGCCTATAAAATGTTCTTAAACTTTCTACTGATCATTAGACATGTGCATTAGTTTTCGTCCGAACGCATTTTCGTCCGAATTTCAGCTATTTTCGTTTTCGTTTTGACAAACGATAACGAAAGCACAAAATCCGAAAAACGAAAATCCGACATAAATAAATGCTTTATTTTCGTTTGTTTTCGTTGTTACAACAGTTCGATATAGAATAGGAGATTGGGTCCTGCCCCAGGGGACATGTATCAATGCAAAAAAAAGTTTTAAAAACGGCCGTTTTTTCGGGAGCAGTGATTTTAATAATGATTAAAGTGAAACAATAAAAGTGTAATATTCCTTTAAATTTCGTAGGGGGGGGTTGTCTATAGTATGCCTGTGAAGGGGCGCATGTTTCCCGTGCTTAAAATTGTCCCTGCACAAAGTGTCATTTATGCAGGAAAAAAAGTCCTTTAAAATCACTCGCAGCTATAATGAATTGTCGGCTCCGTAATACAGAGAACACTCATTGAAAGTCATTGATAAAAAAATAAATAAATAAATAAATAAAAAAGCGTGGGGGTCCCCCAAATTCAATTACCAGGCCCTTCAGGTCTGGTATGGCTATTAAGGGGAACCCTGCCTCAAATTTAAGAAAAAATTTGACGTGGGGTTCCCCCTAAATATCCATAACCAGACCCTTCAGGTCTGGTATGGATATTAAGGGGAACCCCGCGTCAAATTTAAAAAAAAATTGACGTGGGGTTCCCCCTAAAAATCCATACCAGACCCTTTATCCGAGCACGCAACCTGGCAGGCCGCAGGAAAAGAGGGGGGGACGAGAGAGCGGCCCCCCCTCCCTCCTGAACCGTACCAGGCCACATGCCCTCAACATTGGGAGGATGCTTTGGGGGTCTGTGACCCCTCAAAGCACCTTGTCCCCATGTTGATGAGGACAAGGGCCTCATCCCCACAACCCTGGCCGGTGGTTGTGGAGGTCTGCGGGCGGGGGGGCTTATCAGAATCTGGAAGCCCCCTTTAACAAGGGGACCCCCAGATCCCGACCCGGGTCCCCAAACACTTTTTAGGACAGTAACTTGCAAATTAGCCTTTAAAATTAGCACTTTAGATTTTGAACGTTGGAGTCCCATAGACTTTAATAGGGTTCTAAAGTATGCTATATAGTTAGCTCCATCAAATACATTGACAGACACCATAAGCCTTCCAAGACAGATTCAAACGTAATTCATGTGGATTTTCGGACGAATGCAATTTTTGAACGAAAACGAAATAAATAAAAACGAATTTCGGGAGTAACTAAATAAATTAAGTTTTCGGCCGAAAACGAAATTCCGAAACGAAATATTTTACTCTGCACATGTCTACTGATCATTTGCAAAAATGTCTTTTCCTTTGTCACAAGAATAATACATGTTATTTGCTTGAAATTATAGATGGAGTCTTCCTGCTCTATCCCATCTTGAATTGCCTTCTATGAAAAAGAATTTGATTCTATGCAGAAAATCCATATACTTTTACATTATCTGTCCAAAAAAAATGTTTGGTTGAATATTTCAGCTAAAGTATTACTTTTCTCTTCTTATAAAGTTAAATGCTAGTACAATAATGAGATTTTCTTCATCAAATTTGTGCAATTTGTGCCTGAAAAAAGAGTAATGTAATATTTTTAGTTGGAATAGTCTTACTATAATCAGTATATTATTAGTCAAAATCCGTATAATTGTTATATTCTGTCTCTGCAAAAATACAGTCTAGTTTCCAATTTATTATTTAAATCTGCATGTTCACTTTCCCAGAAATAGAGAAATATCTAAATTGTTTTATACGTGAGGAAAGCAATTCTGTAAAATTAGTTTGTCTAAAATTTAAAAGAAAAAAAAAGTTATGTTTAAATGCAATCCGACTACTCGATGCCTCAAAAATTTCAGACTATCCTAAAAGGCCTAAAAGAAATGTTTGAATTTTATCTGTTATACGGTTTAATTAAAAAAGATTAATTAATTTTATTTCCAGATGTAATCTGCTGGCTGTATATACTGTGCCTCAAAATGATTGGCTTGTTCAAAAGCTGGGCTGTAAATCTCTATATTATTCCCTTTTTCTGTCTGGGAAGAAATAACCCAATTTTTATTTGAAGACACAATTAGCTTGTTCTCTGGCTCACATTTACAGCCTTAAAAGCTGTGGTGAAAATCTTTTAAAATGTATGGTCTTCATTCAGTCTTGGAAAAAAAAAAACAATTTATTATTTACTGCTGCAATCTACTAGCTCTCTGTCTCCCAGAATAGTGAACTGTTGGAAAAGGATCAAAAGCTGTAAAAGAAATCTGCACTTCTCCAGTCTGCTAAAAAAGGAACCCTATTATTCCTTGCAAATCTGCTTACTCTCTCCTTTATAAATTTAGCCTATCCAATCAAATCTTCGAAGGTGTGGTGCAAATCTGTACAATCTTTATTTTTCTATAATAAAAAAAACAAAAAACAAATGTTTTATTTCCAAATACAATATGCCCACTCAAATGCTCAGAAAGCCCAACCTGCCCATACAGGTTTATTAGCCATGGTGCAAAATTTGTTCCAATGTAAAAAAAAAAAAATTGTTTCTAGTTGTTAAATATGATAAATGTGTTGTACATAACATGCATTTTAACATGTATCACATGTGGAAATGGGCCTAGCAGATCATATCTATTTAGAATTTTTTTAGAATGTTCATATACCTCAGTTAATGTGTGAAGGATCAGACCACATTTCCACAATGTCTAAGCCCTTGTACACACGGTCGGAGATTCCGATGGAATGTGTCCGATCGGACCATTTTGTCGGATATTCCGACTTTGTGTGGTCTGCATCGGACTGTTTCCGTCGGAGTATCCGACGAACCAACTTTTCCAACTTGCCGGTAAAATTTTCCCACAAAATGCTCCGATCGGACATACTCCGATCATGTGTAGAGAATTCCAATCGGACAAAGTGCCACGCATGCTCAGATCAAATTCCTACACCAAAGCTATTGGCTACTAGCGAGAATGTAGTCCCGTCGTAATGAAGTAACGTAATCACGTCGGATTTTCTGACAACTTTGTCCGACCGTGTGTATGCAACAGTTTCGGACAAAATCCGTCGGACAAAATCCGGCGGATTTGGTTGTCGGAATCTCCGACCGTGTGTACAAGGGCTAAGAGGAACAGGTTTTCACATTCAAGTAGAAAATGATGTGTATGCGCAATTTAAAAGGGACTAACTAAACAAATGCACCCTTTACAATGCCTAGAAGTCCTTTAAAACATCAAGTTGAGTTATTATGTAATTATTGTAGTTATGAAACTTGCAAGAAAAAATGCTCTTGCTTGATGTCCCATACTCAGATAAGTAATCAAGGGATTTCAACTTCTCCAATCAATGATAGGAGCTTTTTTATGTCTTCAAATGCCAAATGCAGAACTCTGGAGAAGGCCCTTTTTATTTGTAAAATGGGTGATGTATAAACATTTCTTTTGTAACCAATTTATATTAAATCTGAAGTCAAAACATGATTACAGTAATGATATTGCTGTTCCTTTCTATGGTAATGCCTGATTTTTATGTGTGTTTGGTAAACACAAAGTGTATTTATATACATTGTGGGTACTGAGCAATATATTTAGATGATTGTTTTTGTGCCTAGAGTTTAGCTTTAACTCTATAGCTTGGTAAACAGAGGTACAAATAAAAATAGATATAAAGAATGCCCATTGCCATTTTGTATCTTAGCTATTTATTTGTTACATTTTATACAACATTCTTTACATTGTGATTACTTTGCTCTTTTGGTAATCTCAGAAGCATTTTCCGAGGCATGACTGATATTGTCTAGTACTAATGTAGCTCAGGGGCAAAATGCATAGAAAGACCAGTTTATAATACCCTTTGAAACTGTTCTTCATCCCCTGGTCTGCTAATTTAAAATATAGTTTGTGTAATTCCTCACTTTCCAGTTGATTTATTCTAAAGGCTCAACTGTATAGAGGAAAAATCTAATTGATGGAAAACAGTTATCCTATTTTTTTTGCAAAATGTGGTGTATCTTAGGTACACACAGCTGGTAACCAAGGGTGTGGAGCAGGTGTCCTTGGTCCACTTAAACCCATAGGTTTGAAAGTGTTTACCCTCTAGCACACTGCCAAAGTTAATTAAGTTTGAATTCTATTTCCAAAGACAGGTCATATAAGTGCAATAGCATAGATCTGATATAGTGCACTATGGCTAGAGATGACCAAATACATACAGTGGTGTGAAAAAGTGTTTGCCCCCTTCCTCATTTCCTGTTCCTTTGCATGTTTGTCACACTTAAGTGTTTCGGAACATCAAACCAATTTAAACAATAGTCAAGGACAACACAAGTAAACACAAAATGCAATTTGTAAATGAAGGTTTTTATTATTAAAGGTGAAAAATAATCCAAACCATCATGGCCCTGTGTGAAAAAGTGATTGCCCCCCTTGTTAAAACATACTATAACTGTGGTTGTCCACACCTGAGTTCAATTTCTCTAGCCACACCCAGGCCTGATTATTGCCACACCTGTTCACAATCAAGGCATCACTTAAATAGGAGCTGCTTGACACAGTAAGGTCCACCAGAAGATCCTTAAAAGCTACACATCATGCCGAGACCCAAAGAAATTCAGGAACAATTGAGAAAGAAAGTAATTGAGATCTATCAGTCTGGAAAGGGTTATAAAGCCATTTCCAAACTTTTGGGAATCCAGCGAACCACAGTGAGAGCCATTATCCACAAATGGCGAAGACATGGAACAGTGATGAACCTTCCCAGGAGTGGCCGGCCGCCCAAAATTACCCCAAGAGCGCAGCGCCGACTCATCCAAGAGGTCACAAAAGACCCCACAACAACGTCCAAGGAACTGCAGGCCTCACTTGCCTCAGTTAAGGTCAGCGTTCATGCCTCCACCATCAGGAAAAGACTGGGCAAAAATGGCCTGCATGGCAGAGTTCCATGGAGAAAACCACTGCTGAGCAAAAAGAACATCAAAGATCGTCTCAATTTCTCCACAACACATCTTGATGATCCCCAAGACTTTTGGGACAACATTCTGTGGACCGATGAGACAAAAGTGGAACTCTTTGGAAGGTGTGTGTCCAAGTATATCTGGCGTAGAAGGAACACTGCATTTCATAAAAAGAACATTATACCAACAGTAAAATATGGTGGTGGTAGTGTGATGGTCTGGGGCTGTTTTGCTGCTTCAGGACCTGGAAGACTTGCCGTGATAAAAGGAACTATGAATTCTGCTGTCTACCAAGAGATCCTGAAGGAGAATGTCCGACCATCTGTTTGTGTACTCAAGCTGAAACGAACTTGGGTTCTGCAGCAGGACAATGATCCTAAACACACCAGCAAGTCCACCACCGAATGGCTGAAGAAAAACAAAATGAAGACTTTGGAGTGGCCTAGCCAAAGTCCTGACCTGAATCCTATTGAGATGTTGTGGTATGACCTTAAAAAGGCCGTTCATGCTCGAAAACCCTCTAATGTAACTGAATTAGGACAATTCTGCAAAGATGAGTGGGCCAAAATTCCTCCAGGACGCTGTAAAAGCCTCATTGCACGTTATCGCAAACGCTTGGTTGCAGTTGTTGCTGCTAAGGGTGGCCCAACCAGTTATTAGGTTTAGGGGGCAATCACTTTTTCACACAGGGCCATGATGGTTTGGATTTTTTTTCACCTTTAATAATAAACACCTTCATTTACAAATTACATTTTGTGTTTACTTGTGTTGTCCTTGACTATTGTTTAAATTGGTTTGATGTTCCGAAACACTTAAGTGTGACAAACATGCAAAGAAACAGGAAATGAGGAAGGGGGCAAACACTTTTTCACACCACTGTAGATGAAACACATTTGTATCATTTAACTTCTAAGAGCAAAAATTAACAGATCAGTTTCCTCACCCCCAGGTATAACTCATTGTGTACTGATTTTTGTTTGTTGGTCAGAATGATATCTTATAATTATTAAACTGTATTTTAACAATTGAGAGGGAGGGGGAAAGGGGGAATGAAACAGGGGATTTTTTAACGGTGCACCTTATAAGAGAGTAATACCAAAGATATCTTAAAAATTCATATAGTTTTATTCAAATGTATTAAAAATAAATTAAGTAAACATTAATATACAATACAAAATGTACAGAAGTCACTTAGTACATAGCTATTGGGTTTTAGGGATCCCAAAAGTAAATGTTGATAAGGTGATCGCACTTCTTCCCAACATGTTTCGCACTGAGCTTCTTCAGGGGAATATGCAACTAACAATAATACAAAGAAAATAATTTTTTATATGTTTGAAAACAATGACACACTATAAAATACATGTTATAATACACCAAAGAAACACTATTTCCACACAATCACAAACAATCCCAATGTGCTTGGTCCAATATGGCGGTGCTTACCCTGATCAACAAATACACTGCAACCCTGGAATCGGCAAAAGATGGAAAGAAATTGTTTGAGCCCAACAAGCCAGATCAGAAGCCCCCCAGCTCAATGGAGGATATAGATGGGGGTAAGCCAGCGCTAAATAAATGAATAAAAATAAAAAAGAAAAATAAATAAAATAATGTTTATGCATTTTCATTTGTGTAATGAAATTAAATTTACTGTGTAATGAACATTATAATACCCTCTGTCATATGAGGGGATTGGGGCAAAAGCCTCCCTATCAGTAGAGTATATAGTATTAATTATATTAAATGAGTAATGACAGAATTAAATGGTATATGAGCCAACGTTGAACCTTCATTATCAATTATAACCTAAATTGAATTTAGAACTGATAAATAAAAATTAAAATTAAATAAATAAATACTTGTACGTTGAGGAGTAGAAGAAGACTGGGCTATATTACAATGTATCAATATAGATACAATTGATGTGAGAGATCACAGCAAGTTGACAATTCGATACACTGCTTAAACAAGCTAGTGAGTGCAGGGCTTTGCTGCCCCTGAATGGCTGCTTTACCTAGAGACAGATAGAGTGAATATGAATAAAAGTGTCTGGGGAAATAGTAATATAATGAGGTGTCTCGATAAAGTGAAAAGTGAGTATAATGATTATAAGTTACCGGAGAGTGAGGGTCCGACGTTACGGCGGTACATATGTCATGCTTCTGGCTAGTGCATCCCTAAACTGCGCTGCTTATAACTCCCCCATCCATCGAGCCGGCGTCTTACGTCACCGGCTCGATGCGGACAACCAGGGGAGGGCAATGCGCATGCGCGGAGCCCATAGCGCCGACGTGTAGACTACAATTCCCATGATGCCGCGGTGCTGATAGAAAATAAAATCAGCTGGATGGTTGCCAGTAGCTGCTGGCGACGGAGACAGGGCTGTGTCGAATCTCCACCCCAGGGGGGGAGCCGACACAGATGCAGGCTAATCGGTAAACAGATAGGCTCCTATCCCCGAAGGGAATCACATTCACTCGCCCACCCAAAAACGGGCGCCCCGAGGATAAATTACCCGTGGGGCGCCCTGGGTGTCCGTATATCCCCACAAAATAGTGCCGGGAGGCAGAGAGATCCGCTCGGGCGCCACAATTTAGTCGAATCCCAAAGTGCAGTGCGGGAAGGCAGCAAAACGCCTATATATGGATGGGAGTCATAGAGAGCAACAGAGATCCCTGTGTATGCCCACCACGAGTCCCACCATTAAACCAAGCACAGTGGGACTGCAAAGCAATCTGTACATGATGCACTAGTTACATAATATATTACATGATATAAACACAAAAAGAGAAGAAAGTTGACTTTCTATAGCAATATGTCAAAAGTAACATGTATCAAAAAAAAAATATATAATATCAAACAAATCAAAAAAAGGGGGGGGGGGGGAAGAAGGGCAAGAAAAGTTCTCTCTCCTTTCGATCCCAAATACCACGGGAGCCAAAAGTGGAGGCGGGGAGATCCACAGAACAGGTCCAAGAGCGGAGCTATAAAAAGGACCTATAACTAATATTTTCGTTAAACCCCGGATACTGGGTGGCTTTTAATGTAAAAAATCAATTTTGCTTCGGTTTGTAAAAGAAAGGTATCCACCAAGCCACCTCGCAAGTTTAAAGGTATATGAGCCAAAGCTGTAAAACAAATCCAATTGGGGTCAAAAGAATGATAAATGCCGATGTGCCTACTTATGGCCGTGACTATTTTTTTGTTTAGAATCGGTTTGATATGATCTTTGATGCGAATTGAAAATATTATTTTCGTCTTACCGACATAGAAACCTCCACAGCGGCATTGGGCCAAGTATACAATGCCAGGAGTGGAGCATGTGACATGAAACTTTGGAGCGAACCAGCTACCATTAGGTAGTTTAATTTTACAGGAATTATTAATATACGGACACATTTCACATTGAACACATGAGTATGTACCTGGTAGTTTAGATCTAGTTACTACTGAGCTGTCATGAAAGTGACTTTTAACTAGGCAATCTTTAAGAGACCTTGGTCTCTTAAAGGTGATTGATGGTGAATCATTTATGTACTGATTAACAATGGGGTCAGCTTGTAACAAAGGCCAGAATCGCTGGATTATGGCCCGAAATGATTTGTGTTGATTAGAATATTTTGTAACAATACGTACTGTATCAGCTATATTTTTGGTTTTCTTAGAAAAAAGAAGAGTAGTTCTGTCTTTTTCTTTTACTCTGTTGTAAGATCTTTTTAAAGATGCATGGCTATAGCCGCGTGTTCGAAGCCGTTTATACAGATCCTTAGCTGCAGTTTGGAAATCAGAATTATTACTACAGTTACGTTTAATTCTCAGATACTGACTGTAGGGAATACTTTTAAGAAGGGGTTCCGGGTGAAAACTTGTCGCGTGCAAGATCGTATTGCCGCCAGTAGGTTTTCTATACAAGGCAGAATGGAGATGACCTGTAGTATCAATTTTAATTGTCAAGTCTAAGAATTCTATAGATTCTTGACTGTAATTCAACGTAAATTTTAAATTGAAGGAATTTATGATGTGGAATAGCGTTATATAAACACTCCACATCAATAGAAACTAACCACGATTGTACAGGTAAGGAAATACCCTCAAGTGTTTTTAGACCTTCTAAAAACACTTGAGGGTATTTCCTTACCTGTACAATCGTGGTTAGTTTCTATTGATGTGGAGTGTTTATATAACGCTATTCCACATCATAAAGGCATACAAATAATACGCTCATATTTGAAAGAAAGGGGCTCAACCTTTTCTGCTTATAATGAATTTGTCATTGAACTATTGGATTTCATTTTGAAACACAACGTGTTTCAGTTCAATCAATCCCACTATCTCCAGGTGCAGGGGGTTGCGATGGGGACAAAATGTGCCCCATCGTATGCCAACCTGTACCTGGGGGGGTGGGAAAAGGATACTTTTTCACGTGAAGATCTTGCCCCATTTTTGGACAATGTCATAGCCTGGTATAGATACATCGATGATGTTCTGTTTTTTTTGGTCAGGGTCAGAATTCGAGTTGAAACATTTTTTCGATTTACTTTCAATAAATTCCTTCAATTTAAAATTTACGTTGAATTACAGTCAAGAATCTATAGAATTCTTAGACTTGACAATTAAAATTGATACTACAGGTCATCTCCATTCTGCCTTGTATAGAAAACCTACTGCCGGCAATACGATCTTGCACGCGACAAGTTTTCACCCGGAACCCCTTCTTAAAAGTATTCCCTACAGTCAGTATCTGAGAATTAAACGTAACTGTAGTAATAATTCTGATTTCCAAACTGCAGCTAAGGATCTGTATAAACGGCTTCGAACACGCGGCTATAGCCATGCATCTTTAAAAAGATCTTACAACAGAGTAAAAGAAAAAGACAGAACTACTCTTCTTTTTTCTAAGAAAACCAAAAATATAGCTTATACAGTACGTATTGTTACAAAATATTCTAATCAACACAAATCATTTCGGGCCATAATCCAGCGATTCTGGCCTTTGTTACAAGCTGACCCCATTGTTAATCAGTACATAAATGATTCACCATCAATCACCTTTAAGAGACCAAGGTCTCTTAAAGATTGCCTAGTTAAAAGTCACTTTCATGACAGCTCAGTAGTAACTAGATCTAAACTACCAGGTACATACTCATGTGTTCAATGTGAAATGTGTCCGTATATTAATAATTCCTGTAAAATTAAACTACCTAATGGTAGCTGGTTCGCTCCAAAGTTTCATGTCACATGCTCCACTCCTGGCATTGTATACTTGGCCCAATGCCGCTGTGGAGGTTTCTATGTCGGTAAGACGAAAATAATATTTTCAATTCGCATCAAAGATCATATCAAACCGATTCTAAACAAAAAAATAGTCACGGCCATAAGTAGGCACATCGGCATTTATCATTCTTTTGACCCCAATTGGATTTGTTTTACAGCTTTGGCTCATATACCTTTAAACTCGCGAGGTGGCTCGGTGGATACCTTTCTTTTACAAACCGAAGCAAAATGGATTTTTACCTTAAAAGCCACCCAGTATCCGGGGTTTAACGAAAATATTAGTTATAGGTCCTTTTTATAGCTCCGCTCTTGGACCTGTTCTGTGGATCTCCCCGCCTCCACTTTTGGCTCCCGTGGTATTTGGGATCGAAAGGAGAGAGAACTTTTCTTGCCCTTCTTCCCCCCCCCCCTTTTTTTGATTTGTTTGATATTATATATTTTTTTTTTTGATACATGTTACTTTTGACATATTGCTATAGAAAGTCAACTTTCTTCTCTTTTTGTGTTTATATCATGTAATATATTATGTAACTAGTGCATCATGTACAGGTTGCTTTGCAGTCCCACTGTGCTTGGTTTAATGGTGGGACTCGTGGTGGGCATACACAGGGATCTCTGTTGCTCTCTATGACTCCCATCCATATATAGGCGTTTTGCTGCCTTCCCGCACTGCACTTTGGGATTCGACTAAATTGTGGCGCCCGAGCGGATCTCTCTGCCTCCCGGCACTATTTTGTGGGGATATACGGACACCCAGGGCGCCCCACGGGTAATTTATCCTCGGGGCGCCCGTTTTTGGGTGGGCGAGTGAATGTGATTCCCTTCGGGGATAGGAGCCTATCTGTTTACCGATTAGCCTGCATCTGTGTCGGCTCCCCCCCTGGGGTGGAGATTCGACACAGCCCTGTCTCCGTCGCCAGCAGCTACTGGCAACCATCCAGCTGATTTTATTTTCTATCAGCACCGCGGCATCATGGGAATTGTAGTCTACACGTCGGCGCTTTGGGCTCCGCGCATGCGCATTGCCCTCCCCTGGTTGTCCGCATCGAGCCGGTGACGTAAGACGCCGGCTCGATGGATGGGGGAGTTATAAGCAGCGCAGTTTAGGGATGCACTAGCCAGAAGCATGACATATGTACTGCCGTAACGTCGGACCCTCACTCTCCGGTAACTTATAATCATTATACTCACTTTTCACTTTATCGAGACACCTCATTATATTACTATTTCCCCAGACACTTTTATTCATATTCACTCTATCTGTCTCTAGGTAAAGCAGCCATTCAGGGGCAGCAAAGCCCTGCACTCACTAGCTTGTTTAAGCAGTGTATCGAATTGTCAACTTGCTGTGATCTCTCACATCAATTGTATCTATATTGATACATTGTAATATAGCCCAGTCTTCTTCTACTCCTCAAGGTACAAGTATTTATTTATTTAATTTTAATTTTTATTTATCAGTTCTAAATTCAATTTAGGTTATAATTGATAATGAAGGTTCAACGTTGGCTCATATACCATTTAATTCTGTCATTACTCATTTAATATAATTACTACTATATACTCTATTGATAGGGAGGCTTTTGCCCCAATCCCCTCATATGACTGAGGGTATTATAATGTTCATTACACAGTAAATTTCATTTCATTACACAAATTAAAATGCATAAACATTATTTTATTTATTTTTCTTTTTTATTTTTATTCATTTATTTAGCGCTGGCTTACCCCCATCTATATCCTCCATTGAGCTGGGGGGCTTCTGATCTGGCTTGTTGGGCTCAAACAATTTCTTTCCATCTTTTGCCGATTCCGGGGTTGCGGTGTATTTGTTGATCAGGGTAAGCACCGCCATTTTGGACCGAGCACATTGGGATTGTTTGTGATTGTGTGGAAATAGTGTTTCTTTGGTGTATTATGACATGTATTTTATAGTGTGTCATTGTTTTCAAACATATAAAAAATTATTTTCTTTGTATTATTGTTAGTTGCATATTCCCCTGAAGAAGCTCAGTGCGAAACATGTTGGGAAGAAGTGCGATCACCTTATCAACATTTACTTTTGGGATCCCTAAAACCCAATAGCTATGTACTAAGTGACTTCTGTACATTTTGTATTGTATATTAATGTTTACTTAATTTATTTTTAATACATTTGAATAAAACTATATGAATTTTTAAGATATCTTTGGTATTACTCTCTTATAAGGTGCACCGTTAAAAAAATCCCCTGTTTCATTCCCCCTTTCCCCCTCCCTCTCAATTATGTTATTTCAGATTTATTAGGGGATGAGGTGCCTATATTATTAAGGTGTCACTGGGAAGTTTGGACCAAATAATTTCTATTTGTATTTTAACAATATTTTTGAAAGCATGGTTAATGATATACAAGGGGAAGTACAAAATCTATTGGGTACACGATTACAATCTTGTGTTCTCAATGAAATAAAGGGAAACTCTAGTTACAAACCTTACAAGCATATGTAAACCCTAAATCTTTTGTTTAGTATCTTTGCCATTATGCCTCACTGTATACAGTATATTGTTTTGTGCATTTGGGTTTTATACGGTGCTACCTATTTCTAAATCAATTTAATTAGAAATTCATGAAAAGGAGAGAGACTCTTGGTTAGGCATGGTGTGGAATGTGAAACCTCCATCAGGGAAATCTTGTTCTAAGAGACAAAATAAGTCAGTGATTATTTTATTCACCATTTCTGGCTTCATTGACCCTTTTAGTGAATTGTACTATGTATTTTATTTCCAGCACTCAAATATATACACTTACCTGTACAATCGTGGTTAGTTTCTATTGATGTGGAGTGTTTATATAACGCTATTCCACATCATAAATTCCTTCAATTTAAAATTTACGTTGAATTACAGTCAAGAATCTATAGAATTCTTAGACTTGACAATTAAAATTGATACTACAGGTCATCTCCATTCTGCCTTGTATAGAAAACCTACTGCCGGCAATACGATCTTGCACGCGACAAGTTTTCACCTGGAACCCCTTCTTAAAAGTATTCCCTACAGTCAGTATCTGAGAATTAAACGTAACTGTAGTAATAATTCTGATTTCCAAACTGCAGCTAAGGATCTGTATAAACGGCTTCGAACACGCGGCTATAGCCATGCATCTTTAAAAAGATCTTACAACAGAGTAAAAGAAAAAGACAGAACTACTCTTCTTTTTTCTAAGAAAACCAAAAATATAGCTGATACAGTACGTATTGTTACAAAATATTCTAATCAACACAAATCATTTCGGGCCATAATCCAGCGATTCTGGCCTTTGTTACAAGCTGACCCCATTGTTAATCAGTACATAAATGATTCACCATCAATCACCTTTAAGAGACCAAGGTCTCTTAAAGATTGCCTAGTTAAAAGTCACTTTCATGACAGCTCAGTAGTAACTAGATCTAAACTACCAGGTACATACTCATGTGTTCAATGTGAAATGTGTCCGTATATTAATAATTCCTGTAAAATTAAACTACCTAATGGTAGCTGGTTCGCTCCAAAGTTTCATGTCACATGCTCCACTCCTGGCATTGTATACTTGGCCCAATGCCGCTGTGGAGGTTTCTATGTCGGTAAGACGAAAATAATATTTTCAATTCGCATCAAAGATCATATCAAACCGATTCTAAACAAAAAAATAGTCACGGCCATAAGTAGGCACATCGGCATTTATCATTCTTTTGACCCCAATTGGATTTGTTTTACAGCTTTGGCTCATATACCTTTAAACTCGCGAGGTGGCTCGGTGGATACCTTTCTTTTACAAACCGAAGCAAAATGGATTTTTACCTTAAAAGCCACCCAGTATCCGGGGTTTAACGAAAATATTAGTTATAGGTCCTTTTTATAGCTCCGCTCTTGGACCTGTTCTGTGGATCTCCCCGCCTCCACTTTTGGCTCCCGTGGTATTTGGGATCGAAAGGAGAGAGAACTTTTCTTGCCCTTCTTCCCCCCCCCCCTTTTTTTGATTTGTTTGATATTATATATTTTTTTTTTTTGATACATGTTACTTTTGACATATTGCTATAGAAAGTCAACTTTCTTCTCTTTTTGTGTTTATATCATGTAATATATTATGTAACTAGTGCATCATGTACAGGTTGCTTTGCAGTCCCACTGTGCTTGGTTTAATGGTGGGACTCGTGGTGGGCATACACAGGGATCTCTGTTGCTCCCTATGACTCCCATCCATATATAGGCGTTTTGCTGCCTTCCCGCACTGCACTTTGGGATTCGACTAAATTGTGGCGCCCGAGCGGATCTCTCTGCCTCCCGGCACTATTTTGTGGGGATATACGGACACCCAGGGTGCCCCACGGGTAATTTATCCTCGGGGCGCCCGTTTTTGGGTGGGCGAGTGAATGTGATTCCCTTCGGGGATAGGAGCCTATCTGTTTACCGATTAGCCTGCATCTGTGTCGGCTCCCCCCCTGGGGTGGAGATTCGACACAGCCCTGTCTCCGTCGCCAGCAGCTACTGGCAACCATCCAGCTGATTTTATTTTCTATCAGCACCGCGGCATCATGGGAATTGTAGTCTACACGTCGGCGCTTTGGGCTCCGCGCATGCGCATTGCCCTCCCCTGGTTGTCCGCATCGAGCCGGTGACGTAAGACGCCGGCTCGATGGATGGGGGAGTTATAAGCAGCGCAGTTTAGGGATGCACTAGCCAGAAGCATGACATATGTACTGCCGTAACGTCGGACCCTCACTCTCCGGTAACTTATAATCATTATACTCACTTTTCACTTTATCGAGACACCTCATTATATTACTATTTCCCCAGACACTTTTATTCATATTCACTCTATCTGTCTCTAGGTAAAGCAGCCATTCAGGGGCAGCAAAGCCCTGCACTCACTAGCTTGTTTAAGCAGTGTATCGAATTGTCAACTTGCTGTGATCTCTCACATCAATTGTATCTATATTGATACATTGTAATATAGCCCAGTCTTCTTCTACTCCTCAAGGTACAAGTATTTATTTATTTAATTTTAATTTTTATTTATCAGTTCTAAATTCAATTTAGGTTATAATTGATAATGAAGGTTCAACGTTGGCTCATATACCATTTAATTCTGTCATTACTCATTTAATATAATTACTACTATATACTCTATTGATAGGGAGGCTTTTGCCCCAATCCCCTCATATGACTGAGGGTATTATAATGTTCATTACACAGTAAATTTCATTTCATTACACAAATTAAAATGCATAAACATTATTTTATTTATTTTTCTTTTTTATTTTTATTCATTTATTTAGCGCTGGCTTACCCCCATCTATATCCTCCATTGAGCTGGGGGGCTTCTGATCTGGCTTGTTGGGCTCAAACAATTTCTTTCCATCTTTTGCCGATTCCGGGGTTGCGGTGTATTTGTTGATCAGGGTAAGCACCGCCATATTGGACCGAGCACATTGGGATTGTTTGTGATTGTGTGGAAATAGTGTTTCTTTGGTGTATTATGACATGTATTTTATAGTGTGTCATTGTTTTCAAACATATAAAAAATTATTTTCTTTGTATTATTGTTAGTTGCATATTCCCCTGAAGAAGCTCAGTGCGAAACATGTTGGGAAGAAGTGCGATCACCTTATCAACATTTACTTTTGGGATCCCTAAAACCCAATAGCTATGTACTAAGTGACTTCTGTACATTTTGTATTGTATATTAATGTTTACTTAATTTATTTTTAATACATTTGAATAAAACTATATGAATTTTTAAGATATCTTTGGTATTACTCTCTTATAAGGTGCACCGTTAAAAAAATCCCCTGTTTCATTCCCCCTTTCCCCCTCCCTCTCAATTATGTTATTTCAGATTTATTAGGGGATGAGGTGCCTATATTATTAAGGTGTCACTGGGAAGTTTGGACCAAATAATTTCTATTTGAATTTTAACAATATTTTTGAAAGCATGGTTAATGATATACAAGGGGAAGTACAAAATCTATTGGGTACACGATTACAATCTTGTGTTCTCAATGAAATAAAGGGAAACTCTAGTTACAAACCTTACAAGCATATGTAAACCCTAAATCTTTTGTTTAGTATCTTTGCCATTATGCCTCACTGTATACAGTATATTGTTTTGTGCATTTGGGTTTTATACGGTGCTACCTATTTCTAAATCAATTTAATTAGAAATTCATGAAAAGGAGAGAGACTCTTGGTTAGGCATGGTGTGGAATGTGAAACCTCCATCAGGGAAATCTTGTTCTAAGAGACAAAATAAGTCAGTGATTATTTTATTCACCATTTCTGGCTTCATTGACCCTTTTAGTGAATTGTACTATGTATTTTATTTCCAGCACTCAAATGTATACAAAATTATATTTAACCACTACAATACAGGGCACTTTCGCCCCCTTCCTTCCCAGCCCAATTTTCAGCTTTCAGCGCTCTCGCACTTTCAATGACAATTGCGCGGTCATGCTACACTGTACCCAAATAAAATTTTTATCATTTTGTTCACACAAATAGAGCTTTATTTTGGTGGTGTTTATTCACGACTCCGATTTTTATTTTCTGCGATATAAGCGCAAAAAAGCGGAAATTTGGAAAAAAAACTATATATTTTTTTTTCTATTTTAAATTAAATCCAATAAAATCTAATTTTGTTGTAAATTTAAGCCAAAATGTATTCTGCTACATATTTTTGGTAAAAAAAAAAATCAGTTTAGTGTATAATAATTGGTTTGTGTGATCACGGACATATGTATGCAAATAATCATGTACAGATGTGTGCAGGTGATCACGTACATATGTGTGCAGATAATCATTGGGACATGTGATTTTAGTGGGACATATGTGGGGGACATGTGTTTTTTTTATTTGGGGACATGTCTTTTTATTATTTGGGGACATGTGTGTTTTGGGGACATGTGTGTTTACACTGTAGGTTTACACTAGACTAGTGATCAGTGAGTAAAAAGCTGTAAAAACAGCTCATACTCACTGATCACCAGCCGGCTGCAGCGATCTGCTCTCCTCTCCTCAGAGACGACTTCCGTGTGAAGAGAGAAGAGCTGATTGCCTAGCAACCGACTGTTAGTTTAGATCACATGACGGCTGTGATTGGACACGGCCGTCATGTGATCAGGAGGGCCAATCACAGAGCCCTCCTGCCGATCCGAGATGCGCCGTGTCTGGGTGACACGAGCGCATCGCGATCGTGCCGCTGCACGGGCACGTGCGCACGCGATCCCCCTCCTTCTGAAGGACGTTCCTGAACGTCCAGTCAGAAGGAGGCGGCTCCCACCCGGGCCATATATGTACATTGGCCGGGTGGGAAGTAGTTAAAGATGTAAAGCTCTGTACACACTATAATGACATTTCATTTTTTGTCAGGTGCTGGAAAGTTCACAACCTATTTTTTTATATCCCTCTGGGACTCTGGTGATGAGATATTAACATTTGAGTTCTTAAGCCTTGCACACATCGGATCGGATTTTCCAACAGGCTTATGGCGGAAAATCTGACAGTTTGTATGCTTTATCGGACAATTGTTGTTGGATTTTCCACGGACAAATGTTGGATGGCAGGCTTATTTATTTTTTCCGCAGACAAATGTCTGTTGTCAGATTTTCCGATCGTGTGTACGTCAGACAAAAGTCCAAAGTACAAACACGCATGCTCGGAATCAAGGACGAGCTGGAAGCGGTCGGTCTTGTAAACTAGCGTTCATAATGGAGAATTAACATTCGTGATGTGGCAAATTATGAAATCTAGAAATACAGCACACAGTCTCTTCTTCGTTAATGGGATAATAATGAAGCTGCTTTGCTGGTGATACTGATGGAGTTATGGCAAGCAAATTTAAAAATGCTTTGTTTTCTAGTGATATTAAGAATAATATTATTATGTTTGTTTTTTTGTTTTTTTGGTGCAAGTTACCACAGCACTATTATCCCGTAGTTTTTAAGATCAAAGATACAACTATGTTGGTGTCCCTGGTTAATTTTACATTTTATTTTTTTAAATGTAACTGCCTACTCCCAAATTGTCATTTGAAGTGAAAGACATAGCCAAGTATTATTCTACACAATTTTTTTATTGTGCATTAAAAAGTGAATTCTATGCATCCAAAAATATAGAAAATATAACAAATTAAATCATTAATCGACCAAAAAATAAAATAAAAGCCTCATGCATGTGTTCTGCTTCTTAATATAGGGGGGTCAACAATGCCAAGAGTTGGGGAAAGCAGGGGTCCGTCATCCGAAAATCATGCGGGTTATTCTCCTGGAGCTCCCGCAGCAAAAGCATATGACATAATTGGTCATGATTAATAAAGCAACCAATTTTTGGTCCAAGAAATCCTCCTCCTCCTGTTCCTAGACTGGACTTGGGTCAAAGCAATAACTCCAAGGCCAATAATAAACAATGTTATGTCCTCCAATTCCACAACGTGGCTGGTTGACGAATGGCCATTCAGAAATAAACTGAAAAGCGCTAAATGAAAAGCGCAAAATTAAAAGCGCAAATCAAAACTCACCAAACTTCTACTAACACAAAATTAGCAGAAGGAGCCCAAAGGGTGGCGCCTGACAATTGATCTTCCTCTTTATAGGCTCGTAGTACGTCTAGTACGGCACTACGTTTGTGTTTGTTGGCCGACAATTGTGTACCGTTTGTATGCAAGACAAAATCAAGGCACATGCCCTTCGGACAAAAGTCTGATGCTTTGTCTGCAGAAAATCTGAACCTGTCTACGAGGCTTTAGGGTTTACACACATGCTGTGCTTGATATGAAGATGTCCTGCACTGTCTTTTGTAATTTATTTTATATTTAAAAACCACTTCAGTCCTGGAGCCATTTTTTTTTGTTGATAAAATCATTTAAAGAGGAAGTAAACCCTGATGGGTTTACTTCTTCTTTGTCTCCCTGCAAAGGTAAAGCATAATGGGCTACATCGCATAGTAGCCCATTATGTGTCACTTACCTGACACAGGAGCCAGCAATGTCACCGCTGTCCCCTGTAGTACGGAGCATCCATCTTCTTCTGGGTATCGCTGCTCCGGCCACTCGCAGTGCCGGAGCAGCGATGTCGGCATGCTGCTAAAGGCGATAGTGCGCCTGCGTGCCGCTGTTGAAGCTCTTCCCCCCACAGTTATAATCACTCTCTAGGACACACTTCACCCCTTCATTGCCCCCTAGTGCTTAACCCCCTTCCCTGCCAGTGTCATTTACATGACCAGGCAATTGTCAGTTAAAGCGACTCAGTACTTCCGGTTCCGGCGCCGCATGGAGTGACTGCTCTCCTCCTCAGCTCCCGCATCACGACCCCGAAATCGGCATTAAAATCCTGCTGAGCGGCCGGGCTTCCGACGAAACACCCCCGGAATCACCCCTCATAGCCATGGACCGTTTCCTGGAAAAAAACGGCGCGCGAGCGCCTACGACGCCGCCCGCGACCGCGGCGCGGCCGCAAATCGAGGCCCCGGCTTCGGCCTACTCGGCTCCCTTCTCCTCACAGCGCGCAGCGGACATGGAGGTGAGCTGTGACACTGCTTCTCCCCCCTCTCCACAATCACTGCCAGCATCTCCAGCCCCTCCACTACAGGGCAGTCTTTCTACGCAGCCTGCAGGGGACTCCACCACAGAGCGCATTGCCCAGGCCATGGCCGCTCTATTATCCCCCATGATAACGGCATCTGTGGAAAAAGCTGTAAATGCAGGCATGCAGCAGCTCAAGGCCCAAATAGGCGAACACCACACCAGATTAAATGACCTAGAACACCGTCTGTCAGATATAGAAGAGGAACTCTACCAGGCCCAAGCCACGGAACGCTCCCAGGACAGAACGAATCAATATGTTCTACAGAAACTTGATGACCTGGAAAATAGGGCCAGACGGAGCAATCAGCGATTCGTAGGGATCCCTGAGTCGCTACAATCCTCTGAGCTATCTGACTTCTGCGCAGTGCGCATCCCAGAAGCCCTGGGCCTTCCAGGCCCTTGCACGGTCGAACGCGCTCATCGTATGGGTCAACCTGCACCAGAACGCAAATCCCCTAGACCCATAATCGCAAAGTACCTCAACTACTCTGACAAGGCCCTGATCCTGCAGAAGTTCAGGCAAACGCGCTCTCTCCAAGTGGATGGGATCAAGGTCCTAATCTTTGCTGATTACTCCATTGAGGTCTCCAAGAAAAGGAAAGCATTCCAGCAGGTGTGCTCGGAACTCTTCAAAATGCAACTTAAATTTTCCCTAGCCTTCCTGGCTGTCCTTTGCCTGAAGGCCCCAAACGGTGACCAACTATCTTTCCAAGACCCCTCTGAAGCCGAGGCATTTCTCCGCTCTCTGCACCAGGGTGCGCACCCTCACACCCCTTCCAAATCCTCACCGCTCAATCGCTCCCTGGACCAAAGGAGCCCCCGGAAGGACTCACCCAAACGCTTCAGGCCTTCTGCCCCAGATACCCACCATCGGGGTACCCCTCGCTGATGACATATCGGTCCCCTTGGATCCTCCTCTCCTCACCTCACCGGTGACCCTCTCGCCAGGACCACCAGCCTGACTTGTTTTTGTGAGTTACTATGTTGTTTCTTATGCTTTCGTTCAGGCTTGGCCACTGTCTAGCCTGTTGATCCTTGGTTATATTGGCCTTAAGCTCTGCTCCCATCTAGCAGATGCACCATCGGTGCTGTTGACCGCCTCTGTTTTATTTGGCATCCTGGCCTAGGTTTTCAGGAGTCCCCGCTGCTCTCGCTGCTCTTTTTTTTGCGGCCACTTAATATTTTTATATTACTATATTTTTATAATTGTGTATCCTGCCTTTTCTTTTTTTTTGTATTTTATACACTGTCTTTGATACTTTCTAGTTTATACTTTTATATGCTATACCTGTGGATAATTCCACTCCTGGGTCCTCTTACTGTACTGTTTCCAGTTAACGTGGGTCTGATACTTTAATTCACGTGTCTATTCCAACTGTGGTGTACTCCTCCTGGACTCACTGTGCATGTCTACTGCCTCAACAGGACACGCGCCCTTTTTGGCTCTTGGTTCAATGACCGCACCCTTGTTCATACTCAGGCTCACCGCCCGGACGCTCTTGTCCTATACCTCTGGGTCGTGCACTGGGGGCTGGCCTACACAGTGACTCCATGCGGAAAAAAGTGAAGTTCGCTCCAGTGTTTACGTTTTTGTTTATGTTCTTATATGTGTTTAAGTTTGCTCCCCACCTTCCCTGCACCCTCCCCCCACCTTCCTTCAGAGACAGAGTCTCCTTTCTGACCATCCTACTCCACATGTCCCACGGCCCTTCCGGGTCCCTCTTATTTAATCAACAGCTTCTACTGCCCTGCCCACCGGCTGGCGACAAATCTCTAAACTCGGCCCATTTCCTCTTCCCGACACCCCTGACGTGAGAATAGTCTCATGGAACGTGAAAGGCCTCAGATCTCCTAATAAGAGAATGAAAGTCCTCCGGCACCTAAAAAGGTTGAAAACAGATATTGCCCTACTGCAGGAAACCCACCTATCCGCTCCAGATTTTCATCGCATGAGGAAACTCTGGGTCGGCAAAGTCCTAGGCTCCGACGCCGTTAGTCGTAAAGCGGGTGTTCTCATACTGATCCACAAAAACCTCCCGTGCGAGGTATTGTCCACGCACTCAGACTCACAGGGAAGGCTCCTCGCCTGGGGACCAAAGAACTAGTGATCACTAACGTTTATGCTCCCAATAACCCTAGCAAGTCTTTCTATAGTGACCTGACCTCATGGCTACTCCGGACCACCCAGACTCCCCATTTAGTTGGCGGTGACTTTAATGACATCTTACACCATACGGACGACAGATCCCCTCCCCCACGCCGCAGGGCGACAAGTGTTTCTTCTACTCCCTCCCACTTTGCATCCACCATGGAATCTCTCCATCTTCGTGACCTATGGCGCTTATCCCACCCAGCAGACAGGGAATATACCTTTTACTCACACCCACATAATATGTTCTCGAGAATCGACTATTTTTTTGGCTCTGACGATCTCATACCCAATTTGACTGAAGCTGAAGTGCTTGATATAGCTATCTCTGACCATGCCCCAATCTCAGTTAGTCTTGACAACCTAGATCTCCCACCTCACCCAAGACTGTGGCGCTTCCCCTCGTATCTCCATGGCAACCCTGACTTTCAACATTTTATGGCGAACTCCTGGCGTGAATACTCGGAAGCTAACTCCCCTCACTCGGACTCCCCGAACCTCTTCTGGGATGCCGGTAAGGCATTCCTCAGGGGCCAGATCATTTCTTATGCTTCCTCCTTTAAGAGGAACGCACTGTCTCACTACAAACGGGCCAGTGCGCGACTACATCTAGCCCAAAGGTCCCTCTCCACTAACGATTCCCTTGTCAATAGAACCGAATGGCAGGCGGCCAAGAAAAGTTTCGACACTTGGGCAGATACTTTCGAACTAACTAAAAGATCCCAACTCGACGCAACGCTACACAAGTTTGGTAACAAGGCTGGCAAGCTCCTAGCGAGGCTGTGCAAGGGCCCATTCCACCCGACGCACATCACTTCCCTCAAAGACGCGAAGGGTGCTGTACAATCTACCCCACAAGCTATTAACAAGGCGATGTTAAACTATTATATGGCCCTCTACGCCCCAGACCCCATAGACAATACTGCGGCTCGTTCCTTCCTCGATAGCGTGGCGTTATCTAAAGTTACCCCTGAACAACTAGAAGCTCTCAATGCCCCCATCTCCCTTGATGAAATTTCCTCCACGATCCGCAAACTAGCCCCGTCCAAAGCACCAGGCCCCGACGGGTTTACCAGTGAATTTTACAAAACCCTCTCCTCCATTACAGAACCCACTCTCCTGAAGGTGTACAATGGCATCTGGTCTGGTGGTTCATATCTCCCTTCTGGAAACCAGGCCGTTATAAAACTCCTTTCCAAAAAATGGAAAGACCCGCTTGAACCAGGCTCATATAGGCCGATTTCCCTCCTCAATCTGGATGTCAAAATCCTGTCCAAAATCATAGCCACGAGACTAGCTGCCATTATACCCTCCCTTATTCATCCTGCCCAATCTGGCTTTGTGAAAGGCAGAACTGCCACCTTGAATATACGTAAAGTTATGCTTGCTCTGGAACACGCTAAAAATAATCCGGATGGGGATTTTGCCATTATAACTTTAGACGCGGAGAAGGCCTTCGACAATGTCAGTTTTGACTGGCTCTTTATGACTTTATCTGAAATGGGCTTCTCGGGGCACTTCTGCCATCTCATCAAAGCCATGTACTCCTCCCCAGCAGCTAAATTAGTCGCGGCTGGAGTTCTCTCGGATGAATTCCGACTGCATAAAGGCACTCGCCAGGGCTGCCCACTCTCACCGCTCCTCTTTAATATCGCCCTAGAACCTCTATCCAGATATCTGTCCCAATCGGCCCCTCTCCACGGTATTCGCATTGGCCAACATGACCTGCGCACCTCCCTTTTTGCTGATGATGTGCTCATCTTCTCGTCGGACCCCGCTTTCGACATGCCCGTTATTAAAGAGGTCTTTGACGTCTTTAAATCATGCTCAGGGCTACGTATAAATTATGGTAAAAGCGAAATTCTCCCGATAGGGTCCTCTCGCAAACCCCCCTGGACACAACATTCTATCTTTTCAACCGCCAACTCATATATCACCTATCTAGGCATTAAAATTGGAAAAGTACCTTCCTCCCTTTACCACCTCAACTACCCCCCTCTGATCACGAAAATCTCCCAAGAAATGGTGAACTGGATGGATCTGCCTCTCTCGCTTCTGGGAAGATGCCACCTGCTGAAAATGGTTAGCTTTGCCAGGCTACTGTACCCGCTTCAAACCATTCATCTGCTCCTCCTTCACAAGGACATTAAAATTCTGGAATCGGCTTTTCTTCCTTTATATGGAAGGGCAAACGCCCACGTATAGCCTTTAAAAAGTTGCATCTTCCCAGACGCGAGGGGGGTATCAGCCTGCCTAATGTAAGACTGTATAATCTGTCATGTCTGTTACGAACTAGTCTGGACTGGATCTCTCAATCCTCCAGATACTCCAACTACTCCTTGGAAGCTGCCATGGTCTCCCCACTCTCATTGACAGCTCTCCTCCACTGCAGGTGGAAGTCAGTACCGTCTCGGTTTCAACATAACCTCCTACTCAGAGACACTGCCATAGCTTGGAGGGAAACCAGGAAATGCCTCAAGCTCCCCCCTTTTGTCTCCAGACACCTTCCGATACAGGGGAACCCCACTTTCTCCCCAGGCCTACTCCACAAGCATCACCAGTTTTGCTGCACTCTGCGATCTTGACTCTGGGCGCCCTATGCCCTTTTCCCTTCTAGCGGAAAGGTTCTCCCTCCCGTCAGCTCACGCTTTCCACTACAGACAATGTGTCAGTTACTTAAAGGATGTCTGCAGTGATGAACGTAAACGTTTCCCCCTAACCTTTCTGGACCGCCTGCTTAAAGACGATACCTATAAAATTTCAGACATCTACACACCGTTACTCCAGCAGGTCACTCCTCAATTGACATCCTCATCAGTCTCCAACTGGGAGAAAGACTTCCCTGACCCGGATATAGTAGAAAAAATCCTGCAAGGACTTAACAAAGTTTACCGCCTAACCCCTAACGAGCTCTGGAGAGAAACGCAACTAAAAATTGCCCACAGGGCATACCTTCCCTTCCTTCCATCCAACTCAGATTAGGACAGCACCAAGTGCCCCCTTTGTCTCCAGAACAGGCCCTCGCTGGCACACCGTTTCTGGTCCTGTTCCTTCATCTCATCCTTCTGGGATCGGATCCTCTCCTACATCTTTAAAGTTACCCTGCTGAAACTGCCAAAGGACCCCCTTCTTCTCATCTTTGGATACTGGGACCCTCTCCTGCTTCCATGGTCTTCCATCAACAGCCGAGTGCCCTTAAGCGGCACGCCGTACAAACCCTCCCATGTGGACTGGTCTCTGCTGTGCCTACTCCTTGCCAGGAAAACCATTCTAAAGAGCTGGACTTCTTCTCTTCCCCCCTCCGTCGCCCAGACGCAGAAGGAACTCCTTTCACTCCTGTACAAAGATCGTTACAACGCAAACTTCAGGGGCGAAAAAGCGAAGTCTCGTTTCTACGCGCGATGGCTTCCCTTCATATCTGACACTCTCCCTCCGGTGGACATCATCAACTTGGACCACTTCACCTTCTCCTATTACGACACTCGACTACCAATCTCGGGGTCGGTTCCCCCCCCAGTCTAATATTTGAGCTACGCCCAGGAACCTACTGACCTCCGGGACTACCTTTTGGAACCCCCCTACCTTAGGGACTCTACATGAAAACCTCGTATTCCCCTTCCCCCCCTCTTTTCACCTTTTTATTTTCCTTTCTGTATGTATTCCCCTCTTCCCCTCCCCTCCTCTCTTTTTATTATTTCTTTTTTTCTACATCCATTCTAATACTCCTGCTCCTATGATCCGTTGTTTTTCTTATTCATGGGAAATGATATTATCCTGTTATATATATATATTACTTTTGCAACTATTTCTCACGCAAGATCCATCCAGTCGCTGTCAGTTTGCTGCTTTGTTCTACTTATTTCACTGCCTTCCTCTCGGTTTAAGTATTTCAGTTTATGGTCTTAGTTCATTACGATAAAGATACAATCTGCTCCTATTTTTATGTACCTCATCTGCGATGATGGTTCCGCAATATCGTACTTGTTACTGTTGCATCTGTATTTGTGTCTTTATTTATTTCTCAATAAATACTCTTTAAAAAAAAAAAAAAAAGCGACTCAGTGCCAAATCGCAAAAAGTGCTCTGGTCAGGAAGGGGGTGAAATCTTCCGGGGCTGAAGCGGTTAAATAGATTATTGTTCTACTATCAATGTAGATAAAACAGGCCTTTGTATAATGTGATCACAAGGAGAAGAATGCAGTGTTGTGGAGCAAGCCTTGGTTTACCTCCCCCACATGAAATGTTACCAACATAGCATCTAGCGTGCACTCCATGCCTCTCTCTGAAAGGAATAAAATCCTAATGTGCAAATATGATGGTGCCCATGGTGCGGACCAAGCCTCATTCTGGTCAGTCAGCACATGATCAGCCTTCTTAAGATGGAGTCAGGGCAAAATGGCACCCGTAGTGAGAACCAAGCCTCGCTTTGGTTCAGCTGACATGTGACCTGCCAGCCAAGCCTCACTTGAAGTCTGCTGACATGTGACCAGCCAACCAACCCTCACTCTGGAAGGTATAAAATCCTAATGTGCAAATAAAATGGCACCCAAAGTGCAGACCAAGCCTCATTCTGGTCAGTCAGAACATGATGAGCCCTCTTCAAATAAAATAAGGGCTAAATGGCACCCGTAATGAGAACCAAGTCTCACTTTGGTTCAGCCGATAAGTAACTTCCCTGTATAGATGTAGCTCCCCTTTACGTGACTGTAGCACCTAAGTAACGGTCATTTTTCAGGACCTTACAATGTTTGTTCATAATGTCCTTGATCTGTCTGTGCTGAACTGAAAAGGCCGTGAAGAAGGACCATTTGAACTTTTGGCCATCCCTCAAACAGTACTTTTCTAGCCAGAACTTACACTCTCTGTATTTCAATCTCAATATCGTGAGGTGGGTATCACTTATCTATGTACCATCGCTTCAGAATCTGAGACTGGTCCGTAAAATCAGATAGATTTAAACAGTTACGATGTAGCCGCAGGAGTTGACTATGGGGGACAGACTTCAATCAAGAGTTATGGTGGCAACTGTCTACTGGGATGTAGCCCTTCCTATCAGTCCATTCAAAATGGGTTTTGATCACAAATTGTTGATCGACAACATTAATTTCCAAGTCAAGGAAATGGATGTTAGTTTTACTGGCCTCATATGTCAGCACGATGCCCCTATTGTTGATGTTTAGAAATGTCATGAAACTGTTAATCATAAGTGAATCATAAGTGAATCATAGTCACCATCCCACAGGAGGAGAATGTTGTATATATATATCTTGTCCAGAGCACCAATTCGGGTCTCTGAACAAATTTGCCAGACTAGGGGCAAATTTAGCCACCATAGCTACCCCTTTCTGTTGTAAGTAAAGTATTGTCAAACCAAAAATTGTTGTGTTTTGTTGCGAATACTAATAATTCCATGATGAAATCTTGTTGCTGCGAATGTCTAACAGCTTCTAGACCCAACTGATGGGGAATACACGTGTATAAAGCAGAAGCGTCTGCTGTTACCAAAATGCAATCTTTGGGGTAATTGATATTCTGTAATAATTTGATGTTATCTTTAGTATCTTTAAGATAGGAGGGCATCTTTTTAACAAGCGGCTATAGATGGAAATCAATGTATTTGCCGACTCTAGCGGTGACAGAATCGATGCCACTCACTGTCAGATGGCCAGGTGGATGTAGAGGGTCTTTATGTACCTTAGGAAGGCAATAAAAAATAGGGATTCTGGGAGAAACAGGTACAAGATAGGATTTCTCCTCATTAATCAAAATCCCATTAGTTGCTCCGTTATTGACCCTATTGTTTCCTGGATTACTCTCTTTGCCTGATGGTTCTACATTACTCTGGCAGCCTGCGTATGACCCTGCCTGCCTCCAACCATGCTTCTGGATTCTGACTTTGTACCGTGCTGTCACGATTTGTTGCTGAGCCAGTCTGACTATGCTAAACGCCACAGCCCCCAGTCAAAGCTCCACTCTGGACTTAACCTTTTACAGGTACCTTACAAATATAGTATCAGTTGCAATTTTTTATGTGACACAATATTAGCTCATTGGTGTGTGAAACTCCATTATTCAGTAAAGATACAATAAAGTTAAATTTAGGTGTCGGACGCACTGCCCGTATAAGGAGACACGTGCCAATGTGCATGTGCGAATCATGGGCATCGAGCCTGGATTTGCGCAGGCACGCGCTTTGGTACCTAGGGGCCTATAAAGATGCTTCAAGGGCGCTAGGTCCTTGCTATTTGATCTCCAGCTGTCCCCTGTGTCCTGATCCTGTGCTTGTATTCGGTTCCAGTATTGACCCAGCTTCCTGACTACATTATTATCTCCAGTCCTGACCTTTGGCTTGTTTGACCCTGCTTCCTCCTGTCTGCCGGCCTAATTCAGTCTGGGTTGCCAAACCCAGCCTGAACTCTGACTACTGTCTGCCTGCTGTTTATGCTGATTGCTCTCCTGTGAATGATCTGGCTTGTCTGACCCTGCCCCAGCCGGCTATCCTGCATCCGCACCATACCAGCACCTGCTGTCCTGCATCCGCTGCCTTGCATCCGCAGCATACCTGCACCTGCTGTCCTGCATTTACTGCCCTGCATCCGCAGCACTCTTGCATCTACTGTTCTGGCTCCTCATCTGGCACCACCACTTCCAGCTAAGAGAATCCTGCAGGCAATCTGAGCCCACCTTGCTCTTACAACCACTGTCTCAACTCCAATGGTCTCCAAGCAGGGGTTGTACAAGAGGTTTCCCTCTGCTCGTCAGGCTCACTCCTAAGTTATGTGACAGTACCAAACAGCCATAAATGAGCCTGAAAGAGGGATCTCACCTTTGGAGGAGATCTGCCAGCACCTTGCAGCTCTCACCCAGGCAGTTAAGTCTCTTCAGGAAGGTTACGTCCAACTGGAAGGACGCATGCAAACCTTGTCCACCACTGCAAACCCTTCTTCGGTTTCAACCCCTTCCACTGGTGGAGCCTCAGCCACAACTACTACCACACCCACTGTGATGATGCTGCCTCCTGAGCCAGGGGTCCCTATTCCAGAGATATTTTCTGCAGATCGAAGAAAATTCTGGGCATTTTGCAGCACAACTATACTTTTCATTACAACCTCAGACTTTTTTTTTTAGACGTCACCAAAGTAGGGTTCATCATCTCTCTGCTGCAGGGAGAACCTCAGACTTGGGCCCATCATCTGCATGAAGAACGCAATGTAGTTCTGGACTCTTGTCATCCTTCTTAGATGCGATGGCCCAACTATATGAGGACCCCCAATGGACTTCTACCGCATAGGCTGCCCTCCACGCACTACAGCAAGGCTGCAGATTGGTTGAGGACTGTGTGACTGACTTCAAACACTGGAGCGTTGATACTCAGTGGAATGATGCAGCTCTGCGGCACGAGTTCCACCTTGGTCTATCAGAAGGCTAGCCTGGGTTGGTTTTCCTAATACTCTAGAGACTATAATCACCTTGTCTATTCAGATAGAACGATGGCTCCGGGAGAGCATAACAGAAAGACCTACCCAGCAGCCCCTTCCAGCTTGGATGTTATTCCGGGTGCCAGCTCCTGCTTACCCTGCCTCTGCCAGTCCTGTTCCAGCTAATCCCGTACCCCTTAACCAGATGCCTGATACCTCTGAAGCACTGATACCTCTGATTGATGAGACCTTCTCTGTCAGCTGAAGAGTGGCTACGCAGGTGACAGAATAACTTATGCCTTTATTGTGGGGAAGCCAGCCACTATCTTCGCTCATGTCCAGCAAAGCTGCATTAAGTGCCTGTCTATTTCTCCTTCCAACTATCCATCTTCTCCTGCCGACACCACTCACCTGGCTCTTCCCGTCTCTTTCCAGCTTCCAGGAAGAACCATACCAGTTACCGCAATAATTTACTCTGGGGCATGTAGTTATTTCATTGATTTGAACTTTGCAGCTCAACAACACATGCCACTCCAGCCGAAGACTCAAGGACTTTATTTTTTTTTGGCAGATGGGTCTCGTATCAGATCCGGATTAGTGACCCAGGAATCCCCTCCTTTACCTGTAGATACCCCCACAGACCATAAAGAACTGTTAAACTTGGATGCAATTGCATCCCCCTGTTCCCAGTCATCTTGGGTCTACCCTGGTTAAAGGCTCACAACCGGAAGATCGATTGGGAGTCCAGAGACATTAAGTTCCAGTCGTCCTATTGCCAGCATCACTTCCTGCCTTCACGTCCCAGCACCTCTGGTCTTCTGTTGTGCCTGAAACCTGATTCAGAGATATGTTCAGCAGTGCCAGAGCCATATCATTTATTTTTGGATGTCTTCAGTAAACGGGGGGGCTGAAACTCTTCCTCCCCAGGGTTCATATGATTGTCCAATCAAATTGCTCCCAGGAACTGAGATCTCCTTTGGACGAATCTTTCCTTTATCTGAATGAGAACTAGAGGTGCTAAAAGAATATGTGGATGAAAACATCAAGAGGGGATTCACCCGACCTTCCACTTCTTCAGCAGGGGCAGGAATCTTTTTTGTGGAAAAAAAGGACCACTCTCTTTGGCCCTGCATGGGCTACCAAGAATTAAATAAAATCACTGTCAATAACCGGTATCCTCTGCCCCTGGTTCCTGAACTCTTTCAAAGATTAAGAACTTCTTCTGTATTTACCAAACTAGACCTGTGGGGGGCTTACAACTTGGTCATGCAAGGGATGAATGGAAGACTTCTTTCCGTACCGGGTTCGGCCATTATGAATACCTGGTAAAGCCCTTTGGGCTATGCAATGCCCTTGCTACCTTCCAATCGTCAATTACATTTGTAGAGACTGTTTGGATATCTTTGCAATTATCTATCTAGACGATATTTAGATTTTTTTTCCCACTTTTCTTCCACTTCCCGGTAACATGTCAAGAACGTACTCTGCCAGCTCCGTCAGCATGGGCTATATGCCAAGCCAGAGAAATGTGAGTTTGAGTGGCAGAGTATCCAGTTCTGGTACGTTTTGGTGGCCAGATCTTGAGAAGAACTGCAGGGAATATGTAAATTCATGTGCCACCTATACCTGAAGTAAGACTGCTAGAAGCAAAGCCTGAGGTCTGCTTAGACCTCTTCCGGTTTCTGACAGATGCTGGAAAATGATTGCCATGGAATTTAAAGTGGAACTTCATCCATCAGAAGGTTGCTTGGCTATTTATGTAGTGGTTGCCCACCTGTCTATGATGGCTCACTTTATGCCACTGAAGAATATGCCTTCTGCCACAGAAACTGCCCTGGTCTTCATAAAGGAGATTGTAAGGTTGCATGGGGTCCCAATAAACATTGTTTCGGATAGAGAGGTGCAGTTCACCTCTCGCTTCTGGAAAGTTTTACGCAAAGTCCTAAAGATCAAACTGTCTACATCCTCTGCCTATCACCCCCAGACTAATGGGCAAACTGAGAGGACGAACCAAATGCTTGAGCATTTGTCCAGGATGATTGGGTAGCATTATTGCCCTTGGCAGAGTTCACCTTCAACAATTCCAGTCGCTCGACCACGGGTCAGTCTCCATTCTTCACTAAATATGGATTCCATCTGGCCTTCCTACCTGATCTTGTTCCACAATCTACGGTCCCAGCAGTTCATAACACTGTCGATTTCCTGATTCATGATAACAAATTATTACAGGAAGCTATGATCAAGGCACAGGCAACTAATAAAAGGATATTTGACAGAAAGAGGAGAGGGGAATTGTGCCTTCAACTGGGCGATCAGGTATGATTGTCTACCGCTAACCTCAGAATGATTTGCCACACAATGAAACTGCCACCCAAATTTATTGGCCCCTGGTGAAGAGGAAATTAAATGAAGTTTCATATGAACTTTCTCTACCTGATTCACTGAAAATCCACCCAGTATTTCATGTATCACTACAGAAATTTGCAGTGCCAAATCCCTTCCCAAATGGGATCGGGGCCACGTGAACCAATAATTGTCAATGGGAATGAGGAGTTTGAGGTGGAGGCCATCTTCATCAGAAGAGGAAACCAGCTGCAATTTCTGATCAAGTGTAGGGGGTATGGTCCAGAAGAGAACTACTGGGAACACAAGCAGAACATTCATGCCCAAGAGTTAATCCAGGCCTTCTTTCACAGCCATCCTCAAAAAGGGTTCTTCTGGGAACCCGGGGGTTGCCCATAAGGAGGGGGCAATGTCAGGAACGAATGAGCGAATCACGGACATTGCGCATGGATGTGCGTAGGCGCATGCATTAGAAACGCTTTGGTGCCCAGTGGCCTATAAAGATGCTTCAGGGTCTTTGCTGTTTGATCTGCAGCTGTCCCCTGTATCCTGATCATGTGCTTGTATCCTGTTTCAGTATTGACCCGGCTTCCTGATTATGTTACTATCTCCAGTCTTGACCTTTGGCTTGTGTGACCCTGCTGTCGGTCTGATTACCTGTTGTCAAGCCCAGCCTGACTCTGACTACTCTCTGCATGCTGTTTATGCTGATTGCTCTCCTTTGTATGACCTGGATTGTCTGGCCCTGCTCCAGCCTGCTGTCCTGCATCTGCAGCTTACATGCACCTGCTGTCCTGCATCTGCTGCTCTGCATCCGCTGCTCTGCATCTAGAGCATACCTGCACCTGCTGTCCTACATCCGCTGCCCTGCATCCGCAGCACTCCTGCATCCACAACATTCCTGCATCAGCTGTTCCCACTTCTCATCTGGCACCACCACTTCCAGATAAGAGAATCCTGCAGGCATCTTACCCCACCATTCTCTTATAACCACGGTCTCAACTCTAGTGGTGTCCGAGCAGGGGTTGTACGAGAGGTCTCACATCAGGTTCACTTCTAAGGTACGTGAAATTAAGGCACATAAATCCAATATATTACCCAATTTTCTGGTAAAATATAAACGATGAGATTGTTCCAAGTAAATAGGTAACCAGCATGTCAAGTCTACAATTGTGTGTAACCTTGAAACATAGGCTACAGTTTTTTTACTAAACTTTTTTTATCACATAGAGGACAAAAAGTCCCCTATATGATTTTTTTTGATGACAGGTTCTCTTTAATGAGCCAATCACAGGTCTAAAAGACCCCTGCTGTCTCACCTGTCATTCAATAAAACGAATGGACTTTAGATTATGTTGCATTAGTTTCTTCCCAATCCTCAGTAGGGATGAGCCAAACGCCCCTGGTTCGGTTCGCACCAGAACCTTCGAACGGACCAAAACTTCATACGAACTTAAGAACCCTATTAAAGTCTATGGGACTCGAACGTTCAAAATCAAAATTGCTAAATTTAAAGGCTAATATGCAAGATATGCAACAGACAACACCAGCAATAAGGGATATCTTCAGGTGTATACTGTGCTGGATAGTGATGGACGAACTTCCGACGGGACGTTTCGCGAACGCGAAACGCGAACGGACACAAACGTTCGCGAAAACGACCGTTCGCCGCGGGCTCCATTGACTTCAATGGGAGGCGAATTTCGCAAACCTTTAGGTCGAATTTGCGGCCACGGGGTAATTATTAGGGGGTAGCACGTAGTCCCACCACCTGGACAATAGCATAATACATGTATGAGGTGAATTTGGGATCGATAACTACAAGCATTTTTTTTTTATTTGGGAAATTGTTCTGACAATTCAGGACTATGGAGCTAATGAAGGCAATGGAGGAGAGGGAAGGTCAGGGACCAGGGTAGGCAAACAAGAGGGTGCAGGAGATACAGAGCACTGACAGCAGCACCGTAATACAGAGCACTGACATCAGCACCGTGACATACAGCGCTGACAGCAGCTCCGTGACATACAGCGCTGACAGCAGCTCCGTGACATACAGCGCTGACAGCAGCTCCGTGACATACAGCGCTGACAGCAGCTCCGTGACATACAGCGCTGACAGCAGCTCCGTGACATACAGCGCTGACAGCAGCTCCGTGACATACAGCGCTGACAGCAGCACCGTGACATACAGCGCTGACAGCAGCTCCGTGACATACAGCGCTGACAGCAGCTCCGTGACATACAGCGCTGACAGCAGCTCCGTGACATACAGCACTGACAGCAGCTCCGTGACATACAGCGCTGACAGCAGCTCCGTGACATACAGCGCTGACAGCAGCACCGTGACATACAGCGCTGACAGCAGCTCCGTGACATACAGCGCTGACAGCAGCTCCGTGACATACAGCGCTGACAGCAGCTCCGTGACATACAGCGCTGACAGCAGCTCCGTGACATACAGCGCTGACAGCAGCTCCGTGACATACAGCGCTGACAGCAGCTCCGTGACATACAGCGCTGACAGCAGCTCCGTGACATACAGCGCTGACAGCAGCTCCGTGACATACAGCGCTGACAGCAGCTCCGTGACATACAGCGCTGACAGCAGCTCCGTGACATACAGCGCTGACAGCAGCACCGTAAGCAGCCCCAGGAGGAAGTCAGCACAGCACAGGGATGGTGTGATCCCCTCATAATAAGAACCCCCAGGAGGAAGTCAGCACAGCACAGGGATGGTGGGAGCCCCTCATAATAAGAACACCCAGGAGGAAGTCAGCACAGCACAGGGATGGTGGGAACCCCTCATAATAAGCAGCCCCAGTAGAAATATGACACCGCTCAACCTCTTCAAAGAGGAGGGTAGGGGCATATAGTACGGTGTGCTTTTTTGGGTCAGGGAAGTGAGCCAAATGAATTAAGAAGGTCTGTGTGCTTGATTCCAAAAATTGTTTATAGACATATACATGGTCTACTGATCACATGTGTTGAATTCCTCCGAGATCCATGCCTCATTCATTTTTAGAAATGTGAGGTAGTTAACACTGTGGTGAGCTAGGCGAGTACGCTTATCGGTCACAATCCCCCCTGCTGCGCTGAACGTCCTTTCGGACAGGACACTGGATGAGGGGCAAGCCAACAGTTCGATTGCAAATTGGGCAAGCTCTGGCCAGAGGTCAAGCCTGCCCACCCAGTAGTCTAGGGGTTCATCACTCCTCAGAGCGTCCACATCGGCCGTTAACCCAATGTAGTCGGACACCTGACGGTCTAGGCGTTCCCTGATGCTGGATCCGGATGACACCTGTCGATGGGTCGGCTGAAAGAATGACCTCATATCCGAAGTCACCAACACATCTTCAAACCGGCCTCTTCTTGCAGGCGCTGTTGGATTGGTACCCGCAAATCCTTCTCTGGGAGTGGGAATTGCTCCTCTGCCAGCGCACGCAAAAGCAGAATGCAGCATTTCTCGAAGCAAGGCCTGGAAGTGCTGCATTCTGACAGCCCTCTGCGACGGCGGTAACATTTCCGCCATTTTGTGTTTGTACCGGGGGTCTAAGTACGTTGCCACCCAGTACTGGTCCTTGACCCTCATGCTTTTTATACGGGGGTCCCTATTAAAACACTGGAGCATGAAGGCCCCCATTTGCACTAAAGTGGAAGCGGTGTGGTGGCCTGGCTCCTGCTCATCATCCAGGATAATGTCGTCCTCTTCATTCTCCTCTCCCCATCCTCGCACAACAGGGATCCCAGAAAGGTTTAAAGCATGCTCTTCTTGCTCCTGCTCATCCGCCCCGGCACCATCCTCCTCTGACTCCTCATCAGACTCCTGTTGTTGACTTGTCTCAGATAGAGTAGCCCCCCCTGGGAATTCATCCAGCATTGCGACTTCCTCATCTTCCCGCTCCTGCTCCTCCACAGCCTGATCAATGACACGACGCAATGCACGCTCCAGAAAGAAGGCATAAGGTACCATGTCACTGATGGCGCCATGGCTGCGACTGACCAGTTTGGTGATCTCCTCAAATGGCCGCAGAAGTCTGCATGTGTCGCGCATGAGCAGCCACTGGCGCGGTGAAAAAAAACCCAGCTCCCCAGAACCGTTTCTTTCGCAGAGTTCATACAGGTAGACGTTAACTGCACGTTTCTGCTGGAGCAGCCTATCAAGCATATAGAAGGTTGAGTTCCATCGCGTCGGGCAATCGCAAATAAGACGTCTGACCGGCAGATGGTGTCGCCGCTGAATGTCAGCAAGGCGAGCCATGGCCGTGTAAGATCTTCTGAAATGGGCCGAGATTTTCCTTGCCTGCCGCAAGATGTCCTGGACCCCAGGGTATTTGACAAGGAATCGCTGCACGACCAAGTTTAAGACGTGTGCCATGCACGGCACGTGCGTGATTTTGCCCTGTTTCAATGCGCTAAGCAGATTGGCACCGTTGTCACACACCACTTTACCAACTGTCAAATTGAGCGGTGTTAGCCACTCATCTGCCTGTGAACGCAAAGCTGAAAGGAGTGCCGGGCCAGTGTGGCTCTTTGCTTCCAGGCACAACAGACGCAGCACGGCATGGCAACGTCTCACCTGGCATGTGGAATAGGTTCTGGGGAGCTTGGGCGGTGCAGTGGAAGAGACGCTAGCAGCGGAAAAGGAGGAGGCAGCTGAGGAGGAGAGGGAGGAGGATGGAGTAGGAGGAGGAGAAGAAGAGTCAGGCCTGCATGCAATCCGTGGCGGTAAAACCAAATCTACACGGGTGCCACGGGTTACATGCTTGACGGCCGTCAGAAGGTTCACCCAGTGGGCAGTAAAACTGATATACCTTCCCTGCCCGTGTTTGCTAGACCACGTGTCTGTGGTCAGATGTATCTTGGCACCGACACTGTGTGCCAGAGATACATTCACTTGCCGCTGAACATGGCCATATAGCTCTGGGATGCCCTTCTCTGAGAAATACTTCCTTCCTGGGACCTTCCATTGTGGTGTTCCAATGGCCACAAATTTGCGAAAGGCCTCCGAGTCCACCAGTTTATATGGCAGTAGTTGGCGGGCTATGAGTTCTGACAAGCCAGCCGCCAACCGTTGGGCAAGAGGGTTATCCGGCGTCATCATTTTTTTACGCTCAAACATTAGGCCCACGGAAGCCTGCCTTTTTGCAGAAAAATGTGAGCTTGGCGTGATGGAAGGTGGAGTGGAGGACAATTGTGAGGAGAGAGGAGAAGGAGAAGTAGAAGACGAGGCTGGACGGTGAGAGCCTGCAGTGTGGCTTTGTGTGTTCCGTTGCTCCCACTGGGCTCGGTGATGGCTGCTCATGTGCCTTCTTAAGGCGGTCGTCCCTAGGTGAGTATTGGGCTTACCGCGACTAACGCGTTGACTGCAAAGATTGCAGATGGCAACGCTATTGTCAGCAGCGGACACGTTAAAAAAAGCCCACACTGCGGAGCCATGTGCCGGTGTCCTGGGAGCGCCAGATGTGACCGTACATGGTCGATGACTCGCTCCTGATACATTTGCAGTCTGCTTTGTCCCTGCTGTGCAATGTAAGTCATTGCTGCTTCTCCTCCCTATCTGCTGGTCCATATCTCCCTCTGAACTCCCCTCCTCTTCCTCTCTTGTGGGCACCCACGTGACATCACTAGACACGTCATCATCAACGTCACCTTCCCCACCGCTATAAGTAGAGTAGGCAGCAACACCGGGGACCAACCTCCTCCTTGGGCTGATCTGGGTACTGGCGTCAGACTGCTGAGTAGCGCTTGTTGCTACCTCCTCTTCCTGATCCAATACCAAGAGTGGCTGCGCATCAGAAATGTCCTCTTGATATGGATCGGAAAATAATTCCAGTGACTCAAGCGGAAGGTATGTGGTGGTGGTGGTGGTGGTCGTGTTGTTGGTGGTAGTGTCTTTGGGGGTGCACATAGCAGAGAGTGAAGAAGAGGGTGCAGATCGAGAGGATGAGGAGGGTGCAGAAGAGTAAGGCTGAGCGAGCCACTCAACCAAGTCTGGTGCATCCTTTAAAGTAATTGAACGCACCTTCTGCAACTTCCCACTTTGGCTCAAGCCTGTTGCTCCTGCCCTACCCCTACCACCCCTGCGGAAGGGCCTGCCTCTTCCTCTGCATGTCATTTTTTAAATGACCCTGTGACAAAACTCTTAGTCCCTATACCGCTGAAGGACTGCTGCAGTATAGGTGAGCGGTCAGCAGTGGTGCACGTCAACCCTATCTATTGTGGACCTATAGCGGTCCTTACAGAACAGCAGACTGTACCGCACTCAAGCCTATGTACCGTAGCACCCTATACCAAGTTACCAGTCCTTATAAGAACTTTTGTGGACCAAGCAGGTTGTGTATTAGTGTTTAGCAGACTGTACGTCAGTCCCTATACCGCTGAAGGACTGCTGCAGTATAGGGCAGCGGTCAGCAGTGGTGCACGTCAACCCTATCTATTGTGGACCGATAGCGGTCCTTACAGAACAGCAGACTGTACCGCACTCAAGCCTATGTACCGTAGCACCCTATACCAAGTTACCAGTCCTTATAAGAACTTTTGTGGACCAAGCAGGTTGTGTGTTAGTGTTTAGCAGACTGTGCGTCAGTCCCTATACCGCTGAAGGACTGCTGCAGTATAGGGCAGCGGTCAGCAGTAGTGCACGGCAACCCTATGTATTGTGGACCGATAGCGGTCCTTACAGAACAGCAGACTGTAACGCACTCAGGCCTATGTACCGTAGCACCCTATACCAAGTTACCAGTCCTTATAAGAACTTTTGTGGACCAAGCAGGTTGTGTGTTAGTGATTAGCAGACTGTACGTCAGTCCCTATACCAATGAAGGACTGCTGCAGTATAGGGCAGCGGTCAGCAGTAGTGCACGGCAACCCTATGTATTGTGGACCGATAGCGGTCCTTACAGAACAGCAGACTGTAACGCACTCAGGCCTATGTACCGTAGCACCCTATACCAAGTTACCAGTCCTTATAAAAACTTTTGTGGACCAAGCAGGTTGTGTGTTAGTGTTTAGCAGACTGTGCGTCAGTCCCTATACCGCTGAAGGACTGCTGCAGTATAGGGCAGCGGTCAGCAGTGGTGCACGTCAACCCTATCTATTGTGGACCGATAGCGGTCCTTACAGAACAGCAGACTGTACCGCACTCAAGCCTATGTACCGTAGCACCCTATACCAAGTTACCAGTCCTTATAAGAACTTTTGTGGAACAAGCAGGTTGTGTGTTAGTGATTAGCAGACTGTACGTCAGTCCCTATACCAATGAAGGACTGCTGCAGTATAGGGCAGCGGTCAGCAGTAGTGCACGGCAACCCTATGTATTGTGGACCGATAGCGGTCCTTACAGAACAGCAGACTGTACTGCACTCAGGCCTATGTACCGTAGCACCCTATACCAAGTTACCAGTCCTTATAAAAACTTTTGTGGACCAAGCAGGTTGTGTGTTAGTGTTTAGCAGACTGTGCGTCAGTCCCTATACCGCTGAAGGACTGCTGCAGTATAGGGCAGCGGTCAGCAGTAGTGCACGGCAACCCTATGTATTGTGGACCGATAGCGGTCCTTACAGAACAGCAGACTGTAACGCACTCAGGCCTATGTACCGTAGCACCCTATACCAAGTTACCAGTCCTTATAAGAACTTTTGTGGACCAAGCAGGTTGTGTGTTAGTGATTAGCAGACTGTACGTCAGTCCCTATACCAATGAAGGACTGCTGCAGTATAGGGCAGCGGTCAGCAGTAGTGCACGGCAACCCTATGTATTGTGGACCGATAGCGGTCCTTACAGAACAGCAGACTGTAACGCACTCAGGCCTATGTACCGTAGCACCCTATACCAAGTTACCAGTCCTTATAAAAACTTTTGTGGACCAAGCAGGTTGTGTGTTAGTGTTTAGCAGACTGTGCGTCAGTCCCTATACCGCTGAAGGACTGCTGCAGTATAGGGCAGCGGTCAGCAGTAGTGCACGGCAACCCTATGTATTGTGGACCGATAGCGGTCCTTACAGAACAGCAGACTGTAACGCACTCAGGCCTATGTACCGTAGCACCCTATACCAAGTTACCAGTCCTTATAAGAACTTTTGTGGACCAAGCAGGTTGTGTGTTAGTGATTAGCAGACTGTACGTCAGTCCCTATACCAATGAAGGACTGCTGCAGTATAGGGCAGCGGTCAGCAGTAGTGCACGGCAACCCTATGTATTGTGGACCGATAGCGGTCCTTACAGAACAGCAGACTGTAACGCACTCAGGCCTATGTACCGTAGCACCCTATACCAAGTTACCAGTCCTTATAAGAACTTTTGTGGAACAAGCAGGTTGTGTGTTAGTGATTAGCAGACTGTACGTCAGTCCCTATACCAATGAAGGACTGCTGCAGTATAGGGCAGCGGTCAGCAGTAGTGCACGGCAACCCTATGTATTGTGGACCGATAGCGGTCCTTACAGAACAGCAGACTGTAACGCACTCAGGCCTATGTACCGTAGCACCCTATACCAAGTTACCAGTCCTTATAAGAACTTTTGTGGACCAAGCAGGTTGTGTGTTAGTGATTAGCAGACTGTACGTCAGTCCCTATACCAATGAAGGACTGCTGCAGTATAGGGCAGCGGTCAGCAGTAGTGCACGGCAACCCTATGTATTGTGGACCGATAGCGGTCCTTACAGAACAGCAGACTGTACTGCACTCAGGCCTATGTACCGTAGCACCCTATACCAAGTTACCAGTCCTTATAAAAACTTTTGTGGACCAAGCAGGTTGTGTGTTAGTGTTTAGCAGACTGTGCGTCAGTCCCTATACCGCTGAAGGACTGCTGCAGTATAGGGCAGCGGTCAGCAGTAGTGCACGGCAACCCTATGTATTGTGGACCGATAGCGGTCCTTACAGAACAGCAGACTGTAACGCACTCAGGCCTATGTACCGTAGCACCCTATACCAAGTTACCAGTCCTTATAAGAACTTTTGTGGACCAAGCAGGTTGTGTGTTAGTGATTAGCAGACTGTACGTCAGTCCCTATACCAATGAAGGACTGCTGCAGTATAGGGCAGCGGTCAGCAGTAGTGCACGGCAACCCTATGTATTGTGGACCGATAGCGGTCCTTACAGAACAGCAGACTGTACCGCACCCAAGCCTATGTACCGTAGCACCCTAGACAGACCAAGTTACCAGTCCTGATAAAGAGCTTTGTGGAACAAGTGAGTTGTGAATGATTAGCAGACTGCAGCAGAAGGGCAGCAGTCAAGTATAATATTCTTTCTATATTTGGAAGAAAGAATATTATACGTGTACAAGCCTATTACCGTACCACTGATACCAGTCCTGAAAAGAACCTTTGTGGAACTAATAGTAACAGCAAGTCTTTAAAATTATCCTCACTGCCTGACACACTGCTTCCTGCCTGTCCCTATACAAATTGGCAAAAAAGAGTAGGCTGGAACGATTAGCTGGAACAGCTCTTTTGTGGACCTGATAGTAACAGCTAATGATGATGATGATGATGATGATGAAGAAAGACTAATCTGGCTGAGCTGTCCCTAAAATAGCAGCATACAGCGCTCTGTCCCTTTATCTAAACTGACAAAAGAAACTCAGGCTGCTGACCTAACACCTATACCAGTCCTGAAAAGAACTTTTGTGTACCAAATAGCTAGCGTTTTCTCTGTCCCTACTCCACACAGGATCCTTTCCCTACAGTGACAGAAGAAAGAATGTAAAATGGCCACCGGATCGGGTGTATTTATAGGTTAGGGGGAATGTCCAAGTGTCCATGAGCTGTCATGTCTCAATTGGTTGTCCTGTAACACATGATAAACGTGTCACGAAAGGTTAAAGTTCTTGTATACATTAAACACGTAAGTCCGCCGGGGCGAACGACGGAAAAAGGCGTTCGAACCCGCGGACGGCGAAAGTCGGAAATTCGCCGCGAAACGACCGCCGGGCGAACCGTTCGGCCATCACTAGTGCTGGAGGCAAACAGCACCTACTTTAACTCCTGCAGATGCCTGTATTAGAGCACACCAGCAATAAAGGGTAGATACAGGTGTATACTGTGCTGTGCTGGAGGCACACAACACCCACTAACTCCTGCAGATGCCTGTATTAGAGAACACCAGCATAAAAGGGTAGATACAAGTGTATACTGTGCTAGAGGCACACAACACCCACTAACTCCTGCAGATGCCTGTATTAGAGAACACCAGCAAAAAAGGGTAGATACAGGTGTATACTGTGCTGTGCTGGAGGCACACAGCACCCACTAACTCCTGCAGATGCCTGTATTAGAGAAAACCAGCAATAAAGTGTAGATACAGGTGTATACTGTGCTGTGTTGTAGGCACACAACACACACTAACTCCTGCAGATGCCTGTATTAGAGAATACCATCATAAAAGGGTAGATACAGGTGTATACTGTGCTGGAGGCAAACAACACCCACTTTAACTCCTGCAGATGCCTGAGAAAAGAACACACTGTCCCTGCCTATCTAGCTCTTTCCCTGCACGCTGGAACACACTACACAAGGCCGCCGCGCTGGCGGTCTTATATAGTGTGGTGCATGTACTAAACCATCTGAGCTATAATTGGCCACAGGCATCCTGCCTGTGGTCAATTATGGCTCTCCTCGCTGCCGGCGCTGTGATTGGCCAAGCATGCAGGGTCACAGTCCATGCTTGGCCAATCATGAGCCAGTAATGCACTGCGATGGCATAGTGCATTGTGGGCCATTCGTGCCACACGAATTTGGTATGTACGGTCCACAAAGTTCTGAATTCGCCAAATAGATGAACGGCCGATGTTCGAGTCGAACGGCCGATGTTCGAGATGAACATGCCTTCGAGTCGAACACCGAGCTCATCCCTAATTCTCAGTCATACTGGCTGAGAAAAGTGACAAGTGGACCTGGAAGTGATATTTTACATGTTGCTTCCGGGTCAGTAACAGGAAGGGGACATCAGAGAATGGACATTCACTGGTCTACCTCCCCTTTCCCCGACTCCTGCCATGATGTTCCCAGGAACTACAATGGGTGCACAGAGCCTTGGATACAAGGAGAAGGTATACATGGGGGCTGGCAGCATGTTGCGTGAAAAGCCGACAGACACCTAAGCGCACACACACCACCAGCCGCTATAACAGCTGGACCTGTGTTTAAAAAGCCCCTGATCTCAGCTCCACTTTAAAACAGCACTGGGACTGAAGTGGCTAAAAGATTGCCACATCCGTCAAGAAGCATAGTAGGGAACTATCACTTTTATACTCTTTCAGACATGTATGAAGCCTGTGATTTAGCCTAATATATCTATATATCTCTTCTGGTGGATGCCAAATAACTTCCTCCCAAAATAAGCCTCACGTGCACTGTCATCAGTGTACCAGCTGCTGCCAGTACCATATGACAACAGATCACATGGCAATTGTACACAGTAATTGGTCACAGTGATCATATCAAGTCTCTGATGTAAGGCCAGGTTGCTGAGAGGGCACCCCTAGCAGTGATAAAGGGAGTGCGGTGTCCTGTACTGCTTCTGGATGAGCTGGTTAGGAGAAGGCCACTGGGGTGCGTTGGGCGAACTGTGTTGGCAGCCATGCAAGGAGAGATCCCAGGTATGGAACAACAGGGTGAACCAGGAACAGAGTCAGTAGTCAGGTCAAGGGTCATACACAGTGGAATCAGTCCGAGATAGATACTGCAGCAAGCCAGGTCATACACAGTGGGCAGGAGATAGCAGAGTTGTCAGCCAAGCCAGGGTCAAACCAAATGAGACAGACAGGAGCACAGGTCAGGACATAAGCCAGGGATCAAGCCAGAGGTTCACGATAAATAGGTATAGCAAGCCGGATTGGTAGCGGGAAGTCCAAGGATCAAGATATACAGGGCACAGGAAGCTGACTATAATCCAGCAACCTGCATGTGTCAGTGGCAGGTTTAAATAGGCCAGGGGAGTGCCAACATCTGTCACGGCGTGCGCGCATGTCTGCACGCACCCGCCACCACCCACAGGGATTCCTCTGGTGTAACCATGATGGGTACTGGCAGAATTACCCATTCTTTGACCATTTCCCTGACAGATCACATGGTACAGACAGGGCTAATCACAGCCTTCCAGGGTGACATTAGGCAGAAATGAGGGCTGGAACCCATAATTGGCCCAGAAAGGTGACTGATTAGTGGTTGTATGTACTGAATTGTTGTATGCAAACTCCGCATACGGGACTAACGAGATCCAATCGTCCTGGGAAAAAGAGTAGAAATAGCCAGTCCAATATTAGTCCAAGACTACCAGGATAGTTGTAAACTCATCTGAGGGCGGTAGCTTCACTATGAAGTCCATAGATATTTTTCTCCATGGCTGTTCTGGCATTAGCAGTGGTCGTAACAAACCCCAAGACTTAACGTTGGACCCCTTGTTTCACTGGCAGGTAGTGCAGGAGCTAACATACTCCCTGCAGTCAGATTTCAAAGTAGGCCACCAAAAATATTGTTGGATAACTTTCATTGTTTTTTGCACCCCGAAGTGGCCAGCAAGTTGGTGATCGTGCAATGCCTTTAGGACCTGGATTCTGGCTTGCTGCGGAACAAAGATTTTATCTTGATACCAAAGGAAACCTTCCTGGTTTCTTAAGGAGGATGCCTCTGGTTCCGAGCATTGTAAGGAAGCCTGCTTAAGTGAAGAGTTTAGATCAGATTGGATCATGAGAAGGTTTTGTGGCGACAAGATTGTGCTGGGAGCTGTCTCTTCAGGAGTATCAGGAAACATCCGGGATAGAGCTTTCCTGTTCTTGAACCCAGGGCAGTTGGTGATGTGAAAATTGAACCTAGGAAAGAACAGAGGCCATCGAGCCTGTCGGGGTCTTAGGCATTTGGCAGTGCGAAGATACTCTAGGTTCCTGTGATCTGTGAATATCATAATAGGGTGATTGGCACCTTCAATAAAATATCTCCAGTCTTCTAGGGCTGTTTTAATAGCCAAGAGTGGGTGCTCAGCTGTCAGCTAATTGCCAGCTCCCATCTCTCTCCAGAGTTACCAGCTGCTCCTTATCAAGCTCGTCTGACCTGCCTACTTAAAGCTGTCCAGCTCACTTCATATCTGCCTTCGCCTTGGCCACATCACAAGAAACCATCTTCTGCGGTTCTGTTCAAAGACTGGATTGCTGACATCCCTTCTGGCTCCTTATCCTGCTTGCTGTTGCTCTACTTGGATCCCTGACTTCTGGCCTGGCTGATTATCCGATCTGGCTATTGAACTCTGGACTGGCTGACTACTCGATCCGGTTATTGGACTCTGGCTATGCTTTGACTACGCTTTCTCTATTTACCGTTTTATTTTTATTTAATAAACAAGTGTGATTTAATTGTACTTCTGCCTCGGTCTGATTCATGGTTTCTGACAGTAGGCAAAGACCATGAATTCAGAAGATACAGTCAATCCACTTGTTGGTAATATTTTTTCCAGATTGGATGAGCAAGATCACCGCAGGGATCAGTTTGCCTTGGCGTTACAAACGCTCCTGAGTCACACGGCTCACCTAGAATCCCCCACTGTGGCTGCTCCGGTACAACCTGAGTCGCAGGCCATCCCTGCTTCTGCGGCAGTCTCTGTGCAGGCACCTGCCTCGAGTACTACCTCTATAAGAGGTATGTCTGGTTCCACTCCACTTCCCCAGTGATTTGAGGGTGATCCAGTTCAATGCAGAGGATTTCTCAATCAGGTTGAGATATACTTCGAGATGCTGCCCCAGGCGTTTCCCACGGACAGAAGCAAAGTAGGTTTTGTGATATCTTTGCTTTCTGAGAGAGCCTTGGCCTGGGCTAACCCTCTATGAGAGATGCAAAAACCTGTTGTCTTGAGTTACCCTGAGTGGCCTCCTTTAAAAGGGTATTTGACGTTCCTGCATGCTCCGCTTCTGCCGTCAAGTGCCTCATGTCCATCAAACAGATTGAATTCCGTACTCTGGCAACAGAGGTTGCTTAGAACAATGAGGTCCTCGTGGCTGCTTTTTCTCATGGTCTCTCAGATTCCATCAAGGATGAGATAGCAGCCTGAGATATACCCACTGAGCTGGAGAGCTTGATCTCGTTTGCCATCCTCATTGACTCCAGACTCAGAGAAAGACTTTCTCTTAAAGAGCACTTGCGGAAGCCTCCTGTATGTTTGCCTCCAAGCTTTGTAGTCCCACCCATGCCTCCCTCACCTCCCATGCCTCCTGGTCCCGAGTTGGTCAGCGAAGAGGAACCCATGCACCTGGGCTTCACGCTTCTCTCTGCGGATGAGAGAGCCTTTAGGAGGAGGGAGAGATTGTGCCTTTATTGTGGCCAGGCATTTCACTTTTTGAAGTCTTGTCCTACCCATCCAGGGAATGCCCGAACGTTTAGGTCCTGTCATGGACAGACCTTAGGTGGCGTTGTTTTGTCCCCAGTTATCCAGAAGAATAAGCCCTTGGTTTCGGTCACCCTTTCTTGGGATAAGTCATCCATCGCGATACAGGCTCTAATCGACTCTGGGACTGCAGGTCTGTTCATTGATGCTGCATTTGTTTCGCAACACTCGATTCCACTGCAGCTGCGTGACACTCCACTTGCCATTGAGGCTCTTGACGGGAGACCTTTACAGCCTACCCATGTGACTCATGAGATGGTTCCGTTGTCCATGGCCATAGGGGCTCTTCACCATGAGATAATCCAATTCCAAGTTATTTCCTCACCCAGGTTTCCACTGGTTATTGGTTATCCTTGGTTACAGAGGCACAACCCCTCTTTTGATTGGCTCCGTGCTGAGGTTCTCTCCTGGTCACCACAATGCAGTGAAACATGCTTCCTGAAGGTATCCAAGGTCCTGTGCACCTCTTCACTCCCCTCCCTGCCGGAGGAGTACTGCGATTTTAGTGATGTCTTTGATAAATCTCAAGCCGGTAGTTTGCCTCGACACCGATCTTATGATTGCGCAATTGACCTTCAACTTGGTGCCATACCTCCTCGTGGCTGGGTTTACCCTTTGTCGGTCTTGGAGGATAAGGCCATGGAAAAGTATGTTGCTGATGCACTTTCTCGAGGTTTCATGCACAAATCCTCGTCTCCTGCTGGTGCTGGTTGATTCTTTGTGAAGAAGAAGAGCGGTGAACTGAGACCTTGTATAGATTATAGGGGTCTTAATCGTGTCACGATTAAGGCCGCGTACACACGGGCAGATTGTCTGCCCAACTAAGTTTGTCAGACAATCCGACAGACAGTCCGTTCAAAATTTGAATGAACGGACTTGACCACACACGATGAGCAGACAGTCCGCTGAAAGCGTGCGTGATGACGTGTACAGCACGTACGACGGGACTAGAAAAACGACGTCCTATACACTGCAATGCAACCTTCGGCCGTGTAAACCCTTTCTGAGCATGCGCCATACTTAGTCCGTCCAACTTGCCTACACACGAGCGGACTGTCCGCTGAAACCAAGTTTGGACAGACAAAACCAAGTTTGAACGGACAAAATTACGGAAATTCCGTAAGACTTTGTTCGTCAGACAGTCCGCTGAAAAAGTCCGCTGAAGCCCACACACGAGCGGATTGTCCGCTGAAACACGGTTCAGCGGACTAAGTTGGACAGACAATCCGCCCGTGTGTACGCGGCCTAAGAGTGCCTACCCGATTCCATTGATTACAGAGTTATTTGACTGCCTCAAGGGATCAATGGTTTTCACAAAGCTTGACTTGAGAGGGGCATACAATCTCGTTAAGAAGGGCGACGAGTGAAAACTGCATTTAATACCAGAACAGGCCATTATGAATACCTGGTAATGCCTTTTGGCCTTTGTAACGCCTTGGTAGTTTTCCAGGAATTTATTAACGATGTCCTCTGAGATTTGTTGCAGTTATGTGTGGTGGTTTATCTCGATGATATCCTCATATTTTCCAAGTCCCTGGAGCGCCACCACACAGATGTCTGTTGTGTGCTTCAGAAACTAAGAGAGAACAATCTCTATTGTAAACTGGAGAAGTGCGAGTTCCATCGTGAACAGGTTACATTCCTGGGCTATGTCATTTCCACTGCTGGTTTTTCAACAGACCCAGAGAAACTTTCGGCAGTCCTACAGTGGCCTCGACCCGTGGGTTTATGTCCTCTGAAGCGTTTCCTGGGTTTCGCCAACTACTATCGGAAGTTTATTCGTAACTTCTTGTCTCTGGTCAAGCCCCTGACTGATATGACCAGAAAGGACTGTAACCCACAGAGTTCGTCTCCAGTGTCCATTAAGGCCTTTGAGACTCTCAAGGCTGCCTTTGTTTCTGCTCCTGTGTTAGCACATCCTTTTATCCTAGAAGTTGATGCTTTTGAGACTGGAGTTTGCACCCTTCTGTCTCAACATCCTAACTCTGAGAGTGATATGCATCCGTGTGGCTACTTTTCCAAGAAATTGTCACCTGCTGAGTACAATTATGATATTGGTGACAGAGAGCTGTTGGCGATCATTTTAGCCCTGAAAAAATGGAGACATCTCCTTGAAGGCACCACTGTGCCTGTTCTTATTCTCACTGACCATAAGAATCTTAAATTCTTGTCTGAGACTAAGCGACTCTCTCCCAGAAGGGCACAATGGGCTCTTTTCTTGTCGAGCTTTAATTACATTGTCTCATTCTTACCCGGTACTAAGAATGTAAGGGCTGATGCCTTGTCACGACAATTTTCCTGCACTTCCAAGTCGGAGTCGGTTCCGGTTCCTATGATTCCTCCTGATCGTATCTTGGCTACAGTTCGCATCAGTCTTACTTCTCCTTTGGGTGACAAAATTCTTGCTGCTCAGGTCCATGCTCCTCCTGAGAAACCTTGTGACCACTGCTTTGTCCCAGAGAGTCTCCGTACTGCTGTGCTCCAGACTTACCATTCTCCCAAGGCAGCTGGCCATCCTGGGAAGAATCAACTCTTTTGGGCCATTTCCCAACAATTCTGGTGGCCTAGTCTACAGGCTGATGTTACTGTCTTTGAAGGTGCCTGTCCCGTGTGTGCTCAGAGTAAGACTCCATGACACCTTCCAGTGGGCCTCCTAAAACCCCTACCCAGTGGAGAGAGGCCCTGGACTCCCCTGTCAATGGATTTCATTGTGGAGTTGCCCAACTCCCAAGGCAACACTGTTATCCTTATGCTGGTTGACGGTTCTCAAAGATGTGTCATTGTATTCCACTTAAGAAGCTGCCTACCTATTTTTGGTTCTGAGATCTTTCGCTTACATCGGCTACCCAAGGCGATTGTCTGGGATGGGGCAGTCAGTTTGTCTCCCGGTTCTGGTGAGCCTTTTGTGCACAGTTGGGAATCCAGCTTGTGTTCTCTTCTGCGTATCACCCGCAGTCTAATGGGACTGCAGAGTGAGCCAATCAGTCCTTGGAGCAATTCCTATGTTGCTATATTTCTGACAACCATAACAACTGGTCAGACCTATTAACATGGGCAGAGTTTGCTCACAACAGTGCCTTGAATTCTGCCTCCCGATTGTCTCCATTTATGGCAAATTATGGTTTCCAACCTTCCATGTTGCCTGACTCGTTTGTTCCAGAGAGTATTCCAGCATTAGAGGAGCATCTTCATGGTCTTCGTTTCACTTGGGTTTAAGTCCAGGAGGCTTTGCGTCATGCTAATGATAGGTACAGACACCATGCTGACCGCAGACGCCTGCCTGTGCCTTCCTACCAGGTTGGGGACAGGGTCTGGCTGTCATCTCGCAACCTCCGGCTTCGTGTCCCCTCACTGAAGTTTGCACCTCGGTTTATTGGGCCTTTCCGTATCCTTCGCAGGATTAACCCAGTGGCTTACGCGTTGGACCTTCCTCCTAGTATGCGCATCTCAAATGTGTTTCATGTCTCCTTATTGAAACCATTGGTCTGCAACCGATTTACCACCTTGGTGCCACGTCCTCACCCTATTCAGGTTAAGAACCACGAGGAGTATGAGGTACAATCCATTGTTGACTCCTGTAGGTTATGTGGGCGCATACAGTACCTGGTGCATTGGAAGGGGTACAGTCCGGAGGAATACTCCTGGGTTTCATCCTCGGACGTACATGCCCGTGTCCTCCTCTGCGAGTTCCATAGATGTTTTCTCACCTCAAGCCCGTTGGCCCTCTGAGGGAGAAGGGTCATTGAGGAGGGGGTACTGTCAGGGCTGGCTTAGCCCTTCCTTCTCTGGGCTGGCTGCTCAGCTGTCAGCTAATTGCCAGCTTCCATCTCTCTCCACAGTTACCAGCTGCTCCTTATCCAGCTCGTCTGACCTGCCTACTTAAAGCTGTCCAGCTCACTTCATATCAGCTTTTGCCTTGTTCACATCACAAGAAACCATCTCTTGCAGTTCTGTTCAAAGACTGGATTGCTGACATCCCTTCTGGCTCCTTATCCTGCTTGCTGTTGCTCTACTTGGACCCCTGACTTCTGGCCTGGCTGATTACCCGATCTGGTTATTGAACTCTGGACTGGCTGACTACTCGATCCGGTTACTGGACTCTGGCTAGCTTTGACTACGCTTTCTCTATTTACCTTTTTATTTTTATTTAATAAACAAGTGTGATTTAGTTGTACTTCTGTCTCGGTCTAATTCATGGTTTCTGACAAAGAGTTCTCGATCGCCTACATCATAATTCTTCTCTGGCTGGCTCATTTCCATGAGAAGGCCACAAGGTTAAGCAGACTTAGGCCCTGGTGGTGTGATAATACTGGCCCCGTGGCTACTTCTGAGGCATCAACCTCTAAGCCCTTGTACACACGGTGGGAGATTCCGACAACCAAATCCGTCGGATCCGTCTGAGTAATTCCGACGGATTAATTCCGGAAGAGGTCCGGAAGTGATGTTGCATACACACGGTCGGACAAAGTTTCGGAAAATCCGATTGTACATAACGTGATGACGTTATTTCGTTACGACGGGACTACGTTCAGGCTAGTAGCCAATAGCTTTGGTCTAGGAATTTGATCTGAGCATGCGTGGCACTTTGTCCGTCTGAGTAGGCTACACATGATTGGAGTATGTCCGATCAGAGCATTTTTTCGGAAAAATTTTTACCGGCAAGTTGGAATATTCCAACGGAAACAGTCCGATGCAAACCACACACAGTCGGAAATCCGACAAAACGGTCCGATAGGACACATTCCGTCGGAATCTCCGACCATGTGTACAAGGGCTAAGATGTAGGGCAGGGCAAGATCAGGGTGTTGTAGGATTGGCGCGGAGGTGAATAAAGATTTTGTCAAAAGAGTTTGTCAAACGTGGATTGTGCTTCTGGAGACCACAGGAAACGAGCATGCAGACGGGTTACTTGGGTTATAGGTGAGATGATGGAAGAGAAGTTCCTTATAAACCTATCCTAAAATTTAGGAAGCCCACAAATCTTTGCACCCCCTTCTTGTCCAATGGGGTTGGCCAGTCTAGGATCGCGTGCACTTTTTCTGGATCCATAGCTGCACTCCCAGTGGAGATGATTGGCCCCAGAAATTGTATTGATTCCTTTTCGAAATGGCACTTTTCCGCTTTCACGTAAAGTACAGGCTTCCTTAATGTGTGCAAGACTGTCTTCACATGTGTTCGATGGAGCTCCAAGGTAGCTTAGAATATGAGGATGTCATCCAGGTAGATGATAACAAAGTAGTCAAGATATTCCTGGAAAATATAATTTACAAAATGTTGAAACGTGGCCGGGGCTTCACAGAGTCCAAATGGCATTACTAAATACTCAACATATCCGAACCGCGTTCTGAGCGCTGTTTTCCATTCATCACCCTCTTGGATGCAAACAAGATTGTAGGCCCCCGTTGGTCAACTTTGGTAAATATCTGAGCAGTACGGAACCTCTGAAAGAGTTCAGGGACTAGAGGAAGTGGGTAGTGGTTCTTTATGGTGATCTTATTAAGCTCCCTGTAGTCCACACATGGTCTTAATGTCGTGTCTTATTTTTCGACAAAGAAAATACCGGCACCGGCAGGAGAGGAAGAAGGACAGATGAAGCCTTTTGCTAAGTTTTCATCTATGTATTGTCACAATGTTCCTAACGCCAACTCAAAGAGGGGAAATATGCATCCAAATGGGATTTCGGCCTCTGGGAGTAATTCAATGGTACAGTCTTATGGCTGATGTGGTGGTACAACATCAGCTTTTCCCTTATTAAAGACATCCAGAATCTCCTGGTAAGCTTGTGGTACACTCTGGCTATTGGCAGATGCAGGTTGGACTGTCAGACAACTGGTGGCCTCTCTGGATTCAGGGACAAGGCAGTGCTGCTGGCAGTAGGGAGAGGTGAACAGAACCTCCCTCTTGATCCAATTGATCTGGAGGATTATGCGCTTGGAGCCAAGGAATAATCCAAGATGACTGGGAACATAGGTGAACTCAGGATGCCAAAGCGTATGAATTACTGATGGCCATTAGGAGTAGCAACAAGGAGAGGAGCAATCTCTTGTGTGACAGGGCCAGAACTAGGCATGGTACTGTCGACCAGATGAACTTCCAGTCTACATTTATTGTGGAGAAGGGGCAAAATAAGGTTTCTTGCCAGGTTCAAGTCCAGAAAGCAGCTACATGCCCCAGAATCACACATGGCTCGAAGCCGAACCTCCTCTTCTGCCAACTGCAATGTGATGGGGAGAATGCGATGAGAAGGAGAAGTTCCAGAGACCTGGAAGTACACTGGGGTGTAATTAAGTGGCTTACTGGGCCTTATGAGGCAATTACATAGGAAGTGTCCTTTTCCTCCACAATAGAGACACAGATTGGCTTGACAACAATGACATTTCTCATCAGGGGTCAGTGCAGATTGCACCAGGCCAACTTGTATAGGTTCAATCACAGGGATAGATGTACTGGAAGGCACGGGCAGTGATGGAGTGGGAACCTTAGGCAGCATCCAGGCAGGCCTGGAGGTCTGTCATCATTTGGACTGTCACTCCCGCAGGCGTCTGTCTAGCTGTATGGCCAATTGAATGAGACCCTTGAGTGTAGTAGGGGTGCCAACCGTGGCCAACTCATCCTTGAGGGATTCGGAAAGTCCCAGCTTGAACTTGTGTTTTAGAGCTGCCTCATTGCAGCCTGTGTCTGCAGACCATTGGCGGAAGTCCACGGTATAGTCTCCACCCCTTTACCGAGTGCACAGCGGCTTCAGCGCTGACCATACGCTGGGGATCTTTGTAGAGCTATTCCATAGCTGCAAAGAATGTGTCCACTGTGTTGGTAACTGGACTTTTCTGTTCCCATAAACTGTAGGCCCATGTCTGGGGTTTAATTGGACAACAGGGAAATGAGGAACCCAACTTTAACAGTCTCAATGGCAAAAGACCAGGGTTGCAAGGCCAGATACAGTAAGCAGGCATTCTTAAAGGATCTGAACTTTTGTTGATTTCTGGAAAATCACTCAGGAGTTGGTACTCATGGTTCTCGAGAAGGAACTACCACCGTAGGAGCTACAGAGGGTTATTTTTGCGAAAATGCTGTGGAGCTTGTGGAATATGGACCTAGGTCCGCAGAAGCAGGTGGCACTGTCAAGTGTTGCAGTCGACCCTCTAACTGGAGGTATCCTTCCTGTAGTCTTTGGACTGCTTGAGTCAGAGTAGTGGCCTATTGGCACAAAGCCTCTATCGGGGATGTACCTCTGCTGGCCACAGGTATGGCTGGATTGTACTGTCAAGTCTGTGGTGTGAGGCCAGGTTGCTGAGAGGGCACATCTTGTGGCTAAATGCAACGCACCCCTGGGAGTGATACAGGGAGTGTGGTGCCCAAAGAAGCCCGGATGGTCGGTACTGCTGCTGGATGAGCTGGTTAGCAAAGGGCAGCCGGTGTGCGCTGGGTGAACTGTGTTGGCAGCAGTGCAAGGAGAGATCCCAGGTATGAAACAGAAGGGTGAACCAGGAACAGAGTCAGTAGCCAGGCCAGGGGTCATACACAGTGGAATAAGTCCAAGATGGATACAGCAGCAAGCCAGGTGGTCAGGAGATAGCAGAGTAGTCAGCCAAGCCATGGTCAAACACGATGAGACAGACAGGAGCACAGGTCAAGATGTAAGCCAGGGGTCAAGCCAGAGGTTCAGGATAAACAGGTATAGCAAGCCGGGTTGGCAGTGGGAAGTCCAAGGATCAGGATATACAGGGCACTGGAGACACAGGAAGCTGACGATAATCCAGCATCCTGCATGTGTCAGTGGCAGGTTTAAATAGGCCAAGGGGGCACCAACATCTGTCACGGCATGCACGCGCATCTGTGTGTACCCGCCGTCGTGCACCTGCATGCGTGCATGTGCATGGGGATTCGTCTGGCGCAAGCATGACGGGTACTGGCAGGATTACCCATTCTCCATGCCTCTTACTAAATACCTTGGACTGTACTTTCCAAGAAGGAGTCAATCGGGAGATATTTGCAGGGTCCTGCCATTTTTGGGCTGCCAGCACATAAGGATTGATCAATTTTCAGATATACAGTGGGGATGGAAAGTATTCAGACCCCGTTAAACTTTGCTAAAATTAATTAAGTTCATCTTCAGTTTCCTCATTAATGTACACACAGCACCCCATATTAACAGAAAAACACAGAATTGTTGACATTTTTGCAGATTTATTATAAAGAAAAACTGAAATATGACATGGTCCTAAGTATTCAGACCCTTTGCTGCGACACTCATTTATTTAACTCAGGTGCTGTCTATTTCTTCTGATCATCCTTGAGATGGTTCTACACCTTCATTTGAGTCCAGCTGTGTTTCATTATACTGATTGAACTTGATTAGGAAAGCCACACACCTGTCTATGTAAGACCTTACAGCTCACAGTGCATGTCAGAGCAAATTGGAATCATGAGGTCAAAGGAACTGCCTGAAGAACTCAGAGACAGAATTGTGGCAAGGCACAGATCTTGCCTAGGCTGCACTTAAGGTTTCTAAGAGCACAGTGGCCTCCATAATCCTTAAATGGAAGACGTTTGGGATGACCAGAACCCTACCTAGAGCTGGCCGTCCAGCCAAACTGAGCTATCGGGGGAGAAGAGCCTTGGTGAGAGAGGTAAAGAAGAACCCAAAGATCACTGTGGCTGAGCTTCAGAGATGCAGTCGGGAGATGGGAGAAAGTTGTAGAAAGTCAACCATCACTGCAGCCCTCCACCAGTCAGGGCTTTATGGCAGAGTGGCCTGATGGATCCCTTTTCTCAGTGCAAGACATATGAAAACCTGCATTGAGTTTGCTAAAAAACACCTGAAGGACTCCAAAATGGTGAGAAATAAGATTCTCTGGTCTGATGAGACCAAGATAGAACTTTTTGGCCTTAATTCTAGGTGATATGTGTGGAGAAAACCAGGCACTGCTCATCACCTGTCCAATACAATCCCAACAGTGAAGCATGGTGGTGGCTGCATCATGCTGTGGGGGTGTTTGTCAGCTGCAGGGACAGGACGACTGGTTGCAATCGAGGGAAAGATGAATGTGGCCAAGTACAGGGATATCCTGGACGAAAACCTTCTCCAGAGTGCTCAGGACCGCAGACTGGGCTGAAGGTTTAACTTCCAACAAGACAATGACCCTAAGCACATGGCTAAAATAATGAAGGAGTGGCTTTACAACAACTCCGTGACTGTTCTTGAATGGCCCAGCCAGAGCCCTGACGTAAACCCAATTGAGCATCTCTGGAGAGACCTAAAAATTGCTGTCCACCAACGTTTACCATTCAACCTGACAGAACTAGAGAGGATCTGCAAGGAGGAACGGCAGGGGATCCCCAAATCCAGGTGTGAAAAACGTGTTGCATCTTTCTCAAAAAGACTCATGGCTGTATTAGATCAAAAGGGGGCTTCTACTAAATAATGAGCAAAGGGTCTGAATACTGCAAAAATGTCAAGAATTCTGTGTTTTGCTGTCAATACGGGGTGCTGTGTGTATGTTAATGAGGAAAAAAATTAACTTAAATGATTTTAGCAAATGGCTGCAATATAACAAAGAGTGAAAAATTTAAGGGGGTCGGAAATACTTTGGGTCCCCACTGTATATACTATAGTTTGCGGACTCTATAACTTTCCTACAGACTAAATAATATTCGCTGATTTGGATTATTTTCACCAAAGAAATGTAGCAGAATACAATTTGGCCTAAATTTATGAAGAAAGATTATTTATTTGGAAAATGTTAAAACAGAAAACACTTGTTTTTTTTCTCGAAATTTTCAGTCTTTTTTTGTTAAATTAATTGGTTACCCACAAGAATTGAAGAATCTTTGTGGCCCATTGGAATGGGAATTGTGATTTTAACTTGTTTAAAATATAAGTAGGTAAATATATTGGTAGAATAGAGGACTTGGTAACATTGAGCTTGTAGTACAACACAGAGCCAAAATCATTTAATATGCTTTGTACCCTATCTAGAAAGGTAACCGGAGATGTTAGGATTAGTACCACATAATCTGTAAATAGAATGATTTTGTGGTCCCTATCAGCCGCTCGGATGCCCTTGGTAAGAGGTTCCTTTCTAATGGTCTCTGCCAGGGGCTCTACCACCAAAGAAAAGATCAAAGGAGATAATGGCCACCCCTGACGGGTACCTTTAGTAATGTGAAATTTATCAGACATAGCATTGGAGGTATATACACATGCAGTTGGCACTGTATACAATGCTGAAATCGCTGAATAAATAGGCCCTGAAAATCCAAATTTGCTAAGTATTGCTCTTAAGTACCCCCAGTGAACCCGATCAAATGTTTTTTCAACATCTAATGTCAGGAACTGTTGGCACTTTATTTTTTCAAATATAATCTTTATTAACGCCTACAACGGGTGAAGTCAGGTCAATACAGCACAGAGGAAAAGTATAACATACAAACTACAAGTGAAATATAACCTCATTCATCTAGTATATGGTGGCACAGATCAGCGAGGACGTTTATAAAGCCAGTCTTCGACCGGCACCGTCCCTTATTATTTCCTATGAGGAGTGTGTAGAAGGAATTCAAGTAACAAACCTGATATCACTTGTTCCCATTTTTCCTATTACCAAACAATAAAACAAAAATGAATAATAAACAAAGAAAAAGGGGGAAGGGGAATTGGATACCTCTGGTTCTGGGTAGCCGGGGGCCTATAGAGCATAGCATTCATATATGACTCTCCTGTCTAAGGAGGGCTACCCCCTCTTCAGACAGGATAAACTGTTTCCAGGCACTCCAAGTCATGGAATATCTATCCTGTTGATGTTGCTCAACCGCTAGCAAGTCCTCCGTTCCACAAATGTCTATCACCTTACACAGTCAGTCAGCCGCCATTGGCAGTGTTTATTTTTTCCAATAAAGTGGAATGCATGACTTTGCAGCACTGAGAAGATGTCTTAGAATTGATTTTTGATAGCATTTGGCAGGGATTTGAAACCTGTAGTAAAAAAAATGCCGGATCATCAGGAATCTTATATTCCGTGAATTTTTGGGTCACTTCCTGGACTGTCGTCCAGAAGTGAGTCAATTTAGGACATGACCAAAATATGTGGAATAACATACCTCTATCTCCCTGACATCTCCAGCATCGATCCATAATATCAGGATAGTATCGATACAGGAGGTGGCACTTTATGAGTTTCGACGATTTTAAGAAGGTTATACGTTCTACGGGTGCTGTCTGGGGCTTGCCTTCACTTCACAAAGCCTACCTGATCTGCTTTTATTAGGTGAGGGGTTATTTCTGCCAATCTGGTAGCGAGAATTTTTTATGTAAATTTTTAAATCATTATTAAGGAGGGATATAGGCCTGACGTTTTGGGGGGTGTCTGGCTTTTTCTCTAGCTTTGGTAAAGCCACTATGACAGGCGGAGGAAATTGCATTGTTAAAAAGTTTACTCATGTATGGCACCAGTATGGTCTTAAATGCCTTATAGTACTCTGCTGAAAATCCGTCTGCCCCTGGCAACTTGTTGGGAGGAAGTGCATGAATGGAATGGAAAATTTCCTTTTCTGAAATATCTGAATTCAAAGACTGCAACATGCCTTCATCTAGAGATGGTAGTTTAACAGACCAAAGAAATGTATTAATATTGATATCAGTTGGTTGAGGTTTTGAGGGGTCTGATTTGAAATTATATAGATCTTTGTAGTATTTGCAAAATGCATTGACTATGTCTGTAGGGTGGTGTACAGGTTTGGCTGTACCAGGGTCATTTATGTGGGATCACTGAACTTATCTAGGTAGCTAAAAATGTACTGGCTTTGTTTCCTTGAATGTAATAGGTTGCTCTGAGTTTCTGTAGATATGTCTGGTGGTTGGATAACAAGAGCAATCTGATATCTTGTCTGCACTGAAATAGTGCAGATGGTACTGGAGGTGTAGGATTCGATTTATGTTGCGCTTCAAGAGATTTGCATTTAGTGAGTAATGTAGACAGTGCCTGTGTCCTCCGCCTCTTTTCCCTTGAAGCTGCCTGGAGTAGCAAACCTCTACTGTATGCTTTATGAGCTTTATGGTACATAGTTGCATATAAAAAATCTTTGATCTGGCCATGTAATCGGTCTCGGTATGAAGGATTTTTAAAAAGAGCCATATCCTTGCACCACAAATGTACCGGTGTTGCATTACAGTGTTCTTTGATATTCAGTGAGACCGATTCATTGTCAGATCATGTGATAGAGTGAAAAGTAACCGATAAGAAATTTTGAAAAAGTGACAGTTCAGATACAAGCCGAGTGGTAAGTGAAGTCCTTTTCCCCAGAGTTGCTACAGCACCACATGTCGTACCAATCAGAAGAGTGCAAAAAGGGTTGTAATTCCTGCCGGACTGACCCAAACATTCATGGGGTGCATTGAGGCTAACAGGAGCACAAGTGTTCTTTTATTTGCGGATGACTTCGTCTTCTTCATGACATCCCCGTTGATTTCCACACCCAATATCTTACAATTACTTAAGGAGTTTGGGGCGGTCTCGAGGCTGGTAGAATCTATACTGTCAAAATCAACCTATTGCTCCACCTCCTTTTCTCTTTTTTCACTCCCTTCCTTCTACTGCGATCAAGGTTCTCATCCAATGGTATCTAGTCACGACATGCTTAGCTAGAAGAGTTTTTGGGGATTTGAGCTTGTAGACTCTATGTATCATTTATAGTGGGAGTGTCCTAGGATCTTGGAATAGTATCTTTGCTCTGTTGCAAAGGGTCACAGGAGTGTCGGTTTCACAAACACCCAAAATTTACATTCTTAATGCACCAGTTGACCATGTGCCTAATAGGGTGCAGTGCTTGATTTTCTTCATTTTGTTTGGGGCCAAGATTACAATTGTTAAAGCTTGAAAACAGCCTCGGGTCTCTTGCACAAGAAAAGAAAAAAGTTACATGGATCATGCTTCATGAAAACCTGGCAAGCATCCTCCAGGACAGGATTAAGAAATTTGAACATAGCGGGGAACCTTGGGCTAGATATTAACATATTTCATTTAAATCTTAATGTATATCTCGAGGCATGCAGAGACTTATTTCCTCACTTTTCTATCTTTTCTTTTCCCTTTTCTATCTCCTCTTGTCTACTTTTCTTTTTCTGACTCTTTTCTGATGACTGGAGAATCAATGGTGGAGAAGGATCTGGGTGTTCTGGTAGATCATAAGGTCAATAATGGCACACAATGCCAAGCTTCAGTTTCCAAAGCACGCAAAATCCTTTCTTGTTCTAAAAGAGGTTTAGACTGCAGAGAGAAAGATATAATTTTACCCCTGTACAAATCATTAGTAAGATCCGCTTGTGAAGTCCCACCCCCTGGGATGTAACGTACAGACTGAAGGAAATCACGTGACATCACCCGCAGTCATCACTGATCTACTGTGTACACGCTCGTTCACCAGGCACTGAATCTCAGTGCCTTACTTGTAAGTTTTATTCTTTTACCTAAATAAAGCCAATCCTTGCAGAGAGCACTATATATGTTTTTATATACATAAATACTGTGGCTACGGAGACTGTTTTTTTCTCAGTTGTTATTGAAATATTTGTCCATCACACCTGGAGATACTCATATGCCTGGATCAGGATCTCTTCCTCATGGCTGCCATCTGCTGCTACATCTTCATACCCTGTAAGGGAATGCGTATGTGACCCTCTATTACCAAGGGTCCACGTTGGGAGGCGAGCGTCCAATCTTACCACTGGTGGAGGTTCTTTTCACAGAGTCCCCTGCATGATTGTTTTATTTGGCACCATTGAGGTGTTATGTTCTGATATATGGACATATCAACAATTGTATTGTATTAGCGCTGCACTATCTTTTTATTAAATCATTAGTAAGACCTCACCTGCAATATAAATTTCAGTTTTGAGCACCAAATCACAAAAAGGATAAGGGGGGCCTGGCAAAAGTGCAGAAAAGAGCAAACAAACTGATAAGAGGCATGGAGGAGCTCAGCTATGAGGAAAGAAAAAAAGAAGAGGGAAGGGGGCAAAAAGTGGGCAACAGGACTTTATATGAAACAAAATACTTAGGGTAAATTAATTCAATCAAAATAATATATAAAATTACTAATTTATTGGAAACACCTCAAGAGGTAGTACAGTGGGTATATTAATAATAATAAAATATATAATATACAAAATTAAATAATATAATTGTCGCATAACATAATAAAATTCATGATATGATGATATTATTGAACATGATAAAGTAGACAGTAAACCGACAGTACATTCCAAACTGTCTACTTTATCATGTTCAATAATATCATTGTATTATGAATTTTATTATGTTATGCGACAATTATATTATTTAATTTTGTATATTATATATTTTATTATTATTAATATACCCACTGTACTACCTCTTGATGTGTTTCCAATTAATTAGTAATTTAATATATTATTTTGATTGAATTAATTTACCCTAAGTATTTTGTTTCATATAAAGTCCCGTTGCCCACTTTTTGCCTCCTTCCCTCTTCTGTTTTTCTTTATCAAATATCGGGGATGGAGTCCTGTGTACTGGATGGTCACGGCTCATATAAAGTCCCAATTGTTCTTGTTTTTATTTTCAGCTATGAGGAAAGATTAGAGGAGCTGAATTTATTCTCTCTTGAGAAGAGGAGATTAAGGAGGGATATGATCAACATGAATAAATACATAAGCGATCCATATAGTGAACTTGGTGTTGAGTTTATGTTTGGAGGAAAAGAGATTTAATCTCCAAATATGGAAAGGTTTCTTCACAGTAAGAGCTGTGAAAATGTGGAATGGACTCCCTCCAGAGGTGGTTCTGGCAAGCTCAGTAGCTACTAACATTTATAGTGAACATCAACCCAGGGAATATCTGATTTGCTCTTGGGGGATCAGGAAAGAATTGTTCCCCTGCTGAAGCAAATTGGACCATGTTTTTGCCTTCCCCTGTATTGACTTTGGGTATAGCGTTGTGTATACAGGACTGTAATCCCCCTCCCCCTTTTTATTGGTTGAACTAAATGGACTTTTTTTTACCAGACTACCTATGTAACTGCCTCTAAATATGACTTAATGCCTTAAGTGTGTTATCTTCTATGCTATACCCATTGAGCAATGTTTGAGCAATGTTTCTTTTTTCATCTGTTGATACCCTAGAATCTGGATACTGTTTGTAATACTGCTGATATCCTGGGCAGTTTATTCCCCAGGCGAAATATTTTATTCCTGTGTCAAGATGTTGTTTATGCTGTGATTCCTTATGTATGACAGTATATTTAGAGTATATAAATACAAAAGACAATAAAAATATTGAAAGTAAAAAAAAAAAAATCATATGGGTACAGTGTTGAATTGCATGACCACAAAATTATCATTAAAAGTATGACAGCTCCGAAAGTTGAACATTGGCCTGGGCAGGAGATGGGTAAGGGTGCCCAGTGTTGAAGTGGTTAAAATATCTATAACTTTAATTGATTTTGGGTGTACTTGCCTTCAAACTTCACATAAAACAAAACAGTGAAAGTTGAAATTTTTTGTTTAACTGACTATTTAAGTTTTAAAATCATGAAAATATAAGAAAGATTCAGTGAAGATGGAATGATCATGATTGTATATTTGCATAAGTCAGTGCATCATAGGGTGATAACTCTCAAGAGCAGTACAAGAATTTGAAGATTTTGCAGACAGCTGACTAACATTAAAGCTGTACAAGGGTGTTTATCTTGAAGAATGACAACATCAATAGTTATGTTTTTGACAAGATACATGGGCAAGTGCAAGCATAACAGAATATACTGAGTAAACATAGCTATGCTTAGAAGCTCCATTGGTACAGGTAAGTGCTGATAAATACAATAAATTACAATATTTTTGGAACATCAAACGATATTTCAAGGGTTTATCAGGGTGTCCTCTATTCTTGTGTAAAAAAATAACCTGTATGGGAAGATGGAAACTAGCCCAGTCTACAGAAAAGGAGATGAGGACTGTGTTGAGATCTTCAACAAGTGCAGTGAGATAAGGTAGAGCCAGTCCATATTCCTTCCCTTTCATCTGTATAGGGTGGGCAAATGTAGTTGTTCAATATAAAGTGTCATGGACTAGAATCAATCCAGGACTACCGTATATACTCGAGTATAGGCCGACCCGAATATAAGCCGAGGCCCCCAATTTACCTCCAAAAAAACTGGCAAACTTATTGACTCGTGTATAAGCCGAGGGTGAGACATGCCTGTCCATCCCTGTGTGTGTGTCCGTCCATCCCTGTGTGTCCGTCCATCCCTGTGTGTCCGTCCATCCCTGTGTGTCCGTCCATCCATCCCTGTGTGTGTGTGTGTCCATCCATCCATCCATCCCTGTGTGTGTGTGTCTCCATCCATCCATCCATCCATCCCTGTGTGTGTGTGTCTCCATCCATCCATCCATCCATCCATCCATCCCTGTGTGTGTGTGTCTCCATCCATCCATCCATCCCTGTGTGTGTGTGTATCCATCCATCCCTGTGTGTGTGTGTGTCTCCATCCATCCATCCATCCGTGTGTGTCTCCATCCGTGTGTGTGTGTGTGTGTGTGTGTGTGTGTGTGTGTGTGTGTGTGTCCAGCCTACCTGTGTCCCGAGCCTTTGTCCCGAGCCTCCGTCCCGTGTCGTGCCTTGCCTTCGTCCCGTCCCGTCCCGTCCCGTGCCGTGCCGTGCCGTGCCTTGCCTTGCCTCCGTCCCGTGCCCTCTTCGTCGGCGGCCATTGTAAAATTCAAAAGCCGCGCCTCCTCCTTCGCCTGTGATAGGCGGAACACTGAATTTCCCAGCAGCCTGTGTTCCGCCTATCACGGACGTCGTATCATCCTCGTCCGTAGTACGAGGATGAGCGGATGCCCGTGATAGGCGGAACACAGGCTGCTGGGAAATTCAGTGTTCCGCCTATCACAGGCGAAGGCGGAGCCGGAGGCGCGGCTTTTGAATCATAGAATGGCCGCTGTCTGTCTGCTCGACACGCTGATCGAGCGGGCAGACAGCGATGACTCGAGTATAAGCCGAGGGGGGCACTTTCAGCCTCAAAAAAGAGGCTGAAAATCTCGGCTTATACTCGAGTATATACGGTAAATCTGGGTATGCAGCTGAGGAGGAAATTTTGGATACATGGTCAAATCACTCAGAGGGAGTTAGAACCTGAAACACAAATAACCCTTTAGCTGCAATAAAATAGAATTTAGAGATAAGCAAAAGGATGTGGATGACCCAATAAAGAAGGAGGATGCCTACCTGGGTCAGAAGGTGGCACAAAGTGTTCATGAAGAAAGACTTTGATCTGTGACCAATGGTTTAAGGTAGAATTTAAATGTTAATTTTCTTCTGCACACCTAATTTATTTTTACCCACTTTCAAAATTTCATGGCTGCCAATGATGTCTTAAATTGAAGGCTATTTATGTAGGAATTGATACAATGCACTTCAATTGGTGGGCTTTTTGTTTCCTTTAGTTGTTTTTCTATAACCTATATGGTTATATTGTCAACCATGGTATCAGTAGTGTATTAACGTTTTGTGCTGCCTTAGGCCCAGACTAAACTCGTGCACCCCTAATTTAAACATGATCCACCCCTTCCTACCCCCCACAGTTGCGGGATGCCAGCTACCCGCATACCAGAAGCAGTGTGGCCGCTTTATGAGGGCTCTAGACTACCGTAATTTGCCTTTCAGTCCAGTCCGCCCCATAAGACTGGCGCTACACTAACAGCGCAAGCCGGCAGAGACTCTTTCCGTGCTGACATCCTGCAAAGTGCTACCCTAGGCCTTGGCTTGTTGGCCTAGGCCAGAATACAGCATTGTATGGTATGATAAAAGTTAGATGCAGTATATTGCATGAAAGTTTAAATAACTACCTACTTCATAAAAGTAGTAGTTTGGCACTGTGGAAGGAAGATGAATGGTCTTTTCTCTTTCTAGATCACAATACATCACTTTTCCATGTTGATTATTACTTCAAGCTTTGACTGTGGTTATTTCTGAAAATATTATGCAGGTTGTCATTTTGCTAACATGCATGCTGCATTACAGGAATAATTTCTAGGACACTGTAAATTCATATATTTTCATCTATCTAGAGCCACACTTGAGATTCCTGGATTATACCCAGTACTTTATAGCTCTGAACTTAACTAGTCCATGACAAAAAAACATACAATATCTTATACCAAACCATTTGAATGTCATTCATTAAAACGTAAAGGTAATTTATTTTTTTATCGATAAAGAAAAATACCTGTATAGGTGTCTGTCTTGATTAAAGTAATTCTAAAGGCTGAAGATTTTTTAACTTAAAACAGAAGTAAGGGATTTTTTTTGTTTGCAGATTCATACTTACCTAGGTGAATGCAGTATGGGTCCAATGCTTATCTGTCCCCCGACGCCTCTGCACTGAGAACCGAGCGATCAAACGCCACTGATCGCTTGGTTTTCACAGCCCGTGAGCAGAGAGCTGTAGACTGTCACAGCTCTCTGCTCTTCTTCCTCCTCTCTCACTGGAGTGCTGAGCTGTGGAGGGCTGGAGCGGCTATCTCAGGCTATCATTGGCTTGGTGAGAGGCTGAGACGAGTGACAGTCCAGGCACCTGGCGGATCCAGATTTTGTGGTCCGAATGACGTGGTCCCTGAACTGACATTGGTGACGTCAGCAGAGAGTGGACTCCAGTAAAAAAAAAAAAACAGCATGGGTTCCCCTTCAAGAGCAAACCAGGCCCTTCAGGTCTGGTATGGATATTAAGGGAGGCTCCCACTGTGTGACGCTTCTCTTCTTCTGACAGTTCTTATATAATGGAGGGCGGGGCCACCCGGTGACTCTACCCCCCTCGGATGCATGGAACCATGTGTCAGAGGGGGCGGAGTTACCGGGTGGCCCCGCCCTCCATTATATAAGAACTGTCAGAAGAAAAGAAGCGTCACACAGCGGGAGCCTCCCATTGCGTGGAGCGGCCCGAGAACGAACGAAGAGACACCGTGGAAGAAGATGCCGGACGAGAACACTGGAGCAAGAAGAAGCGGATCGGAGGAAGAAGAGGATCGGAGGAAGAAGAAGATGGAGGAAGAAACTGAAGGATGAAGAAAAGAAGAAGGAAGAAGACCAGAAGAAAGAAAATGAAAGAAGACTAATAAAGGACTTGTCAAAGACTGTCTCCTGTCATTTTTAACACTTTTGTCTCTTTTTTGGTGAAATGGTAGGGGTACTTTTGTACCCTCTTACCATTTCACGCAGGGGGGAGGACGGGATCTGGGGGTCCCTTGTTAAAGGGGGCTTCCAGATTCTGATAAGGCCCCTGCCACAGACCCCCACAACCACCGGCCAGGGTTGTGGGGATGAGGCCCTTGTCCTCATCAACATGGCGACAAGGTGCTTTGGGAGGACCCAAAGCATCCTACCAATGTTGAGGGCATGTGGCCTGGTACAGTTCAGGAGGGGGGGCACTCTCTCATCCCCCCTCTTTTCCTGCGACCTGCCAGGTTGCGTGCTTGGATAAGGGTCTGGTATGGATTTTGAGGGGGACCCCCATGCCATTTTTTTAGCGCAGGGTTCCCCTTAAAATCCATGCCAGACCTGAATTTTTTTTTGGCAACTAATAAATAATAATGAATTTCGGGAGTAACTAAATAAATTTATTTTTTGGACGAAAACGAAATTCCGAAACAAAATATTTCAGTCTGCACATGTCTAATGTACCATCAAATCTTGGGTGAGAACCTCCTTCCCTGAGCCAGGGCATTGAAAATGGGTAATGGATGGGTATTCCAGCATGACAATGACCCAAAACATACGGCCAAGGTAACAAAGTAATGGCTCGAAAAGAAGCACATTAAGGTCCTGGAGTGGCCTAGCCAGTCTCCACCCCTTAATCCCATATAAAATATGAACTATGTAGTGGAAGCTGAAGTTTCGAGTTACCAAAAGTCAGCTTCGAAAACCTTCGAAAAAAAGCAGAAGTAAACCCATCTATAAAACGGTTTCATTTCCGGTACGTGCCAGAAATTTAACACTTCCATTGGTTGTGCTCTCAACTAAACTGTCAAACCATCCAATGGCTGGTGTCATAACTGATTACATGTGAAGCATCATGGCAGTTGTAGATTAAACAGAGGCCAAGATGGCAGCTTCCTTGGCTGAAAAAGATAGGAGGGTTTACTTACACTTTAAAGACTTGAAGAGGATCTGCAAAGAGGAGTGGGACAAAATCCCTCCTGAGATGTGTGCAAACCTGGTGGCCAACTACAAGACATGTCTGACCTCTGTGATTGCCAACAAGGGTTTAGCCACCAAGTACTAAGCCATGTTTTGCAAAGGGGTCAGGTACTTATTTCACTCATTAAAATGAAAATAAATATATAACTTTTTTGAAATGCCTTTTTTCTGGATTTTTTTTGTTGTTGTCCTGTCTCTCACTGTTAAAAAAAACTACCATTTCGTTTTCATCCGAAAAATAAATGTATTTAGTTACTCCCGAAATTTGTTTTTATTTATTTTGTTTTTCATTCAAAAATTGCAATCGTCCGAAAATCCACATGATTTACAGTCAAATCTGTCTTTGAAGGCTCATGGTGTCTGTCGAATGTATAAAGAAGATTTGACGGAGCTGCTAAACTCTATATAGCCTATAGGCGGAGCATTTGACTCTGGAAATGTAAGATTGCAGCGTCATACAGTTTTGATGCTCCGTCAAATATTATTATAAACGTGTATGTTTTTTGTTGCTTTGTCGAATCTCCGTCGTTCATGTTGAATGAATGGTCTAAGTCTCACAGTGTCAGGTGTCAGATAGTGAGTGACTGATAATAACGAATATAACATTCATCATCATCATTATTTTTATTTTACTTCCCCCACTAAGGATGAGCCAAACACCCCCGGTTCGGTTCGCACCAGAACCTGCAAACAGACTTAAACTTCGTGTGAACGTTAGAACCCTATTAAAGTCTATGGGACTCCAACGTTTAAAATCTAAAGTGCTAATTTTAAAGGCTAATATGCAAGTTACTGTCCTAAAAAGTGTTTGAGGACCTGTGTCCTGCCCCAGGGGACATGTATGAATGCAAAAAAAGTTTTAAAAACGGACGTTTTTTCGGGAGCAGTGATTTTAATAATGATTAAAGTGAAACAATAAAAGTGTAATATTCCTTTAAATTTCGTACCTGGGGGGTGTCTATAGTATGCCTGTGAAGGGGCGCATGTTTCCCGTGCTTAGAACTGTTCCTGCACAAAGTGTCATTTCTTCAGGAAAAAAAGTCATTTAAAATCACTTGCGGCTATAATGAATTGTCGGCTCTGGTAATACAGAGAACACTCATTGAAAGTCATTGAAAAAAAAAAAGCATGGGGTTCCCACGGGGGTGTTTGGCTCATCCTTAGTGGGGGAAGTAAAATAAAAATAATGATGATGATAAATGTTATATTCATTATTATCAATCACTCACTATCTGACACCTGACACTGTGAGACTTAGACCATTCGTTCAATATGAACGATGGAGATTCGACAAAGCAACGAAAAAAACACACACGTTTATAATAATATTCGACAGAGCATCGAAACTGTATGACGACTGCCGAATGCCTCCTCCGCTCTTTAACAGTTCTTACAGTGAGGGAAAAAAATATTTGATCCCTTGCTGATTTTGAACATTTGCCCACTGACAAAGAAGAACAAAAAAAGTCCTTTATTAAAAATAAAAAAATAAAAAGATTACAGCGGTGGTAATCTACTCTTGCTATCCAGCGACGGATGATCATCTCTCCGGGGTCCAGCGATGGCTGATCTGATCCAGCGCAGCAAATCCATCCATCTTCTGTCTCCATGGAGGAGACACTGCGGGATCCCGGCGGCCTGACGCTTCTTATATGCGGAGGGCGGGGCCATCCGTCACCTGACCCCGCCCCCTCTGGCGCAAATGGGACAGCAGGGCTTCCCCAATGACGTGTGGGTGACCCCGCCCCCCTCTGATGGAAACGGAGACCTGCGTTACAAACTTTTTTTTGCATTGATTCATGTCCCCTAGGGCAGACAGACACTTTTTAGGACAGTAACTTGCATATTAGCCTTTAAAATTAGCACTTTAGAATCTTTTCTCTCTGTCAAATCTTTTCTCTCTATGTCAAATATTTTCTCTCTGTCGAATAATTTCTCTATATAATCTTGGACTAATAGAGGTAAGGTTAGGCACATTCGACCACAGGTTCAATAGACACAGATTGTTATTGTCAGAGTCACATCAAATCTCCTATTCTATATTGAACTGTTGCAACAATGAAAACAAAAATATTTTTTTATTTATGTCGGATCTTTCCTTTTTCGGATTCTGCACTTTCGTTATCGTTTGTCAAAATGAAAACGAAAATACCTGAAATTCGGAGGAAAATGAATTCAGACGAAAACGACTGCACATGTCTACTTTGTGACACTTTTTTGGTAAATGGGTGGGGATATTATGTACCACATACTCATTCACATGGGAGGCTGGGATCTAGGGCCCCCTTGTTAAAGGGGCTTCCAGATTCCGATAAGCCCCCCCGCCCACAGACCCCCACATCCACAGCCCAGGGTTGTGGGGAAGAGACCCTTGTTCCCATCAACATGGAGACAAGGTACTTTGGGGTGGGGGTGCAGCCCCCCTTTCCTGTCCTGCCAGGCTTCATGCTTGGGTCTGGTATGGATTTTAGGGGGACCAACACTGTTTTTTTACAATTTTTTTTACTGGCAAATGTTTTTTTTATTCATCTGTCAAATTTGAATGATGGAAATCAGCAGAGCTTCACTTCATCCCACTAAGGCCGCGTACACACGCGGGGACTGTTCGCTCAACTTTGTCCGTCAAACAGTTTCAGCAAACAGTCCGCTCAAAATTAGCATGGACGGACTTGCCCACACACGACGAACGAACAGTTTGCTGAAACCGTGCGCGATGACGTGAACGGCACGTACGACGGGACGGAAAATACAACGTCCTATACACTGCATTACAACTTTCGGCGTGTAAATCCTTTCTGAGCATGCGCGGAACTTAGTTTGACGAACAAGCCTACACACGAGGGGACTGTTCGCTGAAACCAAGTTTCAGCGGACAGTTTTTCGGAAATTCCGAAAAACCTTGTTCAGCAAACTGTTCGCTGAAACTGTCCGCTGAAAGCCCACACACGGGCGGACTGTCCGCCGAAACACTGTTCAGCGGACAAAGTTGGGTGAACAGTCCCCGCGTGTGTACGCGGCCTTAGAGAAAATTCTCTTGCAAATCGAACAGCCTATTTGTCTTTAGTAAACTAGCCCCTAAATATGAGCAAATAATGTTGCTCCACCAGACATTTCCTTTCTACTCATGAACTGTCCCATTTCCCTAATTGCTAAATAGTTATTCAATTAAAAATTCCAGAGAAATCCAACTCTGCTGTTTCTACAATGGAATTATTATTCTGAAGCTAGATACCATGGAACAAAAACATGGGGCAGTATTTCATTGACAAATTGAATTTGGTAATAGGCTTTGAATGACATTGAGGCCCATAGCAAGATGGGGTAAATTAAGAACTATCCTGGATACATTTTATTAAGTTTTCCAGGAAACGGGTTCTATTTTATTTTAATTTAGTTGATTTTTTTGATTAATGCATTTTTTAGCATTGTAGTAAAAAAACTAAGTTGTCTAAAGGAATCGACAAACATGTAAGTGGTAGCAGGGTAGGGTTATAGAATGATGATTTTTTTTAAATTCTCCAGTTGAAATACACACCCAATGCTTAAAGCCCAATCCTAGTATGGGCATCTTAAAGATTTCTGTCACTTTTGGAAGTCAGCGAAAAAAAGAAGTTCCAGTTTCTATACTCGCCTGATCTGTCCCCAGCAATGCAGTAGTTAGCACTAACAGTCACTGAGCACCCAAAGCATTTGCTGCACATCTCTCACAAGGTGTCCAGCGTCCAGGGGACATGACTTCTCAACATTTTCATTTTTTTTAACTTTCGTTAGAGCTACCCTTCTTATTCCACTTGCATTGCAGGTCTTTCAGACCTCAATTACAGGCAGCTCTCCTTAGCAACTCCTCTGCTGTGGTTACATGATCCCTCTGAGAGATGGCTTCCTCTTACTATGAACTGCTTTTCCTGGTAAGTGAATTTTATGGAGGAGGAAAGCTGTACTTGGGGGGAGATCTATACTAAGATCCCAGCATCATTCAACCCACTTCATGTGAGCCCACAGTTAAGAAACAGGAAGTTGAGGGCAAAGACTTGTGCCATCATGGGGGGGGGGGGGGGGTCTGTAATGGGGAGGATCCTGCCAAACCTTGAGTTTGGGTATATTTTCCCGATACAGGATAAGAGCTGCGCTCATATAAATCATAAATACAAATAAATATGTCAGCAAATTCACAGTTTTATCCACATGAACAAAGTGCTCAGTGCTAATATACAGTGGTGTGAAAAAGTGTTTGCCCCCTTGCTCATTTCCTGTTCCTTTGCATGTTTGTCACACTTAAGTGTTTCGGAACATCAAACCAATTTAAACAATAGTCAAGGACAACACAAGTAAACACAAAATGCAATTTGTAAATGAAGGTGTTTATTATTAAAGGTGAAAAAAAATCCAAACCATCATGGCCCTGTGTGAAAAAGTGATTGCCCCCCTTGTTAAAACATACTATAACTGTGGTTGTCCACACCTGAGTTCAATTTCTCTAGCCACACCCAGGCCTGATTATTGCCACACCTGTTCACAATCAAGGCATCACTTAAATAGGAGCTGCTTGACACAGTAAGGTCCACCAGAAGATCCTTAAAAGCTACACATCATGCCGAGACCCAAAGAAATTCAGGAACAATTGAGAAAGAAAGTAATTGAGATCTATCAGTCTGGAAAGGGTTATAAAGCCATTTCCAAAGCTTTGGGAATCCAGCGAACCACAGTGAGAGCCATTATCCACAAATGGCGAAGACATGGAACAGTGGTGAACCTTCCCAGGAGTGGCCAGCCGCCCAAAATTACCCCAAGAGCGCAGCGACGACTCATCCAAGAGGTCACAAAAGACCCCACAACAACGTCCAAGGAACTGCAGGCCTCACTTGCCTCAGTTAAGGTCAGCGTTCATGCCCCCACCATCAGGAAAAGACTGGGCAAAAATGGCCTGCATGGCAGAGTTCCAAGGAGAAAACCACTGCTGAGCAAAAAGAACATCAAAGCTCGTCTCAATTTCTCCACAACACATCTTGATGATCCCCAAGACTTTTGGGACAACATTCTGTGGACCGATGAGACAAAAGTGGAACTCTTTGGAAGGTGTGTGTCCAAGTATATCTGGCGTAGAAGGAACACTGCATTTCATAAAAAGAACATTATACCAACAGTAAAATATGGTGGTGGTAGTGTGATGGTCTGGGGCTGTTTTGCTGCTTCGGGACCTGGAAGACTTGCCGTGATAAAAGGAACTATGAATTCTGCTGTCTACCAAGAGATCCTGAAGGAGAATGTCTGACCATCTGTTCGTGTACTCAAGCTGAAACGAACTTGGGTTCTGCAGCAGGACAATGATCCTAAACACACCAGCAAGTCCACCACCGAATGGCTGAAGAAAAACAAAATGAAGACTTTGGAGTGGCCTAGCCAAAGTCCTGACCTGAATCCTATTGAGATGTTGTGGTATGACCTTAAAAAGGCCGTTCATGCTCGAAAACCCTCTAATGTAACTGAATTAGGACAATTCTGCAAAGATGAGTTGGCCAAAATTCCTCCAGGACGCTGTAAAAGCCTCATTGCACGTTATCGCAAACGCTTGGTTGCAGTTGTTGCTGCTAAGGGTGGCCCAACCAGTTATTAGGTTTAGGGGGCAATCACTTTTTCACACAGGGCCATGATGGTTTGGATTTTTTTCACCTTTAATAATAAACACCTTCATTTACAAATTGCATTTTGTGTTTACTTGTGTTGTCCTTGACTATTGTTTAAATTGGTTTGATGTTCCGAAACACTTAAGTGTGACAAACATGCAAAGGAAGAGGAAATGAGGAAGGGGGCAAACACTTTTTCACACCACTGTAAGTCAATACAAATTATACTCGTGCAAAAATGATCAACAAATGTGCTTTCTTCTCCGTGCCTTTACATGTACACACCACACTCAACAGATGCTGTTGGCCTCTAAACTATCAGAAGTTAAATAATGTTTTTGTACTGGTGTGTAGGGATGAGCCAGAACATGCGAACAGGCAAAAAATTTGTTCAAACACCGTTAAAGTCTATGGAACACGAACATGAATAATCAAAAGTGCTAATTTTAAAGGCTTATATGCAAGTTATTGTCATAAAAAGTGTTTGGGGACCCGGGTCCTGCCCCAGAGGACATGTATCAATGCAAAAATACGTTTTAAAAACGTCAGTTTTTTCAGGAGTAGTGATTTTAATAATGCTTAAAACAACAATAAAAGTGAAATATTCCTTTAAATTTCATACCTGGGGGGTGTCTATAGTATGCCTGTAAAGTGACGCAAGTTTCCCATGTTTACAACAGTCCCCGCACAAAATGATATTTCTAAAGGAAAAAAAGTAATTTAATGAATTGTAGGTTCCGTCAATACACATAAGTCATTGAAAAAAAATGGCATGTGATTCCCCCACAGGGGAACCCCAAACCAAAATTTAAAAACAAAATGCGTGGGGGTCCCCCTCACAATTCATACCAGACCCTTTGGCTCTGCTATGGATTTTAAGGGGAACCCTGCGCCAAAATGTAAAAAAAAAACGGCGTGGGGTCCCCCCAAAATTCCATACCAGACCCTTATCTGAGCACACAACCTGGTAGGCCACAGGGAAAAAGGGGGGACGAGAGAGCTCCCCCTCCTGAACTGTACCAGGAAACATGCCCTCAACATGGGGTGGGTGCTTTGGGGTAGCCCCCCAAAGCACCTTATCCCCATGTTGATGGGGAGAAGGGCCTCATCCCCACAACCCTTGCAGGGGTCTGTGGGCGGGGGGCTTATCATAATCTGGAAGCCCCCTTTAACAAGGGGACCCCCAGATCCCAGCCCCCGTGTGAATTATTAATGGGGTACAAATGTAAAAAAAAGTGTCAAAAATGTTTAAAAAAAAGACAATAACCAGTTTTTGACAGTTTCATTATTAATGTCTTCTTCTTTCCCCGCTTCCATCTTCTTTTGTTCTTCCTTCGGTTTTCCATCTTCTTCTGTTCTAGCTTCGGTTTTCTTCTTCTTCATCCCTCTTGTTCTTCCCCCACTTATTTTTCTATCTGCCTCTGCTTCTTCCTCCGGTGTTCTCGTCCGGCATTTTCCTGCAGCTTCTTCTTCCTCGATTTGTCCTCCGAACGATTCGCCTCAACGGGAGTCTCCCGCTGTGTGAGGCTTCTGTTCTTGTGACAGCTCTTATATAACAGGGGGTGGAGCCACCCTGTGACCCCGCCCCCTTTGACACCACAGGGACTTCCCTAAGGCTTCCTCCATGGTGTCAGAGGGGGCAGGGTCACCGTTTACATAAACAGGTGACCCCACCCTCCTCTGACGCACAGGGGCTTCCTCATGGCTTTCCCCATGGTGTCAGAGTGACCCCGCCCTCCATTATATAAGAGCTGTCACAAGAATAGAAGCATCACACAGTGGGAGACTCCCATTGAGGCAGACGAAGCGGGGAAGAAGAAGCCAGAGGAAGATGCCAGATGAGAAGACCAGCATTTTTGACACTTTTTATGAAATGGTAGGGGTACATTTCTACCCTATTAATAATTCACACGGGGGGTGGGATCTGAGGGTCCCTTGCTAAAGGGGGCTTCCAGATTGTGATAAGCCCCCCCACAGACCCCTGCAACCACCGGGCAAGGGTGGTGGGGATGAGGCCCTTCTCCCCATCAACATGGGGACAAGGTACATTGGGGGGCTACCCCAGAGCACCCTCCCCATGTTGAGGGCATGTGGCCTGGTAGGGTTCAGTAGAGGGGATGCTCTCTCGACCCCCCTCTTATACTGTGGCCTGCAAGGTTGCTTGTTCAGATAAGGTTCTGGTATGGATTTTTGGGGGACCCCGCTGCATTTCCCCCCCCCCCGCTCTGATCAGTGATGTCTGCACTTTTTTTCCCTCCCCTCTGATCCCTGATGTCTAAGCACCATGATTCATAATTCGTGGCTCTGGGGGGTTCTGGTTTATTAGGCCAGATTGAGTGGAGGAAATGTAGTATTTGTGAGTAACGGAGCCGTTCGGAGGCTGTCATCTCTAGTTTGCTGATGCAATATGAGATAAAAAAGGGGCCTGAGCCAGGGCACATGCGCGAGGTCTGGCATGGCGGACGCATCTTGCTAAGGCTCCGCACTCTCCGCCGCCGCTTCGGGACTTAACCGCTAAGCCAAACCCGAAACAATCTTCATTTTGGATCGTACCTCACTCCCGCTAGCCCTGGCATCAGGTGGAATGGTGCTGACGGGCCACAGAGGGAAGAAAAAGCCAAAACCCATCAAGGAAGCCCTCGCCCGCGCCTCGTCCAAAATGGCGGCGAAGGCCCTTGCTATCCAGCGAGCGTCCTCCGCCCCCAGCCGAGAAACCTCGGACAGCGACTAAGACCGAGAGGTGAGCGCACACGATTCCACAGAAGTATCCCCACTACCGTCGGGGATGATCCCCAGCGATTTTCTCAAGCACATGGAGGCCATGCTGCAGAAGGCCCTGAACGCCACCTCGGAGCAGATTACAGATCGACTCTCGAGGGAGATACCAGCCAGCGCACTGCTGCCTTAGAATCCAGAGTAGATGATATCGAATTCGATTTGCAGGAACAAGCTCAGGAACAAACAGCTCTCCGAGAAGAGAATGTCACCCTTCTCTCACGTTGGGAAGATGCTGAGAACCGCTCGCGTAGAGCCAATCTGAGGATAAGAGGCATACCCGAATCCGTGGACGATGTTCAGTCCTTTGTAACGGCCATGTTTCAAGAACTAGCCCCGGGCATACCTATTGAGCGCTTAGAATTCGACAGGGTTCACAGAGCCCTCACCCGATGACAAGCAGATGGCCCTCCCAGGGACATTATTGTTAGGCTAAATTTTTTCCGCACGAAAGAACAGCTTCTCAGTGCAGCCCGCAACAAGGATTCCCTGCAATTCCAGGGGCACACATACCAACTATTTTCAGACCTGGCTCCCCTTACTATTACCAAGCGCCGAGCCATGAAACCTCAGCTACAGATCTTACTTCACCACCAACTGAAGTACACCTGGAGATTCCCGTTCGCAATACAGTTTTCCTACCAAGGACAACAGCACGCCTGTTCGTCTCCGGAATCATTACAGTGCCTGTTGGAGGGCCTCCATCTTACCCATCCGGATCCGCATACAGAGTCCAACTTGCCTCGCACACCAGCTCGTTCGGCGGCTCATCCTTATTCGGCTACACCGCATCGCAACCAACCAGGCCCTGTGTCTGTTCGCAAAGGAACCCCCGCCAGGCTGTCGGATGGTATTGTTTCTACTCCCAAATCTCGCCCACCGCGTTGAACTGACTGTATAGGTGCTTTTATCCTCTCTTACTTTATTTTCCTAAGTTTTTATATCCCTTTGTGAGAATTTCTAGGATTCGGACATCCGTGCGGAAGACGACTACTGACCTCTGTCCCGGAGGACATCTTCCGCCAAATCTTTCCTACCTGCTGTTCCGTATGTACTTTCTTTTTTATTCCCTTTTTTATTTTTATTTTCTCCCAGATTTTTTCAGTATCGATGGCCCCTGACTCACAGCTTTTCATTATGACTTTTGCCTATAAGCTTCTTTATAACCAGTCTCTCATAGTTAATCTTCATGTCTTAGTTTATTTTTGCTATGAAACGCTGGCACCTCATACTTGCTGTATAACTGTTCGGTGCAATCTGGTTATGCCTATAACTATCGTGTCTTCACGATCCCACTATAGTTACTGCAGAAAGATGTCAGTTTTCTCATTGGCCTAGCATATACCACTTCATCACTTGCCCTCTTCCTTTTCCCTATCTACCCCATCCCCGCCCTCTTGACTATTCAAAGGCCTCTGTGATACTGTTATACTGGGGTACTATACACCAGTCTAATTGTATACCCATTACTTTTTGTGGTTCTGTTAATTGGACTAGTTCCTCATGTTCTATTTTTGTTTCCTTCCTTTTGTTTGTTTTTGTTTGGATTACTGCTTGGTTTAGCAAATTGTATTGTTTATGTACTACTGTTGCCCCTGCGGCGGCGGAGAGCAGTCACTGCTCCCCCCTCTTCTAATGCACTCTCTCCTGGGTCACCTGTTTTGGGCCCTGGGGACTGAGCATTGCCTGGCCGAGCAAACCATCTCGGTGTCTGACGGTTCCTGCCATCTCATGGTTTGCCCTGCAGACAGAATTTCTCTCTTCTTCTTCTTCTCTCCCCCCTTTGCTTCCTCTTTCTCTTTTCTTTTGTCTCTTTCAGGTCGGTCGGCTCCTACACCCCATACGCTATCCTATAATATCTCCCACTCTGCTTATAGATGGCCCCCTTGAACATATTATCTCTGAACGTCAAGGGTCTTAACTCCCCCAACAAGAGGGTTAAGGCCTTCCGAAATTTCCACTCCATGAAGGCTGGGATAGTAGCCCTTCAGGAAACACATTTTGCGATATCCCAAACCCCCACATTTTTTAGTCCCCGCTACCCTCAGGTCTTTACGGCTTCAGCAGCTACTAAACATAGGGGTGTCTTGATAGCGTTCCATCATTCTTTACCCTTCACACCCACTGCGGAAATTAAAGACCCTGAGGGTCGCTACATTATTTTGGTAGGTCTACTCCAGGATACTGAAACCACACTAGTCTCTTATTATGCCCCGAATGGCAACCCTAATCCTTTTTTTTCACACCTCTTACAGGTTATCAAAACTCACTGCAAAGGTACGCTTTTTGTTTGTGGGGATTCCAATCTAACCCTACATCCCCACCTAGACAAATCACCATATACGCCTGAAAGTCACTCCCGCTCGGCTCAGCTTAGGAAACAGTTCCATACGGCATCCCTCCTAGACACTTGGAGGGAATGTAATCCCTCGAGGAAGAACTACACGTTCTATTCGTACCCTCACAAATCGTTCTCTAGGATCGATCATATTTTGACTCCGGTGGCCTCCTTCCCAGTCGTGCTCCAGTCCAGTATATGTCCGGTTCCCTGGTCTGACCACTGCACCGTTATCACTACTATCACCTCGTTGATTCCCAGGGCCAAGGAAAGGTCCTGGTGTATGAACGAAGCACATCTTACCAATCAAACTTACTGCCTTGATATTCGTATTGCTATTACAGATTACTTACGTCACAACACTTCTGCAGACATATCCCCGGTCCTTCTCTGGGAGGCTCATAAGCCGGTAATTCGGGGCAGCTGCATTTCCCTAGCCACGCATATCAAGAAAGACCGACAACGCAGACAGCAAAAGCTGGAGGAAGAGTACCACTTACACTTTCTCCAGTTTCAAAACTCACCTACGGAACCCCATAGGCTTATTCTTGAAAAAACTAAACTGGAACTAGATCTTCTATTAGCCGAGTCAGCGGACAAAGTCCTTCGTAGGGCTAGTCATACGATATATACCAAGGCAAATAAACCTGATACCTTTCTGGCCCTACGTCTTCGTCAACCTGACAAGATCCGTAAACCAATTAGACTTAAAATTGCTAAGAATTCCTATACTAGTAATCCCATTAAAGTACTAGCCGAATTTCGTGAGAAGTTGGCTGACCTATACTCAGACAAAACCCAGTTCTCCCATCAGCATGCTGAATCCCTATTTCAGAATCTGTCTATACCTGAACTATCCCATTCAGCTAGAGATTCCATTGATACTCTGATTACGACGGAGGAAGTACTATCAGCTATAAAGTCTCTCAAACCCCATAAACGCCCTGGCCCCGACGGTTTACCCAGTACTTATTATAAACATTTTTCGGATGTATTAGCCCCCCTATTAGCAAATTCGTTTAATGCCCTATTAAGGCAGCAAGCCCTGGGTAGAGATTCCTTAATGGCCACGATAGCTATGATTCCCAAACCCAACTCTGACAACACCCTGTGGTCTAATTTTCGCCCCATATCCCTACTCAATGTAGATATAAAAATCTTAGCCAAGATCCTTGCCCTGCGTCTTAATCCGATCATAGGAAAATTGATTCACAAGGATCAGGTAGGGTTTATTCCCCGTAGATAGGCTAGTGATAACATCCGTCGAGTCGTCTTGCTGCAACACCTTGCAAAAGCGCGCTCAATTCCCATGCACCTCCTATCCTTAGATATCAGAAAGGCATTTGATACGGTCTCCTGGCCTTATTTACATTTCATTTTGAAACGCTGGGGTTTTGGTCCCCATTTCCTTCAATGGATTATGTCGCTATATGCTGACCCCAAGGCGTCAGTGAAATACTCAGGGTTTAGCTCTCAAAACTTCCCAATACGAAGAGGGATGCGTCAGGGATGTCCCCTGTCGCCGCAACTCTTCGCTTTGGCAATTGAGCCCCTGGCTGCGCTTATTAGAGCTCACCCGGACATTAGGGGATTGGAGGTTGCCTCTACTACCCAGAAATTGTGCCTATTCGCAGACGACGCTTTACTGTTTATTACCTCCCCACACATTACTATCCCTAATCTGCTCGACCTCCTTGACAAATTCTCTAAAATCTCCGGCCTAGAAGTTAATCAGGCAAAATCCAAGGCCCTTAATGTGACACTACCAGACGATACTATGGCACTTCTTAGGACTAATTTCCCATTCCAATGGTCTAGCTTCTCTATCCCGTATTTAGGCATAAACCTTACCAGTGATCCTGCAGATCTGTTTCGAGCGAACTATCTCCCAATGCTGAAACACCTCTCATCTTTACTCCAAGATTGGCGTCCCCTTTGCATCTCTTGGATGGGGCGTATTGCCGCCATCAAGATGTCTTTACTCCCCAAGCTTCTTTATTTATATAGAGTTCTCCCCATTCCAGTGCCCTCCTATTTTCACTGTATCATTCAAAGCCGGGTTTTCACTTATATATGGGGCTCCACGAAACCTAGGATTTCTAGACCCACCTTACTTCGTCACTATAGGGCCGGTGGTCTAGGCGTACCCAATTTCCAACATTATTACCACGCGGCCCAGCTTGCCCAAATAACGCTTTACCATGCCACAGTTGAGGTTCCCATCTGGGTGAGTCTAGAGGCGGTAGATCTTCACCCTATATCCCTAACTAACCTTCTTTGGCTTCCCCCTGCTGCCCGAGGCCTCATCTCCAACCCCCTGACCTCTGACTCTGTCAAACTTTGGGATAAGCTATGCAAAACATTTCAGTTGATTTCCCCACACTCCCCCTTACTATCTTACATCGGTCACCCTAAGTTCTATCCTGCTTACACTTCTTCTTCCTCATTCCGAGCATGGGTGCAGTCAGATTTAACTCGCATATGTGACCTGGTGGCTAATGGTTCAATCAAATCGTTCTCCTCCCTGCAAGCCCAAAAACAACTACCAAATAGTGAATATTTCCGCTATCTCCAAATTTCACACTTTGTGCGACAGACTATAGGCTTGACCAGGGGAAGAAGTACGTACACAATATTTGAAAAAATATGCAACTCTGATCCGCACGCCCCAGGTACCATATCACAATTATATGCACATCTTACTTCCCAACCTTCGACACTTCCGACGTATGCGCAGTGTTGGTCCAGGGACCTGAACCTGAACTTGGAGGGACACGACTGGTCTGATATTTGGCTACATACTAAGCTTTCCTCACAGAATATTGTGGCCCTGGAAGCAAGTTATAAAGTCCTCATGCGTTGGTACTTAGTGCCAGATAGAATAGCAAACTTTTTACCCTCTTACTCCCCAAACAGTTTTCGTGGCTGTGGCGAGAGGGGTACACACCTGCACATTTGGTGGACCTGCCCAGTGGTTCAACGCTTCTGGACTGAGATTTTTCTGATTTTATCCACTTTGATTGACAACACAGTAGATCCTGACCCGGCTTTGGCCCTCCTCAATTTCTGTCCAAATTTGTACACCAAGGCGCAGATGCGTCTTGCTCTGCAGGTCACCACGGCAGCCAAACAAACGATAGCTAAAGCCTGGAAAACTCCCACCCTGCGCTTGACTGAAACCAAGAACAGGGTTACACAGGCAATGATACACGGCAAAATCGAAGCAACTGTTCAAGATACTGTCCCCCGACACTTTAAAATTTGGCACCCATGGGTTGAACATTACCTACCCCTACACTTCGATCACCATTTATTGGACCCATAGTAACATTTTTTCCTTGATTAGCGGTTAACAGCTGGCCTATAGCTGTTTAGTGGGAGCCGGCCGGCCGAAATTCTTGCCTATCTACTTTTCTCTTCCCCCATCCCCCCTCTATTCTCTTTCCTTTCTCTCCCTCTCCTTCTTACCACCCCCTTTCTAGTCTTTCCATCTTTTCCTCTTTTTCTCCATCTACTTTTTTTTTACTTGTACTTTACTATCCACCCTCTTAATGTACTCAATCGTAATATTCGTTCAACCTGGAGGTGATTTTGGGTAACGCTAGTTAAGGTGCGAATGCTCTGTAGCTTTCTGTATACACAGAACTAGTTCTCCTGCACTTTTCTGTATGATAATGTCCTAGCCTTTATGTATGTTGCATATATATGCTTATATGCTCTGGTGTCTAGGCTTGTGTATATTAGGTTTCAGACAGCTGTAATTCATATTGCTAATTTGTCAACTTTATTGTAACCTGACATGGTCTAGAGTACATTTTGCTACTATCTTTCATCATTGTGTACAAGACAAAATGCTGTTTCCTATGCACTCTATGTCTTCTATGTTAATAAAAAACTTTTTGAACGGAAAAAGGGGCCTGAGGTAGTGAAAAAAATTCCCTATTCTGATTAGTCCTTTATTAAGCCACCAACTAAAAGCTAATATGTTCATTCCAGGAGGGAAGTCGGGCATGTGGAACATGTGCGTCAGGGGGCAAAAAGCTGAGATCAAGGATGAGTTTTGTGGATTTGATCACATAGGGCTAATGAGTGGGAGAGAGTGGGTGCTAAAATTGGGGGTCTCGGTTAAGAGCATGCCCATATTAGGAAGTCAATAGTGCTTGTCTCTCCATGGCGACCCAGTCAGGTTTTGCGCCTCACGAGTAAACAATAGATATCTGGGCTAATTGTGCAGCTTGGTAATACCACCAAATGTTGGGTAAGGCGAGCCCTCCTTGAGATTTGGGTCTAAATACAATATTTTTAGAGCATCTTCTGCCTTTTGAGCCCCATATAAATTTGCAGGATTTTGGATTGAAGCTTATGTATTTGTGATTTCTGAATTGGGATAGAGAGAGACCTAAATAAGTACAAGAGGTGTGGGAGGAAGGTCATTTTGATTGCGTTTATGCGACCTAGCCAGGAAAGGTCATGTTTAGCCCAGGTAGTGAGATCTGATGACAGTTTGTGAAAATCACCCGGGTAATTAGAGGAGTATAAGGAGTCTATTCTAGGGGGGAGATTGTCCCCTAGGTATAGGATATGCGTCGAGCACCAGCAAATCGGAAAATGGCTCTCAAGATTAGGGGGGATAGTGATGTTTAGTGCTATTGATTTTGAGACATTTACGTGGAGACCGGAGATTTTACCAAACTTATCAAACAGGGAGAGAATGTTAGGTGTTGATATCAGTGGGGACGTGACAAACAATAGCAAATCATCGGCGCACTTATGTTCTTGTTTTACACAGAACACTCCCTTGATATCAGGGTGGGAACTGATTTCTATGGCTAATGTCTCGATAGCTATGGCCAAAAAAAACATCTTTTGAGAACCTTCAATAGGTATGGCCAGGTCACGAACGCCTTTTGTAGGTGGATTGACGATAGGAATCCCTCTTGGTGAGGGCCTCCATCCCAATGGGAGTTAAGGAGGGAAATTATGTCAACTGCTCTCCTAATCTGGTCAGGTCCCTGTCTCCCTGGAATAAAGCCCGCCTGGTCCTTATGAACATAAAGTGCGATATAAGAAGAAAGTCTGTTCGCTAATACTTTTGTTAAGATTTTGAGATCGCTGTTAATTAAAGAGATTGGACGATAATTAGACACTAATGTTGAATCTTTTCCAGGTTTAGGTATAACTGATATGTAAGCTAAATTCAGGGCTTTATCCAGGGGAGAGCCGGACCTGAGATAGTTGAAGAATCTGACCAAATATGGAGTAAGGATGGGGTCAATTGTTTTATAATAGCTGATGGAAAAGCCGAGTTCAGTTTAAGCTTCAGTTTCGGTGATCGGTTCATCTAGAAGGTCAGAGTGTTCCATGGAAAGTTTTGGGAGAGGGACCTTATCTAGGAATTCCTCTAGGGGAGGTTGAGAGCCTGTATGCTTGTTTTTATACAGGGAGGTATAGAACTCATGGAACGTTTCCATGATACGGCGCAGATTTTGGGTTACCCCCCCCCCCCCGTCTGAGCTTGTATCTTGGGAAAGGCATGTGTTCGGGGTTTAGGGGATAGTTTTGCTGCTAATGTGGCTCCTATCTTGTCCTTCTGGGAGTGGAAGCATGCTCCTGACCACTTCAGATGTTTCTCAGCTTCAGTAGTCAGGGCAAGATTTAAAGCCACTCGGGTAGATTCGAAAGCTTCCAGGGATTCCTTAGTGGGGTTATGTTTATGAGTTTTACTTATGGTTTGATATTTCCTGGTGATGTCTGCCCTGCGTTACTTTTTAAGTCGTGAAGTAATCTGGATAATCTTCCCCCAATCACAGCCTTGTGGGCAGCCCAAAAGGTTTCAGGGATATGGAATCGCTATTGTTGAGAAGAAAATATTCTTGGATTTCTTGTGTAAGGATCTCACATTGGACTGGGTCGCTTAAAGGACCTTCATTGAGGTGCCATATGAATTTCATGCATGCGTTATGGGTACGCTGTAGGTAGAGAAGAACTATCGAGTGGTCTGAGGTAGTGGTATCCCTGATGACCTTTTGTAGCAGATGGAATGTTGTGGGACTGAATAAATATGTGATCTATTCTGGTGTGGAGTTGATGCGGTGCAGATTAGTGAGTGTAATCTTTGGATCTAGGGTTTAATTCCCTCCAGATGTCCACAAGGCCCAGGGAGCATAGTGTAGAGACTATCTTAGTGCTCTGTTTTGGGGGCTTCCTCAACCGAGAAGAGCCTGACCCCGATTTCTTGAGTGATTGGTCAAAGGGGAGATTTGTATCACCTCCCATGATTATTTTCCCTTCCATCTGTGGACCAAGTGTGGACATCATGGAGGAAAAGAAGGTTGCCTGACCTTTGTTTGGAGCGTAGTAAGAAATGAATGAGTATTGTGTGTCTTCAATAAAGCCTTTCACTAGAATGTATGGGCCCGTTTGGTCTCTTATAACGTCCATTGGGGAGAATTTCAGGTTTTTAGAGAAGCAGATTGCCACTCCCTTGGTTTTGTTGTCTGCGTTGGAGAGAAAAAAACTGGGGGTAATTACCGTGTAGGAAGGAGGGGTTATACGATAATGGGAATTGGGTTTCCTGTAGTAAGAGGACTTCAATCTTTTACAATTTATAGTAATTAAAAAGTTTGCGTCTCTTAACAGGGGAGTTTATCCCTTGACCTTTGTGAGTAGCAACGCATAAGGGGCTAGACATATTGGCGTCAGAGTGCATGGATCGGGGGGGATGTACGCATCAATCTTAGGGTTCTTACCCTGACCTCCTGAAGTGGGATTCAGATCTCAGAAAGCAAAATCCAAGGGTTTTGATGGCACATCTGTAGGCATTGTGTTGTGCTTCTGGGTGACCCGGAAGAAGAGAAAGAGGGGTAAGAGTGGGGAGAAGAAAAGGCCGATCCTGCGGAGGAAAGACAAGGCATGTCAAATACATCACACTTAACAATATGATAAGCAATAGAAGTAATGAAAATAATAAAAGTGAGAGTGACCCTGCCTTGACTTAAACCGCCCGCTTGGTCCCAGGTTATATAGGCCAGACCGATTTGTCGCTTCCCCTCTTCATTTTGCACATAGGCGACCTGGGGGAGTCTGGAGAGAAGATCCCCATCCAAATCTATGCCTCTACCACCCCCCCTCTCCCCTCCTCCGCTGTCCTTTCTTTCACCCCCCTCCTCTTTTCCTTGCACCCCCACAATCCCCCCTCATAGGGGGTCTACCTTTGACGCAGATGCACATCCCCACGAATGGTTGACGGCTACTTACTGACAAGATGAGCCCCTTCCTGGTCCCCTACATCTCGCTTCCAGCTGATGTATTACCCCCCGCCCATCGCAACCTTACTTTGGGTCTCTGGGAAGTAGACCGACATCTATAGGCGACTGAATATTCCCGAGACACAAGACTTGCCCCGGAAAAGACACCCCTTAACACTTACTAAAATGGCAATCTTGGGGGGGGGACAGATACACCCATTCCCTTTTTTTTTTTTTTTTAGGCGTAGGGGGAATTGAACTGTTTTAAGTTTGAGCCAGAGATGTAGATACAAGTTCACCTCTTGTCCTAACTCTGACTCAAGGTTCTGTTCGACTGTTCACTTATATTAATGTTTTCATTGTAACTGTCTGTGATGAAGATATGTACTTTGCCTTTTTAGTACATTAAGTTCAGATTGTTATATTTCTTTTTGAAAAATGAATAAACATTTTATGGAAAAAAAAAAAAAAGAAAATAATAAAAGTGCAGCTCAAGTAGAACCAAAGTTCCTTTGCAGGGAGAGAGAGCCGCCATCCTCTCCACGAAAGTTCTCGGAGACAGAAGAAGGAGAAGTTCAGCCGCTCCAGCCAGTCCGCCATGAAAAATGCAAAATGAGGGACAGGTAGCAAATAAAAAAGAAAAAGAAAAGGGGGGGGGGGGATATGTACTATTACACAGCAAGGTGTAGTGAGAGCGGGTAAAGTTACCCAGGGGGCATAAAGTCTAGGTTAATACAAAGAGTTGTGGGATTGTCAGCATTGTGCTATGGGACATGAAACAGTTAGAGACTGTGTAAGGTGGACAAGAATGACTGGAGAAGTCATTTAACCAGGGCTTAACTAGGAAAGGCCCTGACGGGACATCAAAAAGTTGTTTGCAGGATTCTCATTAAGGTGGACGTCCATCCTTAGATCTCTTGGCTGCTTGTGCCATAGCGGTTTGATGGGGCTTGAGGGGGATGGTCTTTTCATGGACATTTGGTTTCTGGAATCCAACGTTGTTGCAGGAGAGTGGGAGATGAGGCCCAGTGGAAGCAGCAGGCATTCTCCTTCTACAAAATTTGCAAAGTTATATGGCTTGTTTAGGTAAATAAAGTACAAGCGGAACGGGAACGACCATCTATTAGCGATCGATTTTTGCAATAAGATTTGTAGGAGGGGTTTTAGCGATCTTCTTTTTTGTATCGTATAAGGGGAGAGGTCAGCGAATATTTGGATAGGATGCCCCTGTATGGTAAGATTTTCTGTTTCCTTGGCTTTGCGCATGACCTCTTCCTTAACTCTGAAAAAGTGCGGTTTTACCACAATATCCCTGGGTAGGCCATCTTGTCGCGGTGGTTGGAGGGCTTTATGAGTATGGTCCAATTCCAGGCGATGTTCTGATATATCAGGAATCACATTCTTGATGAATGCGCGAACGATTTTGTCAGTTTCCTTAAACGATTCAGGGAGGCCTCTGAGTCTAAAATTATACCTACTGGATCTATTTTCGAGATAATCCAATTTTAAATATGCAATGTCTAGTTGTTCATGCAGGTCCTGGATCCTATCCATGTTTTGATTGGCCATGGCAGCCGTTTGGTCAGTTTTAGTCTCAATCGCCTCTATTCTGGCTCCCAGGTGGTGCAGGTCAGCCTGTATTGTTGATGTGATTTGTGAGGCAGTTTGGGCAAGCCCTCTGGAGAGCATTTTTGAGAAAGTTTCCATTAAAGAGGAAAAGTCTGTTGGGAAGGATAGAGATGAAGAGAGCCCCCAGATGGTCTGGAGTATTGATTATATCATCCATGGGTGTAAGGGGGGGCAATCCAGGGTTCTGCCAAGCAGCGATTCTGTGGATGCAGGTGAAAGTAATAATGAGGCCTGTAGATTACTCACTGCTGGTTGATGTGGCCTCTCTGTGTATGCGTCCCGGTCAGTTGGATCGGCGATGGATTCATCTGGATCCTGGGAGGACCTCGTGTGGATGTGGCGGCCGCCATTTTGGCTGAGGCTGCAGCTGGAGCTCCGGGATTGAGTTGGCGGTACAAATCCCATCTAGCTGTACCCCCGATCATGCGGGGGGGTTCCCCAGTGCCTTGGGATGTGGCGGCAATCCTCTTCTTCTGATAGCCGTGGCAGTGAGAGCAGGCTGGAGCAGTGCAGAGTTCTTAGAGGATGCGTCCATCCATCGAGCTGCCTGTTACCTTCGCCTTTTTTTTTAAATGTCTCTTTAAGAGCTATGGACGGAAGTGGCATTTTGATGTCGCTTCCGCCCTGCAATGGTCTACCATACCACACAGGGCGAAGCATCCGATCGCCTCCACCACTGTCAGAAACCATGAAATCAGACTGAGACAGCAGTACAGTTAAATCATACTTGTTTAATAATAAAAGTAAATAGAACAAACATAGTCAAAACATAGGCAATAGTTCGGAAACCGGAACGGATAGTCAACCAAGCCAGAAGGTCAGGGATCAGTGTAGTGAAGCAGCAAGCAGGATCTAGAGCCAGAAGAGATGTCAGCCAAGCAAGTCTTTCAACAGGAATGCAGGAGATACTCTCTGTGATGTTGACCAAGACGAAGACAGAGATCCTCTGGGCTGGACGGCTTAAGTAGGCAGGACTGAGGAGCAGGATATCATCAACAGCTGAGTAACTGTAGAGAGATAGGAGCTGGCAATTAAACAGCTGAGTGGCCAGCTCAGAGAAGGGAGGACTGAGCTGCCATAACAACGATATTCGACTTCAAACATCTGACATCTGACATATAACGATGGCGGGCAGTCGGCATGTGGTTAAAATGTTGTTTGTTGAGAAAAAAGCATTCCTCTCTGGGTGATCTATATACACTGCAAGGAGTATAACAAACTTTGTTGCAGATTCCTATCTTTTGTTATTCTGGATAAATCCATGTGTGTTTGCCTCTGTTCTGAATGGGTCTAATGGGAGTGGTTTCATAATTAACTGTCAGGTGTGGCAGCAGCAGGGCACTAATGAGGAAATCTGCTGGGCCTGCATCCCTTTAGATGGGTTCCAATTGAAAGTATCTTTCCAAAAATGACAAATCTGACTTGTATCTTAGTGCAGATTTCCAGGAAAATTGGTGAGCCAATCACACAAGCAGAAAATTATGTTTCTGGGGAGTGGTCAGTACACATCACATTTTCTGTACAGAACAACCCCAGGTAGCCATATTACGATGCATTCTCAGAAAATTACAGAGCTGTAGATTGAAAAGGAAAGGTAATTATTAATAACATTCGTGTCACAATTATATGTACTATATTCTTTTTTCCTTATCTGCTATTTTTTTCCCCGTGAAAGTGGAGTTACCCTTTAAATAATAAAAATTGATCGCTTGAAAAGTGAATAGCATATTTGCCTTAAAAAAATGAACCCCACTACCTGCAGGGAAAACTTTTATTTGCATTACCAGATCATTTAAAATCAGCTCTTAATTTTGAGTGGGCAGATTTTTGGCAAGATGCTTTACATTGTATAAGATAACTAGTGATGTATGAGTGGCATGGCTTTTAGCAATACATTTACCCTTGACTTTCATATTGCGATATTATTCCTTTGTGATGTCTCCTATGGCATATGAAGTGGTACAATATATTATATGTATAATATAATATAACATAAGTTGCTATGAAGTGGTAATATACTGTAGACTAGGGATGAGCCGAACACCCCCCCCCCCAGTTCGGTTCGCACCAGAACTTTCGAACGGACCCCAAATTCGAACGAATTATGAAACCCCATTGAAGTCTATGGGACTCGAACGTTCGAAATGAAAAGTGCTAATTTTAACGGCTAATATGCAAGATACTGTCCTAAAAAGGGTTTGGGGACTTGACTCCTGCCCCAGGAGACATGGGTCAATGCCTAAAATGTTTTTAAAAATAGCCGTTTTGGCGGGAGCACTGATTTTAATGACGATTAAAGTGAAAAAAAAAGTGAAATATTCCTTTAAATATGGTGCCTGGGGGGTGTCTGTAGTATGCCTGTGAAGTGCCACGTGTTTCCCGTGTTTAGAACAGTCCCTGCACAAAATGACATTAAACGGAAATAACACCATTTAAAACTGCTTGCGGTTTTAATGTTATATCTGGTTCCTGCAATATGGTTGAAAATCATTGAGAAAAATGGCATGGGTAGCCCTCCCTGCCCATTACCAGCCTATTTGGGTCTTGTACGCATATTAAGGGGATCCCTGTACCCATATTAAAAAAAGGAAATGCGTGTGGCCCCCAGGCCCTATAAACTCAGAACAGCAGTATACAGGCGGGGCAAACAAGACAGGGACTGTGTAGGTTTGTTGTGTTAAGTTGAATCTGTTTGTAATTTTCAACTGGTACATTTTTAAAGTGTAGCTCCAGTCAAAAAAACTATTTTTAAGCTTTTTGGAAAACATAGGGAAGGGTTATCACCCCTGTATAATTTGTTTTGTCGTCCATCTTTTTTCATCTCACTTGCTGTTGTCTCCTTCCGTTTGCAAGTAGGAGATGTTTGTAAATTGGATGTTTGAAAGTAGGGGCCTGCCCTATATGCTCTGCAGAAATGGCGGAACAAGGTGTTGGTTTTGCCACAACATTGTAAGCCCTCCAAGTGACTCTTGGTGGGCGCTGGAGCGCCCTGCTGTGAACGATTATATCAAGAATTGTAATTACATGCCATTGTTGAACAGTGGTAGAAAAATTGACCTTTGGTGGTTGTAGTGCTGGTGCCACAACACTATAAGTCCTCACCGTTACTCTGGGTGGGCACAGGAAGGGGCCCTCCTGTGAAATATTATATGAAGAATTGTAATTACATGTCCCTGTTAAACAGGGGCAGAAAAATGTGGCCTTAGGCACTGCTGCTGGTGCCACCACACTGCAACCTCTTCCATATACTCTAGTTTTATTGCAGGAATTAGCCCTGCTGCAAAGCATTGCATCAAAAATTGTACTTAAACGCCCCTGTTAAACAGGGGCAGAAAAATTGGGCCTTAGGCACTGGTGCTGGTGCCACCACACTGCAACCTCTGCCATATACTCTAGTTTTATTGCAGGAATTAGCCCTGCTGCAAAGCATTGCATCAAAAATTGTAATTAAACGCCCCTGTTGAACAGGGGCAGAAAAATTGGGCCTTAGGCACTGGTGCTGGTGCCACCGCACTGCAACCTCTGCCATATACTCTAGTTTTATTGAAGGAATTAGCCCTGCTGCAAAGCATTGCATCAAAAATTGTAATTAAACGCCCCTGTTAAACAAAAAAATTGGGCCTTAGGCACTGGTGCTGGTGCCACCACACTGCAACCTCTCCCATATACTCTTGTTTGATTGTAGGAATTAGCCCTGCTGCAAAGCATTGCATCAAAAATTGTACTTAAACGCCCCTGTTAAACAGGGGCAGAAAAATTGGGCTGATGGCATCAACCAGAACCAGAAATGTTCTTCCAACATATCAGCGGAGGAGGAAGAGGATAGACAATCAACATAACAGGACAGTCACTCAGCATCAGCATAGGCAGTCTTGAAGGGATGTGATATTTCAAAAAAAATTATTCTGTTACATCAGCTTCAGGTGCTTGGTAGCTGTGGGTGATCCAAGACTGATTCATCTTGATGAAGGTCAGTCGATCAACTGATTCGGTGGACAGGCGCACCCTGTGATCGGTAACAAAGCCACCAGCAGCACTGAAGGTGCGTTCCGAAAGAACGCTGGATGCAGGACAGGCCAGTAGCTCAATTGCATACTGTGCGAGCTCTGGCCAGTGATCCATCCTCAAGACCCAGTAAGCCAGAGGATTTTCGGTGGGAAAGGTGTCCAAGTCTGACCTTGCCCCTAGGTATTCCTGCACCATGTAAATCAGACGCTGGCGATGGGTGCACCTTCTCCACCGCTCCTTCTGACCGATGCCTCAGCAACACGTTGTCCAGGACCAGGAGTTTGTAACCTCCCAGTCTCTGGGAACGCGTTGCACAGACCTTTCTGCAAGGCCTCCCGGAGATGTCTCATCCTCTGCTCCCTCTGCGATGGCAAGATAAGGTCGGCAACCTTACCCTTGTACCGTGGATCAAGGAGAGTGGCCAGCCAGTAATGGTCCCTCTCCTTCATCTGAAGAATACGAGGATCCTTCCGCAGGCTTTGCAGGATCAGGGAGGCCATGCAGCGTAGCTTAGCTGAGGCATTCGGTCCGGAGTCCTCTGGGTCACTAAGGACAACATGATCCGCAGCTACCTCCTCCCAGCCACGTACAAGTCCACGTGTTTCTTGGGACTGTAAATCATCCCTACAAGACTGCTGCTGCTGCTGATGCTGATGCTGAGTGCCAGCCTCCGCCTCCATGCTGACACAATCATCCTCCTCCTCCTCTTCCTCCTCCTCATCCTCTTCCTGTGTGATGGGTGGCACAGCAGGAACACTGTCTGGATAAAGGGGGCCTTGAGAGGCAAGGAAGTCCTCCTCTTCCTGCCTCTGTTCTGCCTCAAGTGCCCTGTCCATTATTCCACGCAGCGTATGCTCCAAGAGGTGGACAAGAGGTACAGTGTCACTGATGCATGCACTGTCACTGCTCACCATCCTTGTGGCCTCCTCAAACGGTGACAGGACAGTGCATGCATCCCTGATCATGCCCCACTGGCGTGGTGAGAAAAAACCGAGCTCTCTTGACCCTGTCCTGGTGCCGTAGTCGCACAGGTACTCATTGATGGCCCTCTGCTGCGTGTGCAGCCGCTGCAGCATGGCCAATGTTGAGTTCCATCTGGTGGGCATGTCACATATAAGGCGGTTCTTGGGCAGGTTCAACTCCTTTTGGAGCTCAGCCAGCCGAGCACAGGCATTAAATGATCGGCGGAAATGCACACAGACTTTCCTGGCCTGCTTCAGGACATCCTGTAAGCTGGGGTACCTGCCCAAGAACCGCTGCACCACCAGGTTAAGGACGTGAGCTACACAGGGCACATGGGTCAGTTGTCCCTGTCGGAGGGCGGAGAGGAGGTTGGTGCCATTGTCGCAAACCACCATTCCTGGCTTAAGCTGGCGTGGCGTCAACCACCTCTCGGCCTGCCCCTGCAGAGCTGACAAAACATCCGCCCCAGTGTGGCTCCTGTCCCCCAAACAAACCAGCGCAAGCACGGCATGGCATCGTTTTGCCTGCGTACTTGCGTAGCCCCTGGAACGCCTACGGAGCACCGCTGGTTCTGAGGACAGAGCACTGGAAGAGGCCATGGAGGAAGAAGAAGAGGAGGGGGTGGAGGAGAGAGGTGTGTCACAACCAATATTAGCATTTTGGAGGCCTGGTGGCGGAACAACCTCCAACACTACTGCACCTTGTCCTGCATCCTTCCCAGCTGCCAGAAGAGTGACCCAATGGGCCGTGAAAGACAGGTAACGTCCCTGTCCATGCCTGCTGGACCATGAGTCAGCGGTAATATGCACCTTACCACTGACCGCCCTGTCCAGCGAGCCAAGGACATTGCCTTCCACATGCCAGTAGAGAGCCGGAATCGCCTTCCGTGAGAAAAAGTGGCGTTTGGGGACCTGCCACTGAGGAACCGCACATTGTACAAACTCACGGAAGGGGGCCGAGTCTACCAACTGAAAAGGCAGCAGTTGAAGTGCTAGCAATTTAGCCAAGCTAGCATTTAACCGCTGGGCATGTGGATGGCTGGGAGTGAACTTCTTTTGCCGGTCCAGCAGCTGAGGCAGGGACATTTGCCTGCTATAATTGGACGTGGGTGTACCGCTAGCAGAGTTCCCGGAAGCACTTGGCTGTGACACACCTAATTCTACACCTTCATTCGTCTCAGAGCAGGTTTCAGAGAGGACTGAAGGTCTAGTGGGGTTGGAGATGCCAGCTGATGAGGAGCAAGGAGAGGTCCGCTTTGTTCTTTGGTGTGGGTCTTTGAGGTACGCTTGCCAACGAGCTGCATGGCAGGTCAACATATGTCTGGTCAAGCATGTGGTGCCCAAGCGGCTGATGTTTTGGCCACGTGAGATACGCTTGAGACATATGTTGCAAATAGCAGCGGTGCGATCTGATGCACTCGTCTCAAAAAAGGCCCACACCAAAGAACTTTTAGAATAACGCGCAGAGGCAGCGCTCTGCACAGGCGGAGCTCTGCAGTGTGATTCAGTCGGTGTGCTGCCCCTAAGCTGGCCCCCGGAGGGCATCCTGCCTCGTTGGACATGTGCCTCCTCCTCCTCCTCCTCCTCTCTCCTTCCAGGCACCCACGTGGAGTCAGTGCCCTCATCATCCCCTCCCTCTTCATCGCTGTAGCAAACCTGGCAGTATGCTGCAGCTTGTGGAACATGACTGCCAGATTGCTGTCCTTCTTGAGCATCCCCTCTCTCTGCGCTCACGCTACTGCCTTCCTCTAGCTGAGTGTCATCATCAGAGCCCACAAAACACTGGGCATCCTCCTGGAGCATGTACCCAACACTGTGCTCAAAGAGTTCAGGAGACTCCTCAGGAGGACGTGGTGGGTCTAGGGAAGGAGTCACTGATGATGACATTGAGAGGAGGGAAGACGATGCGTTGGCAGCTGCTTTGCTAGTACCCTGAGACTGGGTGAGAGAGGATGAGAAGGATGAAGAGGGCTTGGTCATCCACTCTACCAAGTCGTTGGCATGTTGCGGTTCAACATGTCCAGCTGCCGAAAAGAAGGACAAGCGTGTCCCATGGCCACGTGCTGATGACAATGCACCGCGTCCACGACCAGCACTGTTGTCTCTAGACACAGAGCCTGCTTGCCCTCTTTTATCGGCTCGCGCCTGTCTGCCTCTCCTTGCTGGCCTTCCAGACATGGTTATGGCCTGAAGGGAGTTGGGTAAAAAAGCAGTTGGGTAGTGTATATTGTGCTAGAGGCACACAACACCCACTAACTCCTGCAGATGCCTTTATTATAGAACACCAGAGATAAAGGGGTATATACAGATGTATACTGTGCTGTGCTGGAGGCACACACAACTTCCAATAACTCCTGCAGATGGCAAGTGGTCTCAAATAGAGAAGAGCTATGTAGGTGGATATAGCGGTATGTACTGGGTACAGAGCACGCAGACAGCATGCTTGGCCAATCATGAGCCAGCAATGCACTGTGCCATCGCAGTGCATTGTGGGCCGTGAGCGCCACACGAATTTGGCGCGAACGGACCAAAATGTTCGGACTTCGCCGAACGGACGAACAGCCAATGTTCGAGTCGAACGTATGTTCGACTCGAACACGAAGCTCATCCCTACTGTAGACTATTGTGTTCTGATCCATCACATATAATTCAGATTAAAAAAAACATTGAACTAAAGGCTGTAATGTAACAAAATAGGTAAAAAGCTAGGGGGGTGAATACTTTTCACAAGGCATTGTATACTGTATATATTAACAAGTAGCTGCATTTTAGTATTTTTCAGACAAACATACAGTAGTTTATGTTTCATGAAAAACTCCTTCTTCCAGGTGTCAAATACAAAATGACTTGTGTCAGTTCCCCTGATTTATAGTAACGATTTTTAGGAATCTGTATTTCACAAGAATTTTCACCTCAGTAGGGGCATTGGGAATGTTAAAGAGGAAATTGGTGTGCATTACAAGTTAAATTGCTTTTGAGAGGAAAAAGTTTCTTGTCTCCTTATCCTTCAAATTGTTTTTTCTATGTACAGAGCTTTATTCTTTCTCTGTACATTGCATATGAATCTTTTGAACTATGCAAACATGCAACCGTACACATATTTATAATTATGCAAAAAGTTACTACTACATTTAGAAATCTTTACTTTCAAATTTTGAGAAAAAAGTATAGCTATGAAATTAAACGTCAGATTTATCTAAAACATTTAAAGAAAGAATACCTGGGTTTGGAGGGTAGTTTCTATGTTCATATTGTAATTACTTGTCTTCATTAAACTCACAACTGCTAATAGCGCAGGCTGAAATCATCTAAATATAAAGATGAATTCTCATATAAGCACTGCGCTAGTGAACCAAATGTAAATATATGTGCTGCTGCTTAAAATGCAAATAATAATATAAAGAGTGAAAAACAATATAGTGTCAATCTACATAATCACAGTAGCGGGAAAAAAACAATAAAAACTATTCAAAAGTGTCCATAATGAAATAAAAAAAATAATTATCCATGAGAAATAAGTTTAACCACTTCAATACAGGGCACTTCAACACCTTCCTGCCCAGACCAATTTTGAGCTTTCAGTGCTGTCGCACTTTGAATGACAATTGCGCGGTCATGCTACACTGTACCCAAATGAAATTTTTATCATTTTTTTCCCACAAATAGAGCTTTCTTTTGGTGGTATTTGATCACCTCTACGGTTTTTATTTTTTGCGCTACAAATAAAAAAATAGCGAAAATTTTGAAAATAAAAATGTTTTTTTTGTTTCAGTTTCAAAACTTTGTAAATAAGTATGTTTTCTCCTTCACTGATGGGCACTGATGGGGCTACACTGATGGGCACTGATAAGGCGGCACTGATGGGCACCAATGAAGTGGCACTGATGAGGTGGCATTGATGGACACTGATAGGCGGCACTGATAGGCGGCACGGATGGGCGACACGGATGGTGCGACACGGATGGGCGACACGGATGGGCGACACGGATGGGCGACATGGATGGACACTGATAGGTGGCACAAATTGGCACTGATAGGTGGCACGGATTGGCATGGATGGGCGGCAGAGATGGGCTTGGATAGGCGGCACAGATGGGCATGGATAGGCGGCAAAGATGGGCATGGATAGGCGGCACAGATGGGCATGGGTGGGCACTGATAGGTGGCACAGGTAGGCACTCATAGGCGGCACAGGTGGGCACTCATAGGCGGCACAGGTGGGCACTCATAACAGGTGGGCACTCATAGGGGGCACAGGTGGGCACTCATAGGCGGTATTGGTGTTATACTGTACTAATGGATGCCAATCAGTGCCAAACAATAATGCATGCCAATCAGTGATGCCCGTTGTGGGCACTGATTGGCATCCATTATGGGCACTGATTGGCATCCATTGTGCTGACCATTGGCATCCCTGGTGGTCTAGGGAGGATTACCTTTTCCGTGGTGGTGTCCCTGGTGGTCCAGTGTGGGCATCCTCGGGGGGGCTGTGCTGATAATCGATCAGCACAGACCCCCCCTGTCAGAGGAGCAGCCGATCGGCTCTCCTCTACTCGCGTCTGACTGACGCGAGTGAGGAAAAGCCGATCACCGGCTCTTCCCATTTACACTGTGATCAGCCGTGATTGGACACGGCTGATCACATGGTAAAGAGTCTCCGTCGGAGACTCTTTACCGAGATCGTAGTTGCCGGGTGTCAGACTGACACCCCGCAACAACGATCGCCGCGATGCGCGCCCCCGGGGGCGCGCAGCGGCTCATAATCCTGAGGACGTCATATGACGTCCGGTCAGGATTATCAAACCACTTTGCCGCCGTCTTTTTGTAATAGGGCGGGCGGCAAGTGGTTGAATATACAAAAAAGAATCAATTGTGAAAATAGTCTTCAAAAAGTGGAAAATGTTGAACACCGTAGATCCTTCACCAATGTACACAAGTGCCAATCCACACCCTTATAAAATGAGGCTCACCAGATTGTAGATTTCAATCGCATGTGTGATTAAATGACTTTAAAGAGGAGGGCCGGTTTTGAAAAAAAAAAAATTAAAAGTCAGCAGCTGCAAACACTGTAGCTGCTGACTTTTAATAAGCACACTTACCTTTCCAGGGCGCCCACGATGTCGGCCGCCCGAGGCTGACCCGTCCCTCTGTCTCAGGTCCCGGCGCCGCCATTTTGGGTAAGGGAAACAGGCAGTGGAGCCTTGCGGCTTCACTGCCCGTTTCCTACTGCGCATGCGCGAGTCGAATGGGACGCGCTGTGTTCTGGGACACGCAGTTCCCAGAACACAGCGCGACCCATTACCCAGAAGACGCCGCACGGAGGAGAGAAGAAAGAAGATCTCCGCGGAGGAGGAAGAGGCAGATTAGGATGATGTGCCTAGCAACAGGCATTTCTAGTAAGTAAAAAAAAAAATTTTTTTCCTTTTTTTTTTATTTTTTATGTATTTTCTTTTTTCAGGGTGGCCCTCCACTTTAAGCATTATGCAGATGATCAACCCAATCTCCACTCAGATCTCCTCAGATTCAAATAGATGACAGCTCTCAGATTGTAGATTTTAATCGCATCTGTGATTAAATCACTTTAAGCTTAATGCAGATGATCAACCCAATCTTCACTCTGATTTCCTCAGATTCGAATGGATGACAGCTCTCTCCACATGTAGAGATAAAATCAACACAAAGCCTCCAATAGTGTAAAAAAAACTCTTGGATTAAAGTTTTAATGAAAAAGTAATGTGCTTACATCACAGATAAAAACAAATCGCCTTTGGTATATATGTTAGATACTTTTGAATAATTTTTATTGTTCTTTTGCGCTACTGTGATCATGTAGATTAACACTACACTGTTTTTCACCCTTTATTTTAAATATAAAGATGAAATGCATATATGGGAGCTGTTTTACCTGCCAAATGGTTGTATTTCTGTTCATCTAGTTCTAAGATTTACACAGCCCTGCTAGACAGTACAGACATTCTTATTATCAGATGTTTCTCTGTTGCAGTTCAGCAACGTATCTAGGTAAAGCCTCGTACACACTATAGATTTTCTTTTTTAGGGAAGCTTGCTGTACCAACTATGCAACGTGAGTACAGCAATCTCCCCACTGAGCTTTTGTGTTCTGACAGGGGGACTGCCCCCCTGCCAGAGCACCCCAGCCTGCACTCTCAGGCATTGGTGGCCAGCACAGATTGGATGATAATTGGACAGGCTAATGTACACATGGGCCAAATGTCAGACAGTTTCTGTTGAATCGACTGATGCCAACCGATATTCGGCCCATGTGTATCAGGCTTTACTTTCCTGCCCTCAGCCTGTGATTGGGCAGAAACAAAGCAACAACAGACTGTAGAGGTAATATCGGGACTCCTCCTTTCAGCATGTTCCATGTCAGCATATTTACATGTAGGACATATGATTGGCTCTAAGATCTGCCCTTCCCTTTCACAGTCCCAGTGCTGCTGCACAGAGGATTAAAAGATGCTGAAATAAAATCAAATGCAGGTATTTATACTAGTTTTATTCTAAAATACATTTTATAGTTTTATAAATACACAACTGAATTCATTAGTGTTTATTTTTAAATATTGTTATATAGAGTTGTATTGAATTTTATAGGCTATGTTCGAAAGGCAGTGAAAATCAAATAGAATACTTTGCTCATGTAAGCAAATCATTTCAGAGGTCTTCATATATAGTGCCAATCCTTTCAAGTGAATGGCACCCAGTTGAACACATGTCAAGCATAGAAAAGCTTGTTATGGCCAGTGACAGCAATTAGACGACAAACTAAAAATGATGCAGGCCAGTTGATCTCTTATAATAAGTCAGCTGGGAAAAAGGTAAAGCAATTCTACAGACCCTTCTCCTGGATTATAGAGCAATAATTGAAGAATAGAAGCTCTAGCTACTGATTAGGTGTACAAACCTAGCCAAAATATGATTGTTTTATCAACTTATTACAATTTTCTGCTTTTTTTAATGATAGGTGCTGTATAAGGAAAGTAACTATGGTTATATTAAGGGAAGAGTGGGCAGGAGTGGGCAAAGGGTGTCCCAGTTCTGTAAGAAGCTGAATCACTCAGGTTTGAGCCTATGTCGTGTGGTGATGTAGGTCTAGATGTGATTATCCATATAATGTAATGCACTATGCTTTATTAAATGGAGAATGGGGAAAACAAAGAACTAAACTTGTGATATATATGTTGAAGTTACAGATTACAGTTTTAGATGTCTGTATGTTTTAATATATTATTGGAATAAAATCTATTTTTTATACGTACTTTGTGTATGTCAAGCCTTTGTACCATACCACAAAAGTCCGTAATAGCCTCAGATCACTCTCCTTTCCATTTCATAGGATGTAGGTACTATTTCCATGTTTTGTTAAAGCTGGCACTCTATTTCAATATTGAAGTTACAGCTATTTTAACGCTAAAATGTAATCATGGCAAGGAAAGATTATGTTTATTTATTTATTTATCACAGTATCACAATTCTTGAAGCAGCAGCAAGTAAAGTAGTGGGTTGCCTCAAATGTATGGGGGGGGGGTCCTTGAAAAAGTCAAAGCAGTTGCAAAAGTTCACATTTTATTTTCTTACAATAATAAACATCTTATACTTGGCTGTGGTCTGAAACCTCCTCTTCTGGGGTCCACCTCTACTCAGGCTCCTCCTCCTCTATATCTGCCCCCATAGCAAGTGCTTGCTATGGGGGAAAATGTACAGGCTCGGTCATGAGCTGAGAAAATGGCTCCCACTATTGCCTCTGTGTCTGGTGAGGGGAGAGAGATGGAGCAGCACTGCTTCAGATGGGCACAGTGCTGAATTGAGATAGGACTAATGGTAAATATTTAGAGAGGGGGCTGAAGGGAGTTGATACTGGAAGATTTTTTTCACTTTATTGCAGATAATGCATTAAAGGTAAAAAACCTTATGCCCTTAAAACCACTTTAAGAAGGACAAAACATGTCAGGCCATGGACACTTTCATTGTAAGATCTTAAATGGTTTAATTGCTTTTATACTATGAGACTGATACTGGAGTGAGAGCCCAAGCGTGTTAAGACCAGCCTTTACGTTGTGAAACCATTCAACTGAGTTGGAATTGACATGGTGATGATGAAGGAAGGGTGTAGGTGGACAGTGGAAGTTAGAATGTGCAGCTCATTTATAAAAAAAAAAAATACTTGTAGATGTTATGTTTCGTTTCCAGCATTAAGTGTGTGCTCCACTGCAAAGTAAGGAAGCAAATTCACTGCAAAGTGGGGAAGCAAGTTTGTCCCAAGGCTGCTACCTACCCATGAGTAATTGAGGATACTGGGCTCTTTGTATAGCATTATTATTTTGCAACCTAGCAAAAAAAAAAAAAAATTGTAAAATACAATTCAATATTTTCTTAGAATTGAAAAGAAAGACTGTATGCCTGTGAAAGATGGTAATTGAATGAGGTACTGTGAGCGTGTATGCTGTACATTGACACAAAACCTGGAGTGTCTGTAATATGACCAACATCTGTGTGCACAACAGGGAGCAATTCCTTTACTTGAATGTAATCATTATCAAAAATTTGAATTAAAGATTTCACATTGAAGATTTTACATGTTTGGCATTTTTATTCAAGTGTTTGACACCTGTTTTCTGTCATATTTATCAAGCAAAGAGCAGGTACCAGATGCAATGGAAAAATGATAAACTGTTTTTTTTTTCATTTGGGAGCAAAAGTAGATTACTTTTAGAGACAATAGAAAACTCACCTTCCAATATGTTTAGAATCGGGGGAAAGTAAAACAGGCTGCTTAAAGGGAATCCGTTGTCTTAAAAATATGTAGGCTTCCAGAGGTGGCTTCATATACATGTAGCAGCCTCCAAAATTCTCTTGCTATGACTGAATTGTGGTGCCAAAGCTTGTCAGTGTCTCACTGCACCCTGCACATTCCTGTAGGCTAAAAAAATTGACCATTAATTAATGGGCTATTATAAATGTGTGGGGTGGGGCCTAGACAGTCACTATGACATTACTCAGAAGTGTCAGGGCTTTGTCTGTCAGGACTAACTGACATTCAGTTATGAAAGAAGGGTTTGGCTACTGCAAGTATATGCAGGCAACTCTAGCTTTGTGTAGTCTATCTTGAGCATTAGATAGAAGAAGAGAAAGAAACTTTTTTTGCAAGGACCATTCTAACTAAAACTAACCAAAACTAAAATTCATGTACAATGTCTATTTGTATAACTTACTGTATAATTAATAAACAGTATTCACTGAGAGACAATGTAGGGCCCTGTCATGCTTATTCACGCATTAAAACATGCATATTTTACTTATAATATAATGTTTTATAATGTTTTAGTGGATTTTTTCTTTTATTACATTTTTTTACCATTCATTGTGAAATGCAAACATTTTTTTTAAAATAAAGATTTTCCACAGAGAAAATATGTTGAAATGCAAAAACTAATATTTGAATGGACCTGAATGTACGCGAATGCACACAAACCCAGAGGGGGAGATTTACTAAAATTGGGACACTCAGAATCTGGTGCAGTGGTGCATGGTATCCAATCAGCTTTTATCTTCAACTTGTTCAATGATGTTTTGACAATAAAATCTGGAAGCTGATTGGTTGCAGAACTTCACCGGATTTTGCACTCTCCAGTTTTAGTAAATCTCCCCCAGGATGTCTGATATTTTGGAAATGATCTCATCTACAGCACACAGATTTGAATGGACAAGAGTGAATGAACCCTAGAGGGAAATTGGCTGTAGAAATATATAGGGGCTTCTGTACAACACTTATTTTTAATGAAGAAAACTTTGGGGGCTGTTGACTTCATCCTTTTTCATAAGCTAATTAAAGCTAAATTTCAGCCATTTTCATCGCAATTGTCTCCTTTTACGTAGATGTGCAGCAGTTATTGCTCACTTTGTTCCCCTTCTGCAGAGCGCGACCATCCTTACTGTGTGCATGTGAAGCCCGCAGGGTCCCTCTTCCGGGACTAGGTGCCTGCTAGCTACCCAGCATGCACCTCCTGATCTCACGCATATGCAGTGTAAAAGAAGTTTGCCCTACTGAAACAATGGCAACAATAGCCTGGTTGCCCTTTTTAAAAATGGCACTTATTGTCACCTTGCATTGCATCATTTCCTGTTTGAAAATAAGGTGATGCTGCCAGCTGGCGATGCCCATTGACTCCTGGGATTGATGACACTCACTATGGCAAGGTACACAGGAAGAAGATCGATATGCCTTTTAAAACAAGGTAAATCAACAATTACATTTAGTGCGTATCTAACACAGGGTGGTCCTGAGGATACACTACATAGTAAACATGCCACGTCCCGATATTTGAATTTACTAGAAAACAGAACAACTATTTGTTGATAGTGATGGACTTTTTAGGCATAAACATAGATTTTTAAAAAAATAATAATTTTAACAATGTTTTATTTCTAAAAACATACATTCAATGCCTCAGAGCATAATGATTACACTCTCTGGTATGGTCTAGGTACATCACAATTTATACACATGACTCATATATTCCCATTTTGTTATCATACATATATAACATGGGGACAAATAGAAAGAGCCAAAAACACAAAGAAGAAAATTTACAAAACAGTTTATCATAGATGACTCAGCTCAGGGATGCTATACATGTTACGCGTTCTCTAAAAAGCTTCATCAGGAGCTTATGATGTTTTTATTCCCTATGGGTAGCCAAGATATGGGTAGTAGTGTAGCCTTTAAAAGGCATACAAGAAAGGGAACAGGAAACTCCAAAAAATGAGGAAAGGGGGAGGAAAAAAGTGTAAGCCGTGATTTTTTATAATCCTCAAGGCGGTTATGCTCCTCCAGGTGCAACCGTCCAGGAGTACCCCAATAAGGGGGAAAGGTTATATCCTGGTAATTATAAATAACTCTTATGGTATATACAAAGAACTTTCAGTCAAAAGGAATGGAGGGGGGACCTTTCCCACGTTCCTAGCCACACACCGGGGCTGCTGCTGCAGTACGGTTTAGGAGATATTTACCATAAACGCTTGCGCCAACATCATCGATGCATGCACACTAAAAAGATGGCGCTATCGTGCCATTTCTATTGGGCCTGTACCGTGACCGTACCATGACCGTTGGCTCCCGCGCTTGTGTGGGAGTGATGTCATGGAGCTGGAGTCTGTGGCCACCAGAAGGAAGAGGGACGCTTTCACACAGTGGAGACACCAGTGACATTGCTGGCTTCCTTTGCAGGTAAGTGCAACAAAATCGACATTATGCATTTTACTTTGCAGGGAAAAACGAGGAAGTAAAACCCATCAGGGTTTACTTCCTCTTTCAGTACGTGTGTACAGATGTCCTTTCTACAGAAGCCAGTCTAATGGCTGGTTTCTGTCGAACAGGCATAGCCACTAGCTGCAAGTGCTGATCAGTGTATTCTGACAGTGGGGACTCCCCCTCCCCTGCCAGAATACAGTGTCTCAATGGGAGAGATTGCTGCATCAACAATACTTCAGTTTGTCAGTTCTCTTGTCGACTTAACCTCCCTGGCGGTATGATTATTTCAGATTTTAGGTGCTGAAAGGGGTACCATTATTTTGCATGAAAATTTGGCGTTTTATATTGTAGTCCTGTAATTCTTAGGAATAACTCACTTAAATCTGTCCAAACCAGAGTCTAGCAGACATCCCGGGTATTATAAAGTTTGAAAAATTAAATCATAAATTATAATATAATAAATAACTATAAATAAGTATACCAAATAATAATATAATAATAATAAAAATGATTTAATAATGTAATCAAATCAAAAACACAGAAATTTACTCAGTTGCAGAATTGTCACTGTCATTACTTTTCAGTATTTGATGATGGATCTCCCCACAAATCATTATCGATCAATTCTGCAAGTGCTTCTAATTTATTATCGCTGTTTTCTAGCTGGTCTGAAACCTCTTTTGATGTAAAGGGACAGTCTTGGTTGCTATGGACAATCTCCAGTTTCCAGGCAGAAAGAACAGTTTTTATATTATAAAACTGCATGCAGGGCACTGGGCAGACCACTAAGGACAAAGGGGATGTGAAATAATTACATACAGTAATGTAATCTGTAAGATTACATTATACTGTATGTATAGTATATATTTAACTTTTTGAATTTGGCGCCATTCTCTGTCCCCGTGCGTCGCAACGCTCGCAGAGAATGGAGCCCAGTGATGTGATAGATCGAGCAGAGGATGAGCCGCTTGCAGTGCGGGGGGACATCGCTGGATCCAGGGATAAGGTAAGTAAGCTCATCCTGGATCCAGGGATAAGGTAAGTAAGCTCATCCTGGATCCAGCAATGGGATCCCGAGTCTGGCTCGGGGTTATCGCTAATGGTACTGAATTTTCACCCCGAGCCAGGCTCGGGAATACCACCAGGGAGGTTAAAGTGTGTACCGAGCTTTAGTGAATAATTGACTGTGGATAAATATGCAGGTTCAGCTTTCCTAACATCTGTCAAGTTCACTTACATTTTTCTGGCTGTAAGACTCAATAAATAGTGATACAAGAATGTGGATGACTGAGTTAATGCACCTTAAAAAAACTATTTAGTAATGGCAGCAGCAATATTTCTATATGCAACAGTTCTTTAACCACTTTCAGACCGGACCAATTTGCTGGTCAAAGACCAGACCACTTTTTGCGATTCGGCACTGCGTTGCTTTAACTGACAATTGCGCGGTCGTGCGACGTGGCTCCCAAACAAAATTGACGTCCTTTTTTTCTCACAAATAGAGCTTTCTTTTGGTGGCATTTGATCACCCCTGCGGTTTTTATTTTTTGCGCTATAAACAAAAATAGAGCGACAATTTTGAAAAAAACGCATTATTTTTTACTTTTTGTTATAATAAATATTCCCCAAAAATATATAAAACAACATTTTTTTCCCTCAGTATTCTTCTACATATTTTTGGTAAAAAAAATCGCAATAAGCGATTATTGATTGGTTTGCGCAAAAGTTATAGCATTTACAAAATAGGGATAGTTTTATAGCATTTTTATTAATAATTTTTTATTATTTTTTTTTTACTAGTAATGGCGGCGATCAGCGATTTTTATTGTGACTGCGACATTGTGGGGGACCCATCGGACATTTTTGACACATTTTTGGGACCATTGTCATTTATACAGTAATCACTGCTATATAAATGCAGTGATTCCTGTGTAAATGACACTGGCAGTGAAGGGGTTAACCAGTGGGTGGCAGTGTAGGGGTTAAGTGTTCCTAGGGGTGTGTTAATAACTGTGGGGGGGTTGGGCTTTCATTTAGTGAACACTGATCTCTGCTCCAATCACATGGAGCAGAGATCAGCGTCACTAGTTGCTAGGCAGAATGGAGAAATGCTGTTTACTCGGCATTTCCTCCATTCGGCCGCTCCGTGAGGCGATCGCGGGGATGCCCGCGGCGATCGAGTCCACGGGTCCCGCGACCGGACTCACGGGGGTCCCGACCAGCGCGGGAGCGCGCCGCCGGCGGCGCGCTACCAATGGCAGGGCGGCATTCAATATTGGACGTACCTGTACGCCAATATGCCTGCCCGTGCCATTCTGTCGACATACATCGTCGTGCGCTGGTCGGGAAGTGGTTAAAGTGTGTGTTTTGGGGTTGGTGTCTAAGCCATGATGGAAATAGGCAGCTGAATCTGGAGCTCCTGCTGCCCACCGCTTCTACACTGCATACTTACCTGCTCTGTGCAGTGGTTTCACACAGCGCAGCACAGAACCTCCTCTTCTCAGGTCCCTCTTCAGCACTCCTGGTCCTCCCTCCTGTTGAGTGCCCCCACAGCAAGCAGCTTGCTATGGGGGCACCCAAGCCGAGACATAGCTCAGTGTGTTCTTTCAGACATGGAGCCGTGGCTCTGCCCTGTCCCCTCTCCTCATTGGCTCAATTACTTTGATTGAGAGCCATTGGCTCCAGATGCTGTCTCAGCCAGTGAGGCGGGAGAGTCCCAGACAGTCAAGTGTCTCGTACAACATTGCTGTATCGAGATGTGGCTCAATTAAGTATTACAGGGGCTGAGAGGGACTGCTGCAAACAGAAGGCTTTTTACGTGGAGATGGTTGGGGAGTGTACCTTCCCTCCTCCCTTTGATTAACCCTCATAGTTTTCTATTACAATCTAATACAATCTCCCTTCATTTCTACCCCACCTTGCTGTTACCCCCCTACCCTTTTTCCTCCCCTCCCATATCACCCCCCTACATTCCCACTCATTATTTTTATATTTGTTGATGGGCTTTCTGCATTTATCTAGTCTGAGATTGACAGTGTTATTTTCCCATCCTGCTTATAATATTTGTAGCGGCCATAACCCTTGGCAGGGTGGCCTTAACTTTTGGGCTTACCGGTTACCTCCGCTTGGATACCCAGGGTTAGTACAACTTTGGACGCTGACACCATAAAAGTCCGTTATAAAAGGTCTTTATTTGCAGGGGTAACATCCAACAAAGACAGTCTCGTATGGGAACAGAGGACAAGGGTGAAGAAACGCAGGCACCTTGAACTGCTAGTTATCAGAAAGTCTCTAATATCTCCCAGAGAGTAGCCACTCGCAGCTGGCTGCTTCAAAGCTGAACAAATCTCTAGCCAGAGATTATGGCAGCCAGCACTTTGATCCAGAACTTGTGAAATCTTTGACCTTGAGTAACTTCTAACAGAAGTGAACAGGAACCTTTTTCCTCAGTACCTGGAATATTCGCTGTCTCCTTGGCAGTACTGGAAAAGGCGTGGATTCGTCAGTGTCCTTCACAACCCAGCAACCAGGCACTTCTCGGGATGCCAGCTTGTTGGCCCTCCTCCGAAGAGTCCTCCCTGGTCACTTACACGAGCTGTGGTGCCCCTCGAACCCGAGAGCACACCCGGGCGCCTTGAATCCTCCCTCAGTTACTGCGCCTCGGACCAGCCGGTTCCAAGACTCGGGAACAGACAGATCATCACCCCAGACCAGGCGGGTCTATTGGAGCTAACCAACCGAAGCATGTTGAGGAGCGACACACGCTGCCATGGCCGGGACCCCTCGCGAGGCTACCCCGGTCCAGTATCAGGAACAGGCCGCTATGGCCTCACGAACGAACCCAGACCACGTGACTTCAACATCTTAAGTACCCTTCCCCAGACTCCTCAGTGGGGCCAGGCACACCCACTGATTGACTCTGGGAAAGCTGATACCTAAAACATCCAACCAGGCCTGGTTCTGAACCTGTCATGTGCACCTAACTGTACTCATGACCAGGCAGAACTGATGTCAGAGTTAACCTACATAATTAACCCTCAGAACCCCATTACTGTTCTGAGGCAAAAACGAAATTTGTACATGACAGACACTTTGTCCAAAGTGCCATCGCTACATATTATATTGATGTCTTTTTGAAGACAAGTGTGTTTCTTTGGGAAAGTACTACTTTTCATCTTTTGTTGTACTTGGAAAAATAAAAAAGATTTTTTTTAAAAAAAGTATGTTAAAAAAATCTGTATTTCTCCACAATAAATGCACATTTCCAAATGTTTGGTTACCAATTGATCTGCCAGGAATCCAGTGAGTTCTTAACTTCCTTTTTATTGTTTGTTTTCTGCTGTACTAAAAAACACTTCCCCCTTATGTTATGGGGATGAGGAGAGGGCGAGGTGTGCTTTAATCCAGCAGTGAAGAACTCAGGGCTAACGATACTACTTTAGATTTCAGTGAAGCAGAGGCAGGCAAAGTTAAGAGCCTAACTGCCCTTGGCCACTGTGCAGAAGACACAGACCAGTCCAGTAATTCCTGTATATAAAAAGGGCAGTGTTTAATGCTAGTAATATCCCTGCTGAGATGAAAATTGTTATGATCAGTATGAGTGAAACTGCCCCCCAGCCCCAATTGTGTTGTTCATGGTGCAGCAATGTACGTAAATCATTTACACAGGTCACTCAGAATTCTATAATTGGCAGGTGCTGTGTTCTACTGTGCACAACTACTTTCTAACTTATAGCCATTAGGTCATTCCAACCCCTAAAGAAATAGGAGCTCATCTTACTTATTATTTTCAAAAATTTTTTTGCTAGAAGGAAAGAAGGACTACGTAGTATTTTATTTGTGCATTTCATAGAAAATTGGAAAAATGAAAAATATGTACTAATAAGGCTGAATAGCAGTCCTTTAGAGTTAACCATGGGTGTGTTTTTGCTATTGCTGGGCCATTGCCAATTTTCTCAATAAATACATTTACATAACTCAGAAATGTGTCTGTTATGATTATGAATAGTAAACAATGGTACAGTAGATGCAAAGACAGCTTAGGGCTCATAGCTAAAGGTAAAACATGTGTACACAGAAATATTTGGTGAAAAACGGTATCTAGTACTCCGCATAGCTAGGATATGGAGAATTTTGGAAAATAGGAAACATAATTGATTTACTAAAACTGGAGAGTGCAAAATCTGGTGCGGCTCTGCATAGAAACCAATCAGCTTCCAGTTTTTTTTTTTTTTTAAGTTGAATTGAATATGTTGTCCAGGAGACCCACTTCTGTCCTGGGGGATCCCTTAAATTTGACAGCAAAAATTTCCCAACATCCTTCCTGGCTTTGGATCCATCTGGAAAAGCAGGAGTTTCTATCTTAATTAATCAATCATGCCCCTTACACATTAAATCTTCTTACCTGGACCCCCAGGGCAGATTTATTATCTTGGACTGCTCATTCCTCACTCAATCTCTTACCATTGTAAATGTTTATGTCACTAATTCTGGTCAAATCCGATTTCTCTCAACCATGTTTGATATTCTGGATAAATTCTCTCAACTCTTTATGGTTATCGGTGGAGATTTTAATGTGACTATGTCTCACAGTAAAGATAGACATGCACTGTTCCCCTCCACTAGGGATGGCCGAACTGTTCACCCGGCGGTCGCGTCGCGGCAAATTTTGGGTGTTTGCGATTCGCCCGATCGGCAGACTATTGCCGCTGTTCACCCAGCGGACATATGTGTTTACAGTGTGAAAGAACTTTGAACCATGAAGACACATCCATCATGGGGTACACCACAGCCAATTGAGACATTTGAGCACATGGACAATTGGACATTCCCCCTACCTTATAAATAGACCTGATCTGGTAGCCATTTTACATTCTGTCTTATGTCATTATAGGGAGAGGTTGCTGTGTGGAGCAGGGAGAGACTGTAGTGACACAAATCTCTAGCTATTAGGTCCACAAAAGTCCTTTTAAGGACTGGTATGGTATAGGTGTAGTACAGTATATAGGCTTGAGTGCACTGCTGTGCTGGTGATTGCAGCAGCCTGTCTTTTGTCAGTGCAGGGAGGGACAGGACGCTGTGTGCAGCAGGGATAGTCAGTTTAATCACTAGCTATTACTATTAGGTCCACAAAGGTCCTTTTAAGGACTGGTATAGGTGTACAGTATATAGGGTTCAGTGCACTGCTGTGTTGGTTATTGCAGCAGCCTGTCTTTTGTCAGTGCAGGGAGGGGCAGGACGCTGTGTGCAGCAGGGACAGTCAGTTTAATCACTAGCTAGCTATTACTATTAGGTCCACAAAGGTCCTTTTAAGGACTGGTATTGGTGTACAGTATATAGGATTGTACACGTATAATATACTTTATTCCAAATATAGAAAGAATATTATACTTGACTGCTGCCCTATTCTGCAGCAGTCCTTTATCAGTGTAGGGACTGGTACAGTCTGCAAATCACTAGCTACTTGGTCCACAAAGGTCCTTGTAAGGACTGGTATAGGTGTACAATATATAGGGTTGTAGTGCACTGCTCTATATCACAGTGCTGGTGTCAGTGCTCTATATCATGGTGCTGGTGTCAGTGCTCTATATCACGGTGCTGGTGATCATCTCCTGCACCCTCGTCATAGCCTACCCTGACCTTTCCTCTCCTCCATTGCCTTCATGCGCTCCTGAGTACTGAATTGTCAAAATGTCACATATAAAAAAATAATGCTTGTAGTTGTCGATCCCAGATTCACTTCATACATGTGTTATGTCAGTGGCCATGTGGTGGGACTATGTGTGCACAGCTAGTAATTATTTTGTGCTTGGAAATATGACCTGTAGGATTTTAAAGTTCGCCTGCCATTGAAGTCAATGGGACCCGCCCCAAACTTTGCGGTTCGCGAACTTTCGGCCGCGTTCGCAGTTCCCGTTCGTGAAACGTCCCGTCGAAAGTTCGTCCACAACATCAACTAAGCCTGACAGCCTTTCCAAATCCTTTCATAAACTAAGCAGAGCTAGAAACCTTTTAGATATCTAGAGGATCAAACATCCCACGCATAAACAATACACGTTTTATTCACACCCTCACAAGCTTTATTCCAGGTTGGACCATTTCTTTATCTCTTCACCTTTTTCTGACATCCATGATCTCCTTTGAAATCAACCCCATAACCTGTTCAAATCACTCCTACGCATCTCTTGACATTGCCCTCTCCTCTGCCTCCCCCAGAATCTGTCACTGGCGACTCAATGAGACCTTACAGCATATCCCGGAAACTAAAACTCATCTTTCTAATGGCTTGACTGAGTACGTCCAACTTAACACAAACACGGTCTCTGAGCCCTCCACCCTGTGGGAAGCGCACAAGGCTGTCTTCCGGGGACATTTCATTGCTACAGGTTCGTATTTAAAGAAAGAAGCCACATTTCAACAATCATCTAGTCTGTCCAAACTCCACAGGGCTGAAAAATTCCTACTGTCTTCCGCCACAGTGGCAAGGCTCCGAGCCATTATTTCCTTGCAAAATTTACTCAGATCACTAAAAATGAGCAGGATCAATAAATCCCTTCTGTGGTCCAAACAAAAATTTTATGAATACTCAAACAAACCCCACAGAATTCTGGTAAATAAGTTAAAACTCCATCCCCTCCATTCATCCCCAGATTTCCTCAGACAAACATATGGGACCCCTACCTAGTGCCCCCTCATTATGGTCTAAAGTCTTTGGAGACTTTTACCACCACTTATACAATTGTCTGCAAACAGATCCTAACTACAACTTTATGCAAGAGAGATTTAACTCTTTTTTTGTTTCTCTACAACTAACCAAACATTTTTCCGAACACCTCTTGTCCCTGAATGCTGCTGTTACCCCCGAAGAATTAGCTGACGTTGTTAAACATCTCCCTACCCAAAAATCCCAAGAATATGGCCAGATGACTTGCCATATTCTTATTATAAGACCTTTCTACCAATTTTGAGCCCGCACTTGATATCACTATACGTGTCTCTATTTAAGGGTACCACACCCCATCCACAATTCCTCCATGCCCACATTTACGTAATCCTAAAACCTGGCAAAGATCCCTCCATCCCTGACAATTATAGGCACATTGCACTGCTTAACTCTGACTACAAGATATTTACAAAGATCCTAGCTAATCGACTACCCCTCTTAGTACTCAGACTCATACATAAAGACCAAGTAGGCTTTGTGACAGCCAGACATGCCGGCGATAACACGAGAAGCACCATAGACCTTTTAGACTTATTGAATAAAACAACCCATCCAGCTCTAATACTGAGTCTCGACGCACAGAAAGCCTTTGACAGGCTTAGCTGGCCCTTTATGTTTGCTACACTCTCCAATTATGGCTTTGAAGGCCCCTTCATAACAGCACTACATGCCCTATATTCCCGACCTTCCTCCCAAGTCCAGCTATCCTCTTACTTATCCCTATCCTTTTTCTTGAGTAACGGTACCAGGCAGGGATGTCCGCTATCCCCTTTGCTCTTCATTCTCTGTCTGGAACCACTAGCTGCAGCTATAAGCATCCATCCTAACATTCAAGGGGTTTCTTTACACCAGAAAGAATATAAATTATCATTATTCACAGATGATGTCCTGCTGCCCCTGACCAGACACCATACATCCCTCCCAAACCTGATAGCTTTGTTAAGAGAATTTAGTTTTATCTCGGGATATAAAATAATTACCAGTAAAACGGAAGCTCTACCAATACATATCCCACCCTCAGATCTTGCCACTCTCAAACACAACTACTCCTACCATTGGTGCTTGAATTCCCTTAAGTATCTGGGTATAAATCTAACTTCCTCCTACTCTACTCTTTGGCCACGTACACACGGGCGGATTGTCTGCCCAACTAAGTTCGTCAGACAATCCGACAGACAGTCCGTCCAAATTTTGAATGAACGGACTTGACCACACACGATGAACAGACAGTCCGCTGAAAACTTGCGCAATGACGTGTACAGCACGTACGACGGGACTAGAAAAACGACGTCCAATACACTGCAATGCAACCTTCGGCCGTGTAAATCCTTTCTGAGCATGCGCCATACTTAGTACGTCCAACTTGTCTACACACGAGCGGACTTTCCGCTGAAACCAAGTTTGGACGGACGAAACCAAGTTTGGACGGACAAAATTACGGAAATTCCAAAAGACAAAGTCCGTCAGACTGTCCGCTGAAAAAGTCAGCTGAAGCCCACACACGAGCAGATTGTCCGCTGAAACACGGTTCAGCGGACTAAGTTGGGCAGACAATCCGCCCGTGTGTACGCGGCCTTTACCAGGCTAACTACCTCACACTCTTCCACGACATTGACCGGCTCTTGCGACAGTGGGATGCTTATCCCATCTCTCTCTTGGGCCATATCAATGTCCTGAAGGTGTCTATTTTACCAAGACTTCTATACCTATTTGAAACCCTACCAATTCCCATCCCTATGTCCCAACTCAAAGCCACTCAGATAACATTTCTCAACTTCATTTGGCATTATAAAGCCCACCAGATAGCTAAATCGGTATTACTAGCTCCTAGAGACAGAGGAGGGCTTGGAGCCCCTGATCTTATTAAATATTACTTTGCCACCCATCTTAAACTGATCATTACCTAGTCCTCTAGAATGGCGTCCAGCATTTGGTTGGAGATTGAAATGTGTGTCACTAGACCGGTTCATCCCAGTTCCATGATCTGGGCAACTTTAAAGACCTCCATGAGCCAACTTAGGAGTCTGTGCCTACACCCGATGTTGTTCACCCTCTCAATATGGAAAAGGTGTTCCCATCAGTTCTCTCTCTCCTCCCAATGCCCACCCCTACTAAATGTATTGTTTAACCCTGACATTCCAGTCTTTCTTATACCCGAATGCTTCCAAGGACACAAACCGGAATCTTTCAGCTTCGAAACCTGGTACACCCACTCACTTACACCCTTCTACCCTTTGATGAAATACAAAGGAAACCTCAGATCCTTAATCAATTATTTTACTTCTACCTCCAGTTCAAACATTACTTTGCCTCTAAATCCCAGATAAGAAAAGTATAGCGCTGACAAAATAGGTCCAAAAACCTTACAATAAATTTTAAATAAGTGCAAATACCTAACTCAAAAGAAAACTTTGCACTAAACAAGTGCAGACAATAGCATGTGCAAAGTGCAATCCTTAATGTTGTATACATACAATAGTGCATAATATAATAGCAGTGAGATCACATGACGTGAATTCTAAAAAATATAGGCTAACAACAGTTCGTCAGTCTATGCATAGGTCCACTTAAATAGAGAGAGGGTGACAGATCTTCTCGTATGAACTTCGGATCAAGATAATATAGAGACAACCACGACAATCTGTTTGTCTGTAGAGATATCTGTAGATGCAACAATCTGGAATTTATAAGATGAATACTCTTACCAAAACAGTTGGATCCACATGCCCTACAACACTGGGTCTAAAGAGCTTGTAACCCCTAAGGGTTATACTCCAGCCTCTGAAGAGAAGGATCACGATGTGGAATCTTCTTACAGGCGTCCACAATCCCAGCTGGAAATAGTTGGGCCAGATGGTTGGCAACCAATAGTTCCCGTGTTCAGGGGTAATGGTACTTCCAGAGATTGATTTCAGCTCCTATTTCAGGGGTTCGTACTCGTAACATATAACGAGAAATAGAAAAGAAAAAGGCTTCGGATAGTGTAGGTCAAAAAAACCGATAGGTTTTATTAAAAAACGTATATTACAAAAGTAAAAAGTGATCACAAAAGGACAAGGAAGCTGAAAAAAGCAATATGGGGTGCAAGTAAAGCTGCGTTTCGACACAAGCGGTCATCAACAGGGGCTCTCTCTTTCTATTTCTCATTATATGTTACGAGTACGAACCCCTGAAATAGGAGCTGAAATCAATCTCTGGAAGTACCATTACCCCTGAACACGGGAACTATTGGCTGCCAGCCATCCGGCCCAACTATTTCCAGCTGGGATTGTGGACGCTTGTAAGAAGATTCCACATCGTGATCCTTCTCTTCAGAGGCTGGAGTATAACCCTTAGGGGTTACAAGCTCTTTAGACCCAGTGTCGTAGGGCATGCGGGTCCAACTGTTTTGGTAAGAGTATTTATCTTCTAAATTACAGATTGTTGCATCTACAGATATCTCTACAGACAAATATACTTTTGTTTTTTCACATCTATTATAACTTTGTTTGTTTGAGTATCAGCTGCTAGCCTTATTTCAGTAGCGCAGTGTTTCTCTTTTTTGTCTAATCCTAGATAAGCCCACTTCATTTGAACTCTTATGTGCTCAAGGACCTTATCAGACCCATCTTATCTCAGACATTTATAAGTTTCTACATGACACTACCCCACTTTCTGACACATCTCACCATGTCATGCTGAAATGGTCCCAGATTGTTAAATGACCCATTCCTCTCCCTCTATGGCAGAAGATATGGGAGGCTGTTTCCAAATCATCCCGATGTGTGGAACAAAAGGAGACAGCTTATAAAATATTGCTCTTTTGGTGTAGAACCCCAGAACTTATCCATAGGTACGACCCCAGGGTTCCTTGGTGTGTTGGAGATGCCGAGGTGACATTGGTTCTCATTATCAAATTTTTTGGGAATGCCCCTTGATTCAACCATTTTAGATCTCTATCCAGGGTCTCCTACATAGCGTATTTGACACTGTTTTCCCTCTGGACCCGATACATTATCTTTTAGGCCTGCCGCTCTCTGGCATCCCCAGACACACCCAAAAATGAACTGCCTTTATCCTTCTTGCAGTGAAAAGGGCTATACCCTCAAGATGGTGTCTCCCTCACCACCCACTCTTCCACAGGTGCTCCAATTATTACTCACTCCCTCAATTTTCAAAAATATGGGATTCTAACCCAAATGCCATTTCCCCACTCTCCTAGAGGTACAATACCCCCCTTGATCATATAGGCTACTACTCTGTTGTATGCAATGTTGCAGTTGCATTGTAACCCTACCTATACAATTTCAATATATGATATATGTTCTTTATATGAGTGTACATGTTATGTACTCCCACCTGTTTCTTCTTTTACATTCCTGTACTCTTTTTTAATGAAAACGTAATAAATATACAAAAAAAAAAAAAAAAAGAATTGAACATGTTGAAGTTAGAAGCTGATTGGCTACTGTGCACAGCTGCACCAGATTTTTCATCCTCTAGTTTTAGTAAATCAGCTGCATAGTGTTGAAATGCTAAAGGCATTATGCCCATTTATTTTCACCCTGTCTTTCTAATCCTTCAGTATGTGTAGGTGAATTTATGATTGTCTTCAGTAAAGGCATATATCCCTGCAAGCATTAGTATTAAAATGTCTATATGGTCAGTGAATGTGTCTGCTTACTGTATATGGGTTTCATAGCCTATTTTGGACAAAGTTCTTATTGAACACTTACAATCTCAGATGAAAAGCTGGTGAAATCATAATAAAAGGGAATGCCTGAGAGTGTTCCTGGGGTAGGATGAAAGTGTGATTATGTGGACACATTGCTAAACTAGGCTACAAAAACAAGAATCCCATTGATGTCACAATGTTGGAATCAGATTTAAATCGTTGTTGCACTTACCTGATTTGCACATATGATCCATAATTAGTCTACTACATTATTTTGTAGAAGTGCAGTGGAATTCAATATGTTTTATGTATAGAAGCTGTATCCACAATTCAATGTGCAACAATAAAAACATGCTTTCCTGGGCGTTTATTGCTGTCTGGAAGATTCACCTTCTCTATTTGTCCTGGTAACTAGAGAAGGACGAACTTCTGACGGGAAGTTTCACGAACACGAACGCGGCCAAAAGTTTGCGAACCGCAACTTTTGCGGCGGGCCCCATTGACTTCAATGGCAAGCGAACTTACAGGTCATATTTTCAGCCACAAAATACTTACTAGCTGTGCACACATAGTCCCACCACATGGCCACTGACATAACACATGTATGAAGTGAATCTGGGATCGACAACTACAAGCATTCTTTTTTTATCTGTGAAATTTTGACAATTCAGGACTCAGGAGCGCATGAAGGCAATGGAGGAGAGGAAAGGTCAGGGTAGGCTATGAAGAGGGTGCAGGAGATGATCACCAGCACCGTGATATAGAGCACTGACACCAGCACCGTGATAGAGTGCACTGACACTAGCACAGAGTCAGAGTGCACTGACACCAGCACCGTGATAGAGTGCACTGACACCAGCACCATGAGAGCACTGACACCAGCACTGTGATAGAGTGCACTTACACCAGCACCGTGATAGAGTGCACTGACACCAGCACCAAGAGAGAGTGCACTGATACCAGCACCGTGATAGAGTGCACTGACACCAGCACCGTGAGAGCACTGGCACCAACACTGTGATAGAGTGCACTGACACCAGCACCGTGATATAGAGCACTGACACCAGCACCATGATAGAGAGCACTGACACCAGCACTGTGATAGAGTGCACTGACACTAGCACCGAGTCAGAGTGCACTGACACCAGCACCGTGATAGAGTGCACTGACACCAGCACCATGAGAGCACTGACACCAGCACTGTGATAGAGTGCACTGACACCAGCACCGTGATAGAGTGCACTGACACCAGCACCGTGATAGAGTGCACTGACACCAGCACCAAGAGAGAGTGCACTGATACCAGCACCGTGATAGAGTGCACTGACACCAGCACCGTTATAGAGTGCACTGACACCAGCACCGTGATATAGAGCACTGACACCAGCACCATGATAGAGGGCACTGACACCAGTACCGTGATATAGAGCACTGACACCATTATCATGATATAGAGCACTGACACCAGCACCGTGATAGAGTGCACTGACACCAGCACCGTGATAGAGTGCACTGACACCAGCACTGTGATATAGAGCACTGACACCAGCACAGTGATATAGAGCTCTGACACCAGCACAGTGATAGAGTGCACTGACACCAGCACCAAGATAGAGTGCACTGACACCAGCACCGTGAGAGCACTGACACCAGCACTGTGATAGAGTGCACTGACACCAGCACCGTGATATAGAGCACTGACACCAGCACCGTGATAGAGTGCACTGACACCAGCACCGTTATATAGAGCACTGACACCAGCACCGTGATAGAGTGCACTGACACCAGCACCGTGATAGAGGGCACTGACACCATCACCATGAGAGCACTGATATAGAGTACTGACACCAGCACCGGGATAGAGTGCACTGACACCAGCACCGTGAGAGCACTGACACCAGCACCGTGATAGAGAGCACTGACACCAGCACCATGATATAGAGCACTGACAGCAGCACTGATACCAGCAACTCGCTGCTGGGCCCCAAAAATATGACACTGCTCAACCTCTTCAAACAGGAGGGTACGGGCATATAGTACGGTGTGCTTTTTTTGTACAAGGAAGTGAGCCAAATGTAGCAAAAAGGTCTGTGTGCTTGATTAAATTAATAGTTTATAGAGATATACATGGTCTACTGGTCACATGTGTTGAATTCCTCCGAGATCCATGCCTCATTCATTTTTATAAATGTGAGGTAGTCAACACTGTCGTGAGCTAGGCGAGTGCACTTATTGGTCACGATCCCGCCTGCTGCGCTGAACGTGCTTTCGGACAGGTCACTGGATGAGGGGCAAGCCAACAGTTCCACTGCAAATTGGGCAAGAGGTTAAGCCTGCCCACCCAGTAGTCCAGGGGTTCATCACTCTTCAGAGCATCCACATCGGCCGTTAACCCGATGTAGTCAGACACCTGACGGTCTAGGCGTTCCCTGATGCTGGATCCAGATGAGACCTGTCGATGGGTCGGCTGAAAGAATGACCTCATATCAGAAGTCACCAACACATCTTCAAACCGGCCTCTTCTTGCAAGCGCTGTTGGATTGGTACCCACAATTCTTTCTCTGGGAGTGAAAATTCCTCCTCTGCCAGCGCACGCAAAAGCAGAATGCAGCATTTCTCGAAGCAAGGCCTGGAAGTGCTCCATTCTGACAGCCCTCTGTAATGGTGGTAACAGTTCCGCCATTTTGTGTTTGTACCGGGGATCTAAGTAAGTTGCCTCGTACACAACCCTATATATTGTACACCTATACCAGTCCTTAAAAGGACCTTTGTGAACCTAATAGTAATAGCTAGCTAGTGATTAAACTGACTGTCCTTGCTGCACACAGCGTACTGTCCCTACACTGACAAAAGACAGCTGCAATCACTAGCACAGCAGTGCACAGAACCCTATATACTGTACAACACCTATACCAGTCCTTAAAAGGACTTTTGTGGACCTAATAGCTAGCGATTTGTGTCACTACAGTCTCTCCCTGCTCCACACAGCAACCTCTCCCTACACTGACATAAGACAGAATGTAAAATGGCCACCAGATCAGGTCTATTTATAAGGTGGGGGAATGTCCAATTGTTCATGTGCTGAAATGTCTCAATTGGCTGTCCTGTACCCCATGATGAATGTGTCACCATGGGTCAAAGTTCTTTCCCACTGTAAACACATATGTCCGCCGGGCGAACAGTGGCAATAGTCCGCCAATCGGGCGAATCACGAACATGCAAAATTCCCCGCAAACCGACCGCCGGGCGAACAGTTCGCCCATCCCTACTGGTAACCATTGTTTCCAGGACATAAAGTGGAGAGCAATTAGAGATGTTTAGGGTGATTACACCATGCAGACTGCTTAGACTAAATTTGCATATTTTCTAACAAAGCCATGTGATCACTGTAACAACAGAGATAGCACCAATATGTGCCACCAATATGTGACAAAGGACAGGTCATGTTGCACTGTGCTGCACCCATACATGACGATTATTCTCTTAGCCCTTGTACATACGGTTGGAGAATCCGTCTGAATGTGTCCTATCGGACCATGTCGTCGGATAATCCGACTGTGTGTGGTATGCATCGGACTGATTCCGTCTGAATATCCGTCGGACCCAATTTTCCAACATGTTGGAAATATTTCCCGACCAACTAGGCCGGTCGGACCTAATCCGATCATGTGTAGAGAATTTTGATCAGACCAAGTGCCACGCATGCTCACATTCAAATTCCGACACGGAAGCGCTCGTTCAGGTAAAACTACTGCTCGTAAGCGATATAGCACATTCGTCACGCTGCAATGTTAAAAATTCTTTCATCAAGCGCATTCTCTTTTTCTTTACAATGCTGCAAGAACGAACTTCTTTTCATGCTCATAGTCACACACACTTCTCCCAAACGGATTTCATTACTCTTTTTTAACCATTTCAGCAATACAATTTTAGTTTGCGTCACATCTACACAATTTTAGATTAGGTTTTTTCTTTTTTGGATGTTTTGGGGGGGGGGGGGGGGGATTCCCTAAAAATCTCCTTTAAAGACAGTTTGCTCATTTCACCTTATTTATTTATTTTTTATTTTTTGTGTGTAAGCTTACAACAACAACATTATTGTATTTTTTATATTTTCTTTTTCTTTTTTAATCTACAGGAGGTTGTTTAGTGTTGTTACCCCTTGTTATTTAGTTCACTTTGTATTTTTGAAATGTACCTTCCTGCTCACAAATAAACTGTACTTTTGGAAGGAAAACACATTACACAAGTATTTCATCAAACAAAAAAAAAATTATTTTGTTCACTAGAAATTAAAAATAGGAACACAGCACTGAAGAAACTTCTTAACTTTGGTGCAGCCTTTGGCCCCCAGGGCAGACAGGACTAAATTATATATTAAAAAATTGGTGGCCTGAGGAGTAGATATCTCAGGGAGAGAAGTCTGGTCCCGAAGTCCTAGAGAGCAGGAAATTCAGATGCCATTTCTGTCCCCAGGATGTGGATCTTCAGGAGGCTGCATCTTCTGGCAGACCAGACTCAACCCAGGCCATCACTCTCTCATCTTCCTTCTGGACTTCCCACCAGGCATCCTTCCAGGCTGTGGCTGGTCTCCTGTAGCTGGGGCAGGAGGAGGAGGGCATTGGTCAACCTCCTGGCTGCCACTTGCCACAGCCTCCCCCCGACTGAGGTCATCCTGTGTATGAAAAGGGGACATAGTTTTAGTTTTTTGATCATCAATAACACCATTTTGTGCTCCTGGCTTTTGCTAATTGAATGTTACCAAATAGAACAGACTCTCATTCTGACACAAGCATTTTTTTTTTCCCGTCCTAATCATTTTTGGTCACTACTGTCTCTTGAGATGTAAACCACTTTGAGAAATCACAACTTACTGATCAATAAGAACATCTAGTTAACATCATTAAATGTAACACAAGAAATATGTTCAACAATGCAATACCTGTCTCAAGCTGGGCCCCACCACATGGTGCTGCCTGGAAGGCCCAGGTTGTACATCAGAAGCCTCAGCTGGGGGTGAAGGATGCCTTGGAGGAAGCCTGGAGAGTGGTGGCCTGAGTGGTGGCCTGGGTACCCCCTGGTCTACCAGAAAATGCAGCCTGTCAAAGTGAACCATCCTGGGGTAATAAACAGCATCTGTATCTCCTGCTCTTAAGGACTCCAGGTGCTTCTTTCTCTCCCTGAGATATGTCATCTTCATGGCCACAATTTTGCGATTCAGATAGGTCATGTCTGCCGTGGGGACCTTGATCCCCAATAAAGCAAGCAGTTTCTCCAGTGCTGCATTCCTCTTTGATCTGTCAGTATAAAACTTGTTGTGGAACTGCCACAGGCAGGGCATCTCCATGTACAGTTCTATGAATAGCCCTATAAAGTTTGCATTTGTGAATGGATCCATATTGTCTGCAAGACACAACACAAGACAAACCCTCAAATACTAATAATGCAATTAAAATCCCTCCTAATCTTGTACCAACATCGGCCTAGATAGAGGCAGTCTAGTCTAGTGAAGCACCAAGTTAAAAATGTTACCTTCGTTTCCACGTTCGTCGCATCTGTGCCTCACACTCTTCTCCCAGATCGTACGGACGATACACACGTGTTGCGTTTTATATACAGTGTGCATGCATGAAACTCCGCCCGCCCCTGACGTTCTTTCCAGACTATTCCCCGCCTCTTCGCTTCCCGCGCAGTGGGGAGAGCACATGGCGGAGAGAACGCAGGTGCGCACTAATAGTTCCACTAATGAGGAGGGGGGTGAGGAAAGCCCGGAGCCTGAAACATCCCGATCCAGGAAGACAAGATTTAAGGCCTCAAATATGTCTTTTGGAGAGATGTTGGAGATGGTCGACATATTGAACAGGACCGACTATGATGGGAAGTATGGACCTTACCCAAACCCAAATATCAGAAAGGCCAAGATCATGAATAAAGTTGTGAAGAGTCTTCTGAAGAATTTTGGGGTACAACGATCCAAGGATCAACTGAGAAAACGCTGGTCAGACCTGAAACTGAGGGAGCACGAGCAGTACCTAAGGATCAAGCGTGTTCTTAAAAAAAGTAAGTAGTTGTCGTGTGTTCATATGATTATTCTTGCTTGCATACATGCTCCATGTGCTTTGATTTCATGTTGTGCATTTTAAAATTGCCACTTTCAAGGTCATGGTTTCGTTCGTTCGTATGAAACATCGTTCTGCAGGGAAGTATTCCAGCTTAACAAAGTGTCCCCAATAATGTTCTCACCTTGTAACTCGGCCCAAAAACACAATTGTACAACACTTCCAAGCAATGTTTCATATTCCTATTTCTGCGCTCTGTGTGCTAATTAATCTTTGTTTACATTCTCATAGGGGAGAGAAGATTCGGCAAGTATGAGGACACCAGGGACCACACCCCTCCCAAAGAAGGGAAACTTCCAAAAGCAGAAACAGAGAAGCAGGAGCAGGAGCAGGAGGAGGAGGAGGAAGGAGAGATTGTGGAGGTTGGACAAATTGTCACCACAACAGGTGAGTGTCGGAGAACACAGCTTCCGGTAAGCTCCTCAATGTATATCACCATATTTGGATTACATGGTGTGTTTGTTTGCTTTGTTTTGTAGGTGATGTGGAAGAAGATTCCTGTTTTACCAGTGAAAGTGCCCAGATCTTGATCGGGGAGATAATGGGGTGCAATCGGGATTTGGAAATTGTACAACAAAACATCAATGATGTTAAAAATAAAATGAAGAACATCATTGTTTTGGGGAGAGTGTGAAAACAAAAAAACTAGATAGGGTTTTATTTTTGCTTTTTAACCCAAAAATTTTGTATTTTGCAAAATTTTAAATTTGGAAGATGCACAGAGTGTGTAAACATGCGCTATCTCCCATCATGGGGGATCAATGTACGTGTTTTGTGTAAAGTGTCTGAGATGAAGGGGTTGCAGCCCCCAAAGCATGTACATTGATCCCCCATGATGGTAGATAGCACATGTTGACACACTGTGTGCATCTTCCAAATGTGTTTTTTTCAGGGGTCACACCCCATGTGATGAAGGCAATATCAGCCCAGTTTGTACATACTCATGTCTGATATTGTCTTCACTTTTCAAAGTTGAACTTTGTAAGTTCTTGTGTTCTGTATTTTACAGTTTGATACATGCCTGTTTACACAAAAACAACAAGGAAAAAAAATCTGATTAAACTCTGTTTTGGATACACAAAATCTCTTGGTTTGTTGTAAAAACCTTTAATAAACGCACATGTGAATGTGCTTGTATTAAAAAGTTGAATTCTCAACAATGTGTGGCTTCCTTTTTCATTGGGCATAAAATGTATTTGTAGTCAAATTTGAGTTTGTGCTGAGAAGGAGTGTGATTTACTAAAGGCAACTCCACTTTGCACTCCAAGTGCAGTTTCCGGTGTACTTTTGCAGTGCACTTGTAGTGCATAGTGGATGTGCCTTTAGTAAAAAGCATCCACAGTGATGTGTAAATTTGGACAATCATGCCATTTTCCTGCCATGGTGCTGAAAATGAGCATGATTTTGATCAGTAATGCACTACATACATTCGTTAAGCAGACCCACAACATAATAAGATTATCTGAAGAAGAGACTGTCCCCTCATCTCGCTCTAAACTTGGGTTTGCACTGTTGGTGAAAAAGGCACAACTTTAATAAAACTGGCAAAGTGGGAGGCCACAGTCTTCCATTCCTGTGGCATTGAAGGACACTGTGTAGTGAAACAAAAAACAAAAACTAGTAATTTCACAAATCAATATTGCATGCAGATTAGACACCCGCATTTTTTGCCAAAATTTGTATAACATTTTTTTAACTGAGTATTTAAAGCCTAAAGTATAAGGTCCCCTTATGAGAGTCATAACCCCCCCATCCCCCCCATCTGATGGGCCCTTGCTAAAAAATGAGGGGGGATGTTTAGGACAGGTAACCCTCTCCACTTGATTGAGAGCTGAATGCCTAAATAATGCGTGATACTTTGGGAAGCCCCTCCTTAGTTACACTATTGGCAGCCCACCGGACAGGTAAGAAGTGTCATAATAACTAAATGGAAGCACATTTTGACATTCTGCTATTACATAGCAAGAAAATGTATGTGTTAAAAAAATAAAAATAGCATTTGAAAGTATTGAGGCAGGCCCTTACACGCTTTGGTGAATCAGACAACTTGGTCCGACCGTGTGTATGCAACATTTTCGGACACAATCCGTCGGACTAAATCCGACGGACAAAATCCGACGGATTTGGTTGGCAGAATCTCCGACCGTGTGTACGGGGGCTTAGACTCATCCAGCAGAAAGATTTTCCAGCTTGCAGAGGCACAATCTAAGTGGCAGCAGACTGAGACTGATTGACACTTGGGTTTGGCTAACTGTACTGTTAACCCATTATACATCCAAACAGCAGACACCATGGGGGTTATTTACTAAAGGAAAATCCACTTTGCACTGCAAGTGCACTTGGAAGCAAAGTCACTGTAGATCCGAGGGGGACATGCAAGGACAATAAAAAACAGCACTTTAGCTTGCACATGATTGGATGATAAAATCAGCAGAGATTCCACTCATTTCAGGTCTACCCCTTAGATTTAGAGCGATTGCACTTCCAAGTGCACTTTCAGTGCAAAGTGGATTTGCCTTTCGTAAATAACCCCCAATGTGTTTTAAATGGAAACATGATCTGTTAACAATATTCATGTTCACCACTTGCCCACTGGGCACTTAAAGAGGAAGTAAACCCTGATGGGTTTACTTCCTCTTTTTTTCCCTGCAAAGGTAAAGCATAATGGACTACTATGCATCGCATAGTAGCTCATTATGTGTCACTTACCTGACACAGGAGCCAGCGAAGTCGCCGCTGATCCCTGTAGTCCGCCGCATCCATCTTGCTGGTGGCGTCTCGCAGCTCCGACCAATGACAGCGGCGAAGCCGCGATGACGTCACTCCCGCGCATGCGCACGGGAGTCGACAAATTAGGCAAATCCATTCTTGGACTTGCCGCATTTAGTGCGCCTGCGCGCCGTAGACAGCGGTGCCCATTTTCGGGCAAATATCTCCTAAACCATATAGGTTTAGGAGATATTGCTTGGACCTACAGGTAAGCCTTAATCTAGGCTTACCTGTAGGTCAAAGTGGTTTGAAGGGGTTTACTTCCTCTTTAAACCCCCTTCCTAACCAGAATAATTTTCAGCTTTCCGTGCTCTTACATTTTGAATGACAATTACTCAGTCATGCAACACTGTATCCATATGAAATGTTTGTCCTTTTTTCACACAAATAGAGCTTTCTTTTGGTGGTATTTACTCACCACATGTTTTTTTTTTTGTTTTGTTTTTTGCGCTATAAATGAAAAGAAGACAGAAAATTTTTGTAAAAATAATGCATTTTTATTAGTTTCTGTTTAAACATTTTGCAAATGAGTAATTTTTCTTCAAAAAATGTGGCTAAAATTTATACTGCTACATATCTTTGATCAAAATAACCAACATTAGTGTATGTTATTTGTTTTTTTCGGAAAGTTATAGAGTCTACAAACTATGGTGCCAATCACTGAAAATTGATCTCACCTGGGGTACTAATGGCAAAAGATTTTTTTTGTTTTTTTCAGAAAATTGTCATATTAACAGGTTATTTGTCACACACAACATATGCATATTTGCAACTACACCCCAAAACACATTCTGCTACTGCTAGTATGGCGATACCACATGTGTGAGACTTTTACACAGCTTGGACACATACAGAGGGCCAACATACAGGGAGCACCATAAGGTGTTCTAGGGACATAAGACACACATTTCATTTCTTGACTACCTCTTACGATTTTTAAGGCTCTGGAGCACCAGGACAATGGAAACACCCAAAAAATTACTACATTTTGGAAAGTGAACACCCCAAGGTATAATCTATGAGGCATAATGAGTCTTTTGAACATGTCATTTTTAAACACAAGTTTTTGGAAAATGTGGAAAGAAAATTAAAACACATTTTTTTATACAAATTTGTCCATCTATAAGATAGTTCTAACACATATGGATGGGTATGAACAAGCCATTGATGAGCATGAATGAGCCATGGATGAGCATGATTGATCCTTCAATCTCATTCATGAATGAGCCATGGCTGAGCATGGATGGGCATGAATGAGCCATGGATGGGCATGAATAAGCCATGGATGAGCATAGATGAGCCATGGATGGGCATGGATGGACCATGGATGAGCATGGATGAGCCATGAATAGGCATGAATGAGCCATGAATGGGTACAGATCAGCACTGTGGGCACTTCAGATCCAGCCCACAAGCGCTGCTGCATTGGCCCCCTTCTTACACAGTGTACTGATTGGAGTGAGGAGAGGAGCTGAATCGGACATGACCCAGTGAGCGCTGAAGGGGCAGAGTACAGAGCAGTGACTGACAGTCACCGCTCTGTGCTCAGAGCAGATCTGAAAACTGAGCAATCAGCGGTCATCTAATTTCCCAGTTCTTGGTCCTAGAGCCAATGAGGAACAGCTTTCAGCACCGTATCAATGCTGCAGGAGGTAGGTAAGTATGTATGTTTGTTTTTTTAAACTCCCACACAAAAGTCCTGGGTTTTTTGTTTCTGTCAGAATTCCAACATCCTGAGTCTCTGACGACATCATGGAGCTAGTGGAGGTTAGAGACCTTACGCTCCTCCACCTTCCATTTGAGGATGCTCAATAGGGTTTAGGTCTGGAGGCATGCTTGACCAGTCCATCACCTTTACCCTCAGCTTCTATAGCAAGGCAGTGGTCATCTTGGAGGTATGTTTGGGGTCGTTATCATGTTACAATACTGCCCTGCAGCCCAGTCTCTGAAGGGAGGGAATCATGCTCTGCTTCAATATGTCACAGTACATGTTGGCCTTCATGGTTCCCTCAATGAACTGTAGCTCCCCAGTGCCGGCAGCACTCATGCAGCCCTACACCATGACACTCCCACCACCATGCTTGACTGTAGGCAAGTCATACTTGTCTTTGTACTCCTCACCTGCTTGCTGCCACACACCCTTGACACCATCTGAACCAAATACGTTTATCTTGGTTTCATCAGACCACAGGACATGGTTCCAGTAATCCATGTCCTTAATCTGCTTGTCTTCAGCAAACTTTTTGCAGGCTTTCTTGTGCATCATCTTAAGAAGAGGTTTCCTTCTGGGACAACAGCCATGCAGACCAATTTGATGCAGTGTGAGAGGTATGGTCTAAGCACTGATAGACTGACCCACACCCCTTCAACCTCTGCAGAAATGCTGGCAGCACTCCTAGATCTATTTCCCAAAGACATCCTCTGGATATGACGTTGAGCACATGCACTAAACTTCTTTGGTTGACCATGGTGAGGCCTGTTCTGAGTGGAACCTGTCTTGTTAAACTGCTGTATGGTCTTGGCCACCGTGCTGCAGCTCTTGGCAATCTTCTTATAGCCTAGGCCACCTTTATGTAGAGCAACAATTCTTTTTTTAAGAGATAGTTCTTTGCTATGAGGTGCCATGTTGAACTTCCAGTGACCAGTATGAGAGAGTGAGAGTGATAACACCAAATTTAACACACCTGCTCCCCATTCACACCCGAGACCTTGTTATACTACCAGGTCACATGACACCGGCGAGGGAAAATTGCTAATTGGGCCCAATTTGGACATTTTCACTATTATATTCACTACTATTATTATTGTGCACCATTCAATTATGATTCCATTTAGACCAAGGACTTGTTCACATGGGGTGTAAATCAGTGCCCCGTGCAGGGCTACAGTATGTTTTACCAACATGGGGGTGTACAGGAATTGTGTGCATCCCTTGCAGGTCAGGTAACCCAGGCTATCAGTACAGATTAGCCTAAAGCCATTAATTAGCCCCATATAAAGCAGGGTATACATGCACAGTTTTCTTTTTTTGTTCAACCAGAGGGTTGAAAAAAAAATTCATTCAATTCCTGCAATAAACACAAATGATTTGGATGTACGGATCTCCCCTGCTGCACCAGCAGACATTTGACATTTTCCAAGCCATCACCAAGCAGCCATTTCCTGTATGTGGTGATTGCTGTTTTTTTCAACAGGACTATTCCACAGAAGCCGGTCTAATGACTTGCTTCTGTTGAACAGAGAGGGGTACACACTTACCAAATTTGGCTGGTTTCTGCTAAACTGGCTGAACTTTCGATATGTATATACCCAACTTTAGATTTTTTTGCATATCAGATATCCTTAACGAATGGGATAGAGCATGACAAAGCTGGAATGCTCTTAACACATTGTTAATAGGTTGATCTCAGTTCTCTGGATTTTAGTGTGAGTATCTAGGTGCTGATAACACTTTGTAGATTTACTGCTTCCAGACATGATGACAGACAGTACACTGCTAATCAACTACTAAAGCTGGCAGGCCTGGGCTGGCCATAGGCTAAATCAGTTATTTTCCCAGTGGGCCGGGGACACCTGGTTTGTGACCTGTTGATGAACCGTGAGCAGTGACCATGGTCTAGATAGAGCCAACACAGACTTACCTCCCTCTATGCGGTCATGCCTGTGTCTCCTCTATGCCATCCTATCAGCAGAGCAGGGGGCAGGAGGAGCTGGACAGGGACACACCAGTGGTGGAACTACCAGCGGGGTTGCTGGCTGCAGGGCTCTGAGTTGAGTGTCTCTCTCACACAAAGCTCAGAGCCAGCACTTACAGTTCTTCCCCCTGCATGGATGGGAGAGGAGAGAGAGCTCATCTGCACCTCCTCCATCCCCCTCTTGTGTCATTACACAGGGATGTGTGGGCGGGAAGTTTAAAGCCACCAGCCTCCAGCCAGAAGAGGAAAGGTGCTGACAGCTGACGCCTGAGCTTCCATCCTGGGGTGAGGAAGCCCACCCTCTATTCCCTGTCTATGAATGAATTCTCCCCTCTCCATCCCTTCTTAATCCTGCCTCCCTTCTGATGTAAGGGGGGCTTTGGTCAACAGAGACACACTTAAACCAGAGCTCCCCTTTACACCATAGTTCATAGCATTCCCCTTTACATCAGAGCCCTTAAATCAGGGTTCCCAGAACACTCCTTACAGAGTTCCCCATTTACATTAGAGTCCACAGAGCTCCCCCTTACAGTGTAAGTGTAAATCCTGCAGACACTGATGTAAGGGGGACTCTGCAGGCTCTGATGTAAGGAGGGCTGTGTAGACTCTGATGTAAAGGGGGCTATGCGGACTCTGATGTAAGGGGGGCTGTATAGACTCTGATGTAAGGTGGGCTGTGCAGACTCTGATGAAAGGGGGCTATGCAGACTCTGATGTAAGGGGGCTGTGCGGACTCTGATTTAAGGGGGCTCTGTAGACTCTGATGTAAGGGGGCTCTGTAGACTCTGATGTAAGGGTTCTCTGTAGACTCTGATGTAAAGAGGGGCTGTGCAGACTTTGATGAAAAGGAGCAGGGGGCGGGACAAGCTGGAGATCTGCACATATAGTGGCAGTCTTTTCAAATTAACAAGCAGGCAATCACTTGCTTGTTAATCAGTTCCCGCCTGGCCTATAGCAGATTGAGGGCTGGGTGGGACTCTCCTGCTCGTGCACCCCTGAGGGTGTGTAGGGTGGTATTCGGTGGTAAGCTCTGTCCCTTGAACACAGAGCATCACTAATCAGGGTAAAGAGCAAGTGGTCAATATGATCTATATTTGCAGCTCCCCTGTCCTGCTGATAGGATGACATCCATGGGCAACCCTAGAGAGCACACATAGGTGTAATTCTGCCTCTGCCCTGCCAAAGGTAGGACTGTGCAGGGGAGGCCGAGATCAAAAGGGGGCACTGCGATTAGAGAGAAAATGAGTGGGGGGGGGCATGACTGCAAGGGGCATTGTGATTGGGGCTATGATTGCTAGGGGCACTGTAATGTAAAGGAGCAGTGTGATATAAAAGGGACTGCACTGTATTGGGGCACTGTAATCATTAGTTGATATCCCCTTTATATCAAAGTGTCCCTTTACTTTGCAGAGTGAAGTGGATATCCATTTACCGACTGCTCCCACCAATGACCGCATCTACCCCCCAGTCCGTGGAAAAATGTGCTGCTTAGTCTAAAATGCCCAGGCCTATTTTTTTGTCCCAGTTCAGGCCTAAAAAATCTGCCATTCGTGGATAGAAATTTGACCGGTTCAGTATGGGCATCCTGGTTGTACGTAAGTTGATCTATCGATCGACTAATGAATGACCAGCCTGATGGGTTTTTCCCCAATGATTAGTGTTCCTGACTATAGTCGGCATCACTAATCATTGTGTTCTGCTGACAGGGAGGCCTGCTCGCTCTCCCAGCAGAACACAATAGTGCTGCGAGGGGGATTCATCCATAAACACTGACGGTGTTGATGCAGGAATGAAGCATTTTTGCTTCTTTCCACCCATGGTAAAAGGCAAGAAAAGTGTATAAACTATGGCCTGCCTAAAAGACTGCAGGGTTCAGTTCTAAATATTCTGTTAAAACATTCAGTTAGTTATTTAAAGATTTGGCTATTGAAAGTAGTAAAGGCTCTGCTAGGTACGATTTATGGTCCTCCTTCCCTGTTTGGAATTTATAATACTGATGGAATTAACAGTGGGGGTTTTACATGAAAGATTCACTTCTGCTGACTTGCAACTAACTTGTGTAGCAAACTGGTGAATTTAAACTGGATAAGGGCGTCACTCAATTTTATGGGTGCCCAGAACTCATTACTCTCACAGTCTCCATGTCTGCAATGATATGATGTTCAGATGCTTTGCCGATATGTATAAACATATACAAAATCATATCAGTAACAGGTGCTACTGTATTTTTCTAGCTGTGCATGTCCTATGCAAAGTAAAGCCAGCCAAAGACAGTTTAAATCTTGGACGGTTTAACAGGGACTGGCTAAGATTCTAATCATGTATGGGCAGGCTGATACCCAAGACTTGGGTAACAAAAGATCAACTTGGGTACAACCAGCCTGTCAGATTCTTCATGTGATTATTGCCAGTGGGTATAGCTAGCATTAATCACTGTGTGTTCTCCTGGCTGGGAGGACTAACCCCCCCGAGGAACACTATTGCTCTGCGGGAGAGATTTGAGCAATTTCTTTCTTTCCTGCAACCCACGGTTGCACCATGTATGGTTGACTTAAACCAAGACAGCTCTATAATTAACTCCACACTTAACACTAACCTCAAAGCTAAATATGTACTTGTTCACACAGCTCATCTTTTTTGCCCTTCTAATTGCCCTTCTCTCTTTCTGAGTTCTGTACAGGGGATTATGAGAGGTCTCTTTTAAGATGGTTAAATCTTGGATGGTTTAACAGGGACCAGCTAAGATTCTAATCATGTATGGGCAGGCTGATACCCAAGACTTGAGAATCAAAAGATCAACTTGGGTACAACCAGCCTGTCGGATTCTTCATGTGATTATTGCTAGTGGCTATAGCTAGCATTAATCACTGTGTGTTCTCCTGGCTGGGACGACTAACCACCCCGAGAAACACTATAGCTCTGCAGGAGAGATTTTAGCAATTTTCTTTCCTGCAACCCACGGTTGCACCATGTATGGTTGACTTAATCCAAGACAGCTCTATAATTAACTCCACACTTAACACTAACCTCAAAGCTAAATATGTACTTGTTCACACAGCTCATCTTTTTTGCCCTTCTAATTGCCCTTCTTCTCTCTTTCTGAGTTCTGTACAGGGGATTATGAGAGGTCTCTTTTAAGATGGTTAAATCTTGGATGGTTTAACAGGGACCAGCTAAGATTCTAATCATGTATGGGCAGGCTGATACCCAAGACTTGAGAATCAAAAGATCAACTTGGGTACAACCAGCCTGTCGGATTCTTCATGTGATTATTGCTAGTGGCTATAGCTAGCATTAATCACTGTGTGTTCTCCTGGCTGGGACGACTAACCACCCCGAGAAACACTAAAGCTCTGCAGGAGAGATTTTAGCAATTTTCTTTCCTGCAACCCACGGTTGCACCATGTATGGTTGACTTAATCCAAGACAGCTCTATAATTAACTCCACACTTAACACTAACCCCACAGCTAAATATGTACTTGTTCACACAGCTCATCTGTTTGGCACCTCTAATTGCCCTCCCTCTCTCTGTCTGAGTTCTGTACAGGGGATTATGAGAGGTCTCTTTTAAGATGGTATCAGTATTGTAGAATTATCAAAGCTTTCCAAGGCTTAAGATCTGTCCGGCATTTGTGAAAACGTAAGTAATCTGTTATTTTCATTAATTCCTAGTAAAAATTAATTGATAAATTCTACCCTTAATGATTATGCTTTTCTACTTTTTGTGATTATAAATTTCATCCACACTGTTTATAATTTATAAGGATGAAACAGAAATGCTAAATATCTAATTCTGGCTTCTTCCATAACAAGAGAGGCTGAAGAGGCTGAAATCAACACTGTCGCTTGTGTTTGAAATCTCTAACTTCATGCACTTTTCCAAGTAATGCTGGCAATGATCCCACTGCCGCACAATAGAAAATTTGCACTTGATTAAAGTGAAGTGCATGTTTTAAAGGGATAATGATATTCTTATTTTCTAAACAATTTCTCCCTCCACAAAAGCCAGGGAAACATTAAACCAGCAACTGATCCCTGCTACATGTATGTCAGGTGCATCTTGATTTGCTCGAAGGAAAAGGTGGCATTTTCTTTAGGAAACAGATACCTTTATGATTATTTGCAGGCTGAACAGTGTACCTTTTAGTGTTTCCTGTCACACAACAAACTGTATTTGTTTCAAGATATCCGTTCCTTTTGGACACCTTTATGCCGAATAGACTAGTGATAGTTATGAGAACATTTCTTCAGGCAATGGTGGAGTTGTTCATTTTCTGCATTAAAAGAATTACAAGCGTTATTCAAAAACACTATTTATTTCACACACGCACATATGCAAATAAAACAGCATACATTTCTGTAACTGTATCTAGTTACAGAAATAGTTTTTATATAATAATGGATAAAATATCCAACTTCAAGAGCCACTCTCTATTCTTTACAAGAATCTTATTTTAAAGTATTATGCATTCAATGCTCTATAGGACTGCATCATCAATAATTATTTCCGTTTGTAGAAAATAATCCAGTTTGCTGTTTTCTCTTTTCCAGTGCATTCCTTCATTTACCTTATGCGACTGCAGTTCTAGTTATGGATCTAGGGATGGCTATGCTGGGGCTCCTGGGAAACCCCACAAGGCAGCATAGCCACTCTATAGAAAAAGTGTACTCTGCAAAATCTCAAAAAGTTGATCTTCTGAAGCATAGACAAACCTAGAAGAACATTACTGAGCATATCTGTAAGCAAGTGTAGGGATCTGCTTCTCTCTACTCTTTGTATTTGTAAATAGCTTGTGCTTAACAATTACTACAGAGTTAGCTGGTTACAGACTGGTACTTCCTGTCCCTACTAACTGTGATATAAACATGGATTTGAGGACTGTGATGGCAGATAAAGTGGAGTTTCTAGAAAATAGACACAGAGCACTGAGCCACATGACCTTATACATACAGTATTTTCACGCAGACCAGAAGCAGAGACTATTAGGCAAGTATTTTAATGTTCTAATTGTTTAACTGCAGTTTTCCATGCTATTTGAGTGTGTATCTAAATCCCTGTGACAGACTTATCTCTGTCCTGTTATCTCACCTGCACAGTGCCAGAGATCTAGGTCTGTGCTACAGTATGCGTGTAGTGGTCACCTTCAAATATATAAGTAGGGGAAATGGTTTATTGCAATAGAGTTTATATGCAGCTCCTGTTATTTTAGTTAACCCTGTCCATTCTGGTTTGAAAAAGCTCGAGCTAGGTTAGGCATCAGAGGGCCACTTTGGGCAGTTAGAGGTCCAGTGTCATGTACCTGAGGGCTGAGTCAGACATGCAGAGGGAAGGCTTCTCATACAGCCCTGGCTCAGGGATTACCAATGTTGTAACTGTGGCCACGAGAGCGCAGTGGTGTAAGGCATTCCCGAACTGTTATCAGTGTAGCGAATGCGTCACCAGGATGGACCAAGAAGTTGGGCCACAGGTGTTGGCAAGACAGCAAACTTGGCTGGTGGCATCAGACAGTAGGAACCACGCAGGTGCATGCAGAAGAGACATAGGATACCTGGTCAGACAAGCCAGGTTGATGACAGATGGTCAGATGCAGGCCTAGACAATAAACAAGAATGGTCAAGATATAGGCCAAGATCGACAACACGAGTTCAGGCAGATAAGCAGGAGGCAAAAGCAAAGCCCAGACACAGGCCAAGGTTGGGGTATGAAAGGTTCAACGAAGTCAGAGGCAAGCTGGGTCAAATACAGGAATAAGCAGGATCAGATTTCAAGAACACAGCTACAGCTGTAGATCAGACAGAAAAGCACTAGTGCTACACCTATATGCGCCAATGTTAAATATACGCATATGCGCATAGGTGCACACATGTCCGTGAACATATTTGTCCGCATACGCACATTTGTACACTTGTGTCTGGCAAGATGGGCACCTGCAGGATCATGCCTGTGCCTCTGCATCTGCCTTTGAGCATCAGCTGCGTTATGGCCAGCACATCCCTGACATCCAGGTTGCATGGCAGATTAGAAACTACTAGGAACCAAGATGCAGAGTAGATGGGCTGACTGCTAGTTCCAGTGCCACAATATGGTTTCTGCTGGTGATAATCTGCATTTCAGGTTGGTTGGACAACAGTTGGAGAATCACTGCTGTCTTCCTTTCCCCGACATAAGTACTGCATCTTGATCATCCTCAGAGGCCCTGCAACTGAACTTCTCTGCAACATTTATCTGGAGGTAACTTTATTACAATATATAACGGGGGGATGATACCTCTATACTATATATACCTTTGCTGATAATGCCTGTTTGTACTTTGGAAGTATGTACTATTATTAATCTTTTCTTATATAAAATTTGTATTATTGCCATACTGGCATGCATCTATCTACTTAGACCCCTTTCACACTGAGGTGCTTTTCAGGCATTCTAGCTTTCATGTACTTTCACACTGGGGTAGTGCGTTTGTGGGATAGGAAACAAATTCCTGCAAGCAAAACGCCCTGGAGACATCTCGAGTAGCCCCCTCTGCGAAATCATCTCTTAAAAAGAAATCAGATTTTTATCCTGCTCCTAGCATTAACTTAAATTTAATGGCATTTCTCAGACGAACTAGCAGAGACATTCAAGCACTGAAAATTAAAACCCCCAAGGACAACCTAACATCAGGGAGAGGCAGGCCCTATTGGAGCTTACTAACCAAATGGATATCACCGTGAAACCATCTGATAAAGGTGGCAACATGGTGATGATCATGGACAATGAGCAGTATATCTGCATGTGCATGAATATTCTCTGTAATAGTGACTGGTATTGATCCATCCTTGCTGCATTCCTTCAGAAATTCAATAACAATTTGTACGAGTTGGTAGACCTTGCTTATCTTAATAATACAACTACCCAACAGATCTGGGAATTCATACGTACCAAGTTCCCAGTGGTTCCTACGTTCTATGCTCTCCCCAAAGTACATAAAAATAAAAACAACCCCCCTGGCAGACCCATTATATCGGGCAACGGCTCTCTGACCAAGAGCCTTAGCCACTACGTAGCCACCTACCAAGCTACATCAGGGATACCCCACACCTGCTTCAGATTTTGGATAATCTCCCCAGATGTCCTTCTGGTTTCAGTAGACGTGGAGGCTCTCTACTGCTCCATCCCTCACTACTAGGGATGAGCCGAACACCCCCCGGTTCGGTTCGCACCAGAACTTGCGAACGACCCCCGCGTTCGGTACGAACGTTAGAACCCCATTGAAGTCTATGGGACTCGAACGTTCGAATTGGAAAATGCTAATTTTAACGGCTAATATGCAAGGTAGTGTGCTAAAAAGGGTTTGGCGATCTGCCTCCTGCCTCAGGGGACATGGGTCACTGCAAAAAAAGTTTTAAAAACTACCGTTTTGGCGGGAGCACTGATTTTAATGACGATTAAAGTGAAAAAAAAAAGTGAAGTATTCCTTTAAATATGGTGCCTGGGGGGTGTCTATATAGTATGCCTGTGAAGTGCCACGTGTTTCCCGTGTTTAGAACAGTCCCTGCACAAAATGACATTAAACGGAAATAACACCATTTAAAACTGCTTGCGGTTTTAATGTTATATCTGGTTCCTGCAATATGGTTGAAAATCATTCAGAAAAATGGCATGGGTAGCCCTCCCTGCCCATTACCAGCCTATTTGGGTCTTGTACGCATATTAAGGGGAACCCCGTACCCATATTAAAAAAAGGAAATGCGTGTGGCCCCCAGGCCCTATATACTCAGAACAGCAGTATACAGGCGATGCAAACAAGACAGGGACTGTGTAGGTTTGTTGTGTTAAGTTGAATCTGTTTGTCATTTTCAACCGGTACATTTTTAAAGTGTAGCTCCAGTCAAAAAAAATATTTTTAAGCTTTTTGGAAAACATAGGGAAGGGTTATCACCCCTGTATAATTTGTTTTGTCGTCCATCTTTTTTCATCTCACTTGCTGCTGTCTCCTTGCGTTTGCAAGTAGGAGATGTTTGTAAGTTGGATGTTTGAAAGTAGGGGCCTGCCCTATATTATAGCGGTATGTACTGGGTACAGAGCACGCAGACAGCACGCACTATCTCCTAACACTACTGACTGCAAGCTCTATTATTAACCACTTGTTAGCCCAATGTTTGCATAAAGTGAAAGATGAAGTTATGCTGAGTAAATAGATATCAAACATGTCACTCTTCAAAATTGCACATGCCCGTGGAATGGCGCCAAACGTCGCTACTTAAAAAATCCCCATAGGCGACGCTTTAAATATTTTTTTACTGGTTACATGTTTTGAGTTGCAGAGGAGGTCTAGGACTAGAATTATTGCTCTCGCTCTAACATTCTCGGCGATACCTCACATGTGTGGCACATGCGAGCACATGGGGACATGGGCGCTTTAATTTTTATTTTATTTTTTTATTGTTCATTTTACTTTATTTTAGTTTGACATTTTTTTTCCCAAAAATATATTTTTGATCACTTTTATTCCTATTACAAGAAATGTAAACATCCCTTGTAATAGGAATATGGGGTGACAGGTCCTCTTTACAGTGAAATCTGGGGGGTCAATATGACCCCACATCTCACCTCTAGGCTGGGAAGCCTGAAATAAAAAATAAAAAAAAAGATTCTGGCTTTGATCGTACCGGCGAGTTGGTAGAAGCACCGGAGGGCGGTGAGGGGTGGGGGGCGTCTATGGCTGGGTACTTCAGGGTATCACCGAGTATGGCTGGGTATCTCTGAGTATGGCTGGGTATGGCAATTTATGGCAGGGTATTACAGAGTATTGGCGGGGTATTGGCGGGGTACTGCAGAGTAATAGCAGGGTACTGCACTGCAGAGTAATAGCAGGGTACTGCACTGCAGAGTAATGGCGGGGTACTGCACTGCAGAGTAATGGCGGGGTACTGCACTGCAGAGTAATGGTGGGGTACTGCACTGCAGAGTAATGGTGGGGTACTGCACTGCAGAGTAATGGCGGGGTACTGCACTGCAGAGTATTGGGGGTACTGCAGAGTAATGGTGGGTACTGCAGAGTATTGGGGGGTACTGCAGAGTAATGGGGGTTACTGCAGAGTAATGGGGGGTACTGCAGAGTAATGGCAGGGTACTGCAGAGTATGCACTGGTATTGCAGAGTATTGGCAGGGAATTGAGGGGTTAAATTCGGTGAGCAGCGATGTGGGCACTGCAGATGCAGCCCACATCGCTGCTGACACCGATCTCTTTCCCCTCCGCTGTACCGATCGGTACAGAAAGGGGAGGGAGGAACAGGCGTCATAACATGACGCCGGTTTGTTTCCAAGTGATCACTCCGTCATTTGACGGAGCAATCACGTGGTAAACGGCCGCTATGAGCGGCCGTTTACCGTGATGCGCCGGGTCCTATGGACCCGGCGGTCACGGATGCTCTCGAGTGCGCACACCTCGGGGCACGCGAGAGCAGAATTCTGGGAGGCCGTTAATTAACGGCCTCTCTGAGTTAAACAACCGCCCTGAAGCCGTTAATCGGCAATGGGCAGTTGTTAAGTGGTTAAAGCTAGATCACTAGCTATATAGGTGAGGTGAATATAGTGGTGTATACTGCAGTCAGGGCACAGACAACAACCACTACACAGCAGCAAGATAGGAAATCAGCCAAAAACGATTGGTGTGTACTGTGTTGAAGGTACACAGAACACCCACTGCTTCAGATGCAAAGTAACACACTACAGGAGGCCGCTTTAAAGGCGGCCTTATATAGTGTGGGGCGTGCACTACACAGCCTGAGCTATGATTGGCCACATTGTGGCCAATCATGGCTCTCCTCGCTGCCGGCGCTGCGATTGGCCAAGCATGCGGGGTCACAGTGCATGCTTGGCCAATCATCGGACAGCAATGCACTGCGCCAACGCAGTGCATTGTGGTCCGCGCGCGCGTCACTCGAATTTTGACGCGAACGGCCAAAACGTTCGGAATTCGCCGAACGGGCGAACAGCCAATGTTCGAGTCGAACGTACGTTCGACTCGAACACGAAGCTCATCCCTACTCACTACAAAGGAATATCTGTGATTAGACATCTTATCCAACAGACAAATCAGATGGAGTAGAGACTCAATGAGTTTATAGTCACTGTGCTTGAGTTTATACTCACCCATAATGTTTTTAAATTCCAAGGTTCCCACTTCCTCCAGGTGCAGGGGGCGGCAATGGGGACATGTTGTGCCCCTTTCTATGCCAACATGTACTTGGGGGAGTGGGAACGGGGATTCCTCTTGTCTGATGACTCTCTTGAATTTTCTAGCCACATTAGTTTATGGCATAGGTACATCAATGATATCTTTGTTGTGTGGGATGGCCCAGTGGAGAGCCTCTACCATTGTTTGAAGGCCATGAATTCCAACTAATTAAATTTGACTTTCACACTAAATTTTGATACTACATCCTTATCTTTGCTGGACATTATTATTTCCAAGGATTTGGATGGGACACTTTCAAGTACTCTTTTTCATAGACCAACAGCAGCCAAACCCATCCTACACTCCTCCAGTTTTCACCCTAGACCTCTAGTCAATTCCATCCCCTATAGCCAGTACCTGTGGGTTCACAGGAACTTCTCTAGTGACATTATTTTCAAAATTGAGGCCAATACCCTATGTGACAGACTTCAAGCTACTCTAAAACTTGCCTTAAGAAGGCCTTTAGACGCTCCACCATCCCAAATAGACAGTCCTTACTATACGCGTCTAAGAAACCGAATGACAACACAACCACATGTATCATAACCCGTTATTGTTGCCAGCACTCACAGGTAAGGAGAATCATGGAAAAATACTGGCACCTCCTAAGTATGGACCCTGAGATTGGCCCACATGTTTCAGACCAACCCTTCATTACATATAGGAAAAGATCCATGTAAATACCCCGGTACCTTCCAGTGTGGGGGCTGTGATTACTGTCAATACATGCAAACAGCCGAACAATTACACCTGTCAAATGGCACTACTTTTAAACACCGTCACTACGCCAACTGCAAAACACAGGGGGTTATACATCTCCTTACCTGTGAGTGTGGGTGCTTCTTTGTGGGTAAAACCATACAGAAGTTTTTGAAGTGTGCCTACAGACATAGCATTAAATCCTGCAACCCAGGCGTTCCGTGGGGGAAGCATGTCAGGGATGCCCATAATGAGAAATTCCCTTGGATTCAGGTCCTTATACTGGACAGAGTACACCCCCCCTGCAATAAAAAATGACTCCAATCTGAACTAAGATGGATTTACCATCTTGGAGCCATGGATAAATGAGGCCACAAATTTCAAACCCTTTCTAGAGGGCTTTACCTGTAGGTTTAATATGTGAGCAGCTTTAACCGTGCCCCATAGCAAATAGGAACATTTTACTAGTATATTTCTCCATCCCCATAACCATATATTCATTTATTTCAGATTTTTCTGTCAGTTTTTTACTTCCTTTCCTGCATTGTTTTTCCTTCCCAATGTCAGCTTTCTCTTTTCTCTCCTTACTGCTTTTACCAGATGCTTATTGCTCATCCATCTAATGTATTATATTTGATCATTGTAAATGCATTAACATTTTTGTTTTGTTTTGTGCTGTTTTTCAAGAGTAGGCTGCATGTTTGCTGACATTTTGAAGGGTGTGTTTTAAATATTGTTTGTTTCAGTCTCCCCCATCTGGGGTTCACTCGTCTCATACCCGCTTGGATCCCTCGGCTCTTTTATTCTCCCACCCGAGGCACCCAGGCTACCCATGCGGTTGCAGTGGGTGGTGGTTTTTGTCACCTTGGGTGAGTTGGTTGCCAGACAGTGGCCTCTCCTCCCTTGGGCTGCTTAGCAACCTTTGGTAGTGTTTGGCCGTGTTCTCCTGGCTCCTCCCATTTGAGGCGGCGGTGGGTGCATGATGTGGGGCGCGGCTCCACCCTCAATGAAGTTGTCGCTCTGCGCTCTCAGGGGTCAGCAGTGGAACGCAGGCCAGACTAGCATTGTACTATGCGCGGTGGAGTGACGTGACAGCACGGCTGTTACCCTTAAGGGGTATTTAAGGTGCTCTGCTGAGCCCGTTCTGTCACCTCTGCATGTTATTTGGCAGGGTGGTTTTTACCACTAGCTAGGGGATGCCTTAATCCATGATTTTTTTGGGTAAGTGACGTGGTAACGTTCTCTTTCCTGTTGATTCTTTTTGTATAGGCAGTATTGTTGTGCTGTATAGGGCCATATATATTAGAGCATAGTGCAATTACTTACTTCTTTGCTCTCTGAGCCCGTACACCTATCATTAATTTAATGGTCACATTTATTTATACATCCCTGCCTTACACATCACAGCAATCATGTTTTATATATCCCTAGTTCTGGCTTTCTTGTCATTAAGGCATTTATGTGCCTAGGCCAGTGTAAAATCTTTTCCCCTGCTGATGCTTTGCTTGTTTCTAAGTAGCATTTTGGCTGAGTTTTACAGCCTAATTGTTGCCCTGTATCACTTACATTTAAACCTGCTCTTTCCTTGATCAGCAACCACACCACTCAGAACTTAATTTACCTTTTTTGCTGCACACCAGCCCTGCTGAGTTCCTTCCATTGTCTAACCTCACTGGGTGTCTTCCTGATGAGCTCCAGTGATGGTGAGTAGCTTTGGCCCATGGGTTACCCCTGGCTGGATCTAGCTGTTTTTAAATCTGTATACTTCATGTGGCTAACATGCGATTTTTCCATCATCAACATGAAAGTCTGTTTTTGGCTTGGTTCCACAATAGACAAAGGCTATACTGTTTATGTTTTGTTATGCTGTATCTGTCTAAACGTTATCTATTTGCATTTGTAGTATGAATGTTTCTTCTATTGACAAACCCCTGAAGAAGGTAGTTTCTGAAACGCGTTGGATGTGGAGCCTGCACTCCATGTGTTGTCCTATGACTCCTTACAGCATATAGCCATTGTGTCATGTTGATGTGTAACTGTATTAGCCATGTTTTCTTTATTTCTTTACTATTTTTGTATTGTATATACTTTAATAAAAAAAAACTTTTATCTTTATTTTTTGTGAAACTGCTAGATTCATTCTGAACGATCTGAAGAAGGGCGTGAACAAACAAGCCCAAAACGGAAATCTTTGTCTGAACGACACTTTAATTTGGAATATTTCTGTCATGCTTTGAAATTACTTTTTTGTGATGTAACCTTCCTTGAAGAATTTGAGAAATAAAGGAACGATTTTTAAGTGCAGCAACCTCTGAACTTTATTCATGTATATTAGGTTGGTGGGAAGACCTGTTTGCTGGCGCTAACTTTAAAACTGAGTGCGGTTCTCCTCCACAACAAATACATATTACCTATATTTTCTTGTGGTGCTATATCACCACTAGGGATAAGCTTCGAGTCGAACTCATGTTCGACTCGAACATTGCCTGTTCGCCCTTTTGCTGAACAGCAAACAATTTGGGGTGTTCAAGGCAAATTTGAAAAGCTGCTGAACACCCTGTAAAAGTCTATGGGAGAAATCTAAAGTGCTAATTTTAAAGGCTTATATACAAGTTATTGTCATAAAAAGTGTTTGGGGACCTGGGTCCTGCCCCAGGGCACATGTATCAATGCAAAAATATTTTTTAAAAACTGACTTTTTTTGGGAGCAGTGATTGTAATAATGCTTATAATAATAATAATAATAAGTGAAACAATAAAAGTGAAATATTCCTTTAAATTTCATACCTAGGGGGTGTGTATAGTATGCTTGTAAAGTAGCGATTGTTTCCCGTGCTTAGAACTGTCCCTGTACAAAGTGTCATTTCTGAAGGAAAAAAAAAGTCATTTAAAAGCACTTGCGGCTATAATGAATTGTCGGCTCCCAGTAATACAGAGAACAGTCCCAGTAATACAGAGAACAGTCATTGAAAGTCATTGATAAAAAAAATAGTAATGCGTGGGGGTCCCCCCAAATTCAATTACCAGGCCCTTCAGGTCTGGTGTGGATTTTAAGGGGAACTTCACGCCAATTATTATTTTTTTTAAATGGCGTGGAGTTCACCCCAAAAATCCATACCAGACCCTTTATCTGAGCACGCAACCTGGCAGAGCACCCCCCCCTCCTGAACTGTACCAGGCCGCCTGCCCTCAACATTGGGAGGGTGCTTTGGGGGTAGCCCCCCAAAGCACTTTGTGGGGTAGCCCCCCCAAAGTTCCAAAGCACCACTTAGCACAGGTTATGGTTCTATTATTTACCTAGAGGTTTAGTGCACTATCCTGTTTCTCATAATCCCCCAAAGAAGGATACATAAGTAAGTGAGGCTAACACATTACAAAGAATATTTCAGTTCATCTGGGACAACAGAAGAGCAACCATAGGCCTACGTATCCTACAATAGCCCTACAGTAATGGAGGTCTCAATTTTCCTGACCTGGAACTGTACTATCTAGCATATTTCACTAGATATGTGAGGCATTGAATTCATGTCACCTCTATGTATACTGATTCTGAACGTGATCAAAACATAACCCCAGAAATAATTTACTATATGTTCTTCATATACATAAAGAACCTCTACCTGCAGAGGTGTCTGTGACTCCTCACCTTTACGCCATATGGTTAGCATGGCATAAAATACACACACGCTACATGCTAAATAACCATGCATCTCTCTTTTTTCCTTTATGAAACAACACAGACCTCCCAGAGCCCTCTGATCATCCCATCTTTAAACAGTGGCATCATAAAGGCCTACGCTATATCAAATTTTTGGTAAATGTTGGTAACCGGCAAATATTTCCTCCTAATGTAGCACTAGAGAAATTCCGCTACTTTTCCAACAATCCGTTTCTTCTTCTAAAGGAAAAATCCTACATTACCTCCATCATCAAAAAATTCTTTTGAAGTGACTGGGATAACTCATTGAATATTCTCTTGGATATCTTAACCCAAGTAAAAAAAGCTGTCTACCCTACAGTATATAATTTTCTCTGCAATCACTGGACTACACTGCCACAACAACTGGTCTAAACAAATGGACCAAGGAATTCCTCCATCTATCTGCTGACACTTTTCTAAAAACATTCCAATTTTCTTGGGGCACGATCAAAGCTACAATGTACCGCAAAATGATGCTTAGGCTCTTCCACCATTCTTACACATCTCCACATCGCTCCCACCTTATGGGCATAAACGCCTCATCTTGCTGCCCACAATATGGTCATCCAGTCGCAGGTTTGCTCCATGCTTTCTTGTCGTTCCCCAAGGTTAAAAATTCTGGGGACTCAGTGGTGCGTTATACCACCACACATTTAGTAAACTACCACCCCTCTGACCCCTGAATGGGCACTTTTTGATCTTTTTTGCAGCCACTGTGCCCATCATATGCAGCCACTGTGCCCATCACTTGCAGACTCCATGCCCATCAAAACAGCTATCTGTGTCCATCATATGCAGCCAACTTTGCCCCTAATATGCATTGAACTGTGCCCATCATATGCAGCTAACTGTGCCCATCATATGCAGCCACTATGCCCATCATATGCAGCCACTATGCCCATCATATGCAGCCAACTGTGCCCATCATATGCAGCCAACTGTGCCCATCATATGCAGCCAACTGTGGCCATCATATGCAGCCAACTATGCCAATAATCTGCAGCCAACTGTGCCCATCATATGCAGCCAACTGTGTCCATCATATGCAGCCTCTGTGCTCACCAAATGCAGCCAACTGTATCCCATCAATTGCAGTCTCTATGAGCTGTGGGGCGTGTAGTGCAGCGATGGATGCTGTGTCCTCTGTGATTGTCTTCTTCCTGTTTTGCTAGGCGGCCAATGAGATCACCTCTACCTTCAGCCAATCATGTGCCCGGTATTACATCCGGGCCTCCTGATTGGCTGAGAGGTGGTTCTGTGTTAGCAAAGCAAAGTTCGTTTGCTTTGCTAACACACCTGGGTGCACCACTGTGAGCGCAATGGATTGTGCTTGCAGTGCACCTATTTTGAAGCCTATTAGAGCCTATGGCTAAAATCAGGTGCTTCAAAAACACCCCATCGCCGCTATAATTCAGGCATCGGAAAAAGGGGCCAGATGCCTGAATGGAGGTGGCTACAGCGGCCGTGGATAGATTCATGCAATGCATGAATCTATCTATAGTGCACAGAGGGGGTGGCTGGAGAGAGGGGGCTGGCCCTAATGGATGCATCACAACTGCCCCACACACTTGTATATATATGTCAGCCCTCTACACACACCTGTATATATCAGCCCTCCACACATCTGTATGTCAGCCCCCAACACACCTGTATATATGTTTGCCCCCCACCTGTATATATGCCAGCCCCACCCCCACCTGTATAGATGTCAGTCCCCCCACACACACCTGTATATACCAGCCCCCGAAAACTTGTATATATGTCAGGCCCCCACACGCCTGTATATATCAGCCCCTCCCACACACCTGTATATATCAACCCTCTCACACACTTGTATATATGTCAGCCTCCCCCCACCTGTATATATGTCAGCCCCACCCACCACCTGTATATATGTCAGCCCCCCACACACCTGTATATATGTCAGCCCCTCACATACACAAACCTGTATATATGGCAGCCCCTCACATACACAAACCTGTAAACACACGAGGCTCTGGCCCCTCCCTGTACACAAACAGCCCCCTTCCCTTTCCCTCACAGCCCCTACTTGTAAAGAAGGTCTTCCTACCTAGTCCCAGTCCATTTTCATAAAGCTGACATGTCACTGAGAAGCACAGTAAAAATCCCACAAGAGATGCACATACACATAGTAGCCAGAGGTGGCAGTAAATGGATTGATGTCTGAACTTAATGAGACGAGAACAGCAGAAGCTGTGAAATCATTTCTGTACTGCACAGCAAAGCTCCTCTTCACCTGTCCTGCCTTCTTCTGGCCCGAGCGGGGCCCCTCGGGCCCCGGGGCCCCTTACAGTTGTGACGGCTGTGCCCCCTTGATGGCAGCCCTGCAAGGACCCATCCCTTACTGGTTGTCTTGTCCATCCAAAAAGGAATGACAGTCTGCCTGAAGAGAGATGATTATTACTGTGCTGTCTTCTTAGCTAACCCATGATGGCCTGGGAATCCCCTCACTTTTAAATGTTTATTTTAATTTTTTTAATATTCACTTTTTATGTATTTATTATTATATAAACAGAAATAACATTCACATATAAAAAAAAAACATTTTATTAGTTTATCTATACACTACACCATTATTCCACCCCCCCCCCCCCCCAAACCCACCCCTCAAAAAAAAAAAAAAAAAAACACCTACGCCTATACCCTGTCCCCTCTCCCTCATCTCTTCAGTTCACTACACCTTGATCAGTTCCTCCAGGTTCCTAACTCCCTGAACTCTCGCCATTTCCCCATATATCCCATAATCTCTCCAGTGAGTCTTCCTGTGAATAGTTTCTTCTACCCTTGCGACCCAGTCCTTCAAAATCAGCATTTCCTGGGACTTCCAGAGACTCAGAATCAGGCTTTTGGCTGCGTCTAGAAGGAAAGGTACCAAGGTATTCTTATATTGAGCGGTTGTTTTTTTTTTTTTTTTGTATCATGAAATAGACAATGCCAGGGATTCTTCTGAATCTGTTCTTCTGTAACTTGATAGGTTGCTGCCAAGATTCCCTCCCAAAAGGGTTGGATCTTTGTGCAGTCCCACCAGAGGTGCACAAAGGTCCCTGGGGCATCACATCCCCTCCAACAAGTTGGCGGTCTCTCTGCCCCAATCCTGTGTGCCCTCTGGGGGGTCACATACCAAATCGCCAGGAGTTTATAGCACATTTCAGCTGTGTTTGTAGGAATAACAGGCCATTCTGAAAATTTTCCTTCTATGATCCTCATCTCTAAGCAGGCCTATCGCCTCCTCCCATTTCCCCAGATATGGTGGGAATTCTGGTTCTGTTTCTTTAATCAGTATTCTAAAATTTTTGGATATACTTTGATTTAAGCTAAGGGGAGAACAGAAATATTTCTCTATTGTCCTGATATGTCCTTTTCCCCATAGCGGTTGTGGCAGTGATTGTGCAAAATGCTGTAGTTGTGTGTACCTCCATTTATCTAATGACATATTTCCCCATTTTTGCGTGATTTCCACATAAGTGCAAATCCTGTTGCCTTTCATTACATCTTGTAAAAGTATTTCTTCTTTTTTTTTTTACCCATTTTTTTAAAATGTTTATAAAAAGGGAACTGTAATGCCTCGTACACACGACCGGATTTCCCGGCAGAAAAGGTCAGACGGAATCATTTCATTGGATATTCCGATCGTGTGTGGGCTTCATATGACTTTAAAAAAAAAAAAATTCTGACGGACCTAGAAACAGAACAGGTTTTAAATCTTTCCGACGGCATCAATTCCTATCGGGAAACCTGTTAGTCTGTAAGTTCAGCTGAACTCGTACGATTTAAATCCCGCAGCAGTGTGAACCTAGGCTAAAGGCATCAGAGTATAATCACATAAAATGTATCAGTCTGGGGCAGGGGAGTGTTAATTGCACTAGCAGGTATAGGTACACTAACACATTTGAGCCAAACTCCAGCTAACACTTTTTAAGCGGTTATAGCAACAGTTTTGTCACTTTTTAGGCTAAAGGTTTCACATAAATAAATAAAAGCTGACCATGATAAGCACCCCTGTCAGTGGTAAATGATTTGTCTCCCTCTAACTGCTACATCTGTAGGACAAATTGTTCTGTTGAAAAATAACAGACCGGCAGGATCAGCAAGCGAAAGGACAAAAAAGAAAGCCTAAAAAAGTAAACGAATGCAGCCACCACATCATATGCCCCATACACACAGTCAGACATTCCGACAACAAAATCCATCAGATTTTTTCAGACGGAATTTGGCCCAAACTTCTCTTGCATACATACGGTCGGACAAAGTTGACGGAAAATCCGATCATGCAGAACGAGGTGACGTAAATCACGTACGACGGGACTATAAAGAGGCCAGTAGCCAATAGCTTTTGTCTTGTAATTTATTCTGAGCATGCATGGCATGCATGACTGTGTGTACAGGGCATAAGAATTGGTAAGCTGCAATATAATAACTGTTTGCTTTTGGGTTTAATACCACATAGAATTGGAGGTTCAATTGGGCTTTAAAAATAATTAGTTACTTCTAAATTGTTCACCCTTGAAATGCGTCAGCTTGTTTGATTGCTATTGAGTGAGGTCCACGTCCTAAAGGATCCAGTGGGGACTGTGTATCTCTTGAGATCTAAAGAAATGATGGCTTTTGTAAGTGTGATTTTGATATCTATATCTAATTGTTTTTAAAGGTAATGCACAGGCTTTGCACCCTATTTTTTGCTGTGTATTGTTTACAACTATAGAGAGGTCCCCAGGCGAAAGAGGGCATCATACCCGAAGCCTACCTTCTATTCGAGCGGGTTACTACCACAACTTGGTCATATGACAGAGTACTTTCATTATGACACTTTAACACTGATGTGACCTGTTTCTTTAATTTTTCTCACAAAATAATAAAGCCAAAATGCATCAATTCACATAAATAATAAAGTCATCAGCATCGTAATAAGATTAAAGAGCAACCTGGGACAATAATTAAAGTGAATCAATGAACTACTAATGTTATCCAGAAAGTGCTGCCACTAATATAAAAGCCATTCAGTTTACCTTTAATCATACTGTTTTTTTATAGACCCTAGAGTAGATTAAGCAGAATTTCCACACTGTATTTGAATACTACTGCAATATCTTGTCACACAATTCTGTGATGTAAATCATATCCCTTATGATTAGATAGGATAGACAACCAGGCAGTGCAATGATGGGAATCTTCTAATGTTCAGAAGAACAAGACCATCACTAACATTTAGCTTGTAGGCTAGCCATGAGCAGAACATTAATGCCAGGATTAAAATGTGTGCCTTTTGTAGACTTTGAAACATGGGCAGCATGGCTTTTCATATGAAGCACATATAATCGCCCTCAAACAATCTAACACCAGTTACGTAGTCTGTCTTTGACATCTACAATTAAGAGTGGTGGATAGTGAGAACCGTGGAATAACATTTACCTTGGGGGATACCTGAGACGATGTCAGGGCAGGAGCTTAGACAAGCAGTCCTTTCAACACTCAATTTGGTTTTCAAAAAGTATCCAACAGCAGAGATTAAGATAGACCACGTTCATCAGGTGTCTGGTCCACAGATATATCTTGCATGTACTCCCCTTGATGTGCTATGCAAGTTACATCAGTTTGTTTTTAAGGCTGGATTCACACCTATGCATTTTTTGGTGATTTTTGCATTTCGCAGATTTGCACTACAGTCCATTTAAAATGGTTTTCTATGGAACACGTTCTGTAGTGCAAATCTGAAAAATGCAAAAAGCACTAAAAATGCATAGGTGTGAATCAAGCCTCAAGAGGAACTTTTGCAAAAAAGTATCCGTGCAGATTTTCCCTGATCTATCCTGTTTGTCACTTTGTTTGCTTATGGTAGTGCGACCCCTCTCTGGATATTATTCATAAACCTAGAGCTTCATATCATTGGGGTCATCCTTTCAGTATTCAGATCAGGAATGGTGGAGAGCAACTTGTTTAATCCTCCCCTAACCAACTTTCTGCTGCTTTTGCTTTCTTGGAAGGAAATCTTATCCCAATACTAAATGGTTGGATCCTCTTATAGAATGTAGGACTTCCTCACATGGTCCTATTACACTACAGCATTGTTAACCACTTCCGTCACGGAAGGATTTGCCCCCTTCCTGACCAGGTCATTTTTTGCGATTCGGCACTGCATCGCTTTAACGGACAATTGCACAGTCGTGCGACGTTGTACCCAAATAGAATTTATGTCCTTTTTTCCCCACAAATGGAGCTTTCTTTTGGTGGTATTTGATCACCTCTGTGGTTTTTATTTTTTGTGATATAAACAAAAAAATAGCGACAATTATGACAAAAACACAATATTTTGTAGTTTTTGCTATAATAAATATCCCAAGTTTTAAAAAAAGTTTACCTCAGTTTAGGCCGATATGTATTCTTTTTTTACCATATTTTTGGTAACAAAAAAAATCGCAATAAGCGTATATTGATTGGTTTGTGCAAGCGTTGTAGGTCTAGAAAATGGGGGATAGATTTATGTAATTTTTAGCATTAATATTTATTCATTTTTTAGCGATCAGTAACTGTGGCGGCTGGTCAGCTAGTGGTAAAGTTAAAGATTTTGTGTTTCATAAAATATATAGTTTTTAAATTGCATCTTAAACTGCAAAAAATTAAGTGAAATGCTTTCTTTTTTTTTTGTTTCTGTGTATTTGCCCAGCTGGATAGGAAACAGCCTTTAAGCAATTTTGTGAGTAGGGGCTTCAGGGTAACTTGTGATTTATTTTGTCTGCCTTGTAAAGAATGACTTTTAGCCCTTGTACACATGGTCGGACATTCCGACAACAAAATCTGTTGGATTTTGTCCGACGGATTTTGTCCGAAACTTGTGTTGCATACACACGGTAGGACAAAGTTGTCGGAAAATCCGATCGTACGTAAGGTGATGATGTTATTTCGTTACGACGGGACTACGTTCAGGCTAGTAGCCAATAGCTTTGGTCTAGGAATTTGATCAGAGCATGCGTGACACTTTGTCTGATTGGAATTCTCTACACACAATCGGACAAAGTCCGATCGGATCATGTTGTCGGAAATATTTATAGCCCAGCTCTAAGCCCTTGTACACACGGTCTGACCGATTTTGGCTGAAACTTGTGTTGCATGCACACTGTAGGACAAACTTGTCGGAAAATACGATCGTACGTAACGTGATGACGTTATTTCGTTACGACGGGACTACGTTCAGGCTAGTAGCCAATAGCTTTGGTCTAGGAATTTGATCTGAGCATGCGTGGCACTTTGATTGGAATTCTCTACACGCAATCGGACAAAGTCCGATCGGATCATGTTGTCGGAAAGTTTTATAGCCCAGCTCTAAAACTTTGTCCATCGGATATTCTGATGGAAACAGTCCGATGGTGCCCACACACAGTCGGATTATCTGACAACACGGTCCGATCTGACATTTACCGTCGGAATGTCCGACCGTGTGTACAAGGGCTTAAACTTTGTCCGTCGGATATTCTGATGGAAACAGTCTGATGGAGCCCACACACAGTCGGATTATCCGACAACACGGTCCGATCAGACATTTTCCGTCGGAATGTCCGACTGTGTGTGCATGGGCTTAGATTTTCTGGATTCTCATCTGCTGGGCCTTAGGTTCTAAGTTATATCACTCCATCTATACAAGGTAGCATCAAAAAGTTTTGAGACTAGTTTTGTAACATGCCAACAGATGGCAGCACGAGGTTTCATGGGCAGTCACAGGTAGCACCGACCTTTATAAGTCAGTGTGCCAAAAGACATTATCCTGTGACCACTTGTGTTACCAGGTCTGCTATTTCATCATGGACAGCAAGCAAGAACAAATGTGAGTTTCTCGCTGGAAACAACATGATCTCACTTCCACACCCACTCAACTCACCAGATTTTTGCTCCTGTGGATCTCACCCTCTTCCCAAAGATGAAGATCCAGCTCAAAGGTTGCCATTTTGACACCATTATGGAGATCCAGCATGAATCACAGAAGATGCTTGACACTCTTTGCAAAAACACTTCCAGGACACATTCCATAAGTGGCAGCAATGCTAGTAGCGCTGTATTGCTGTGCAAGGGGACTATTTTGAAAGTGATAGTGTGTAACCGTGGATAAATAAAATACTTTCTTTTAAACAGAGCTAGTCTGGAAACATTTTGATACCACCTTGTACTCATTCCTACTTAAGATAATATGTGCACATGTGTGTTTTGCAGCCCAGCCTTTTCTTTTTTTTTTTTTTTTTTTTAATTAATGTTTATTAAAGAAGAGAAGCGTGTACAGAGCATAACAATCAATATAGAAACCAATAGCAAGATCTACAACATTATAACGTTAGTTACATGGGCACATAAATATACACCCTCCTCTTCTATCATAAAAGAGGAAATCTAGTAGACAGAATTAGAAGGGGAGTAAAGGAAAAGGAAAATAAACAGAAAGAGAGAGAGAAAGAAAAAGAAGGGAGAGGGGGGGGGGGGGCGGGGAGGGGACAGACCACCGTCAGACAACCTATTGCAAAATAACAGTAGATGTAGTAAAAACAGGCGTCATGTTCACTTCACTCTGGTTGAGACATTATGGCTGCATAACTCGAGGAATATTTGAAGGCAACCCAACAGGCCCAGATCTTTGTTGACAACTCGGATTTACCCCGGAGGGAAAGGGTCATATCCTCCATGTAATATGTGGTATCCACAGTGAGCAACCAACGCCGGAGGGTGGGGATCGTCTTCATCTTCCAAAACCGAGGAATGAGGGTTTTAGCCGCGTTTAAGAGATGTGGTGTAATTGACCTCTTGTAGGAGCCTGTCGGCCTTCCCGTGCAATGGAACAGGACATACCACGGGTCATTAGGTACCTCCCATCCCTGGATTTCTTTAATTGTGTACATGATCGCCAGCCAGAATGGGCGGATCCTCGGGCAGTACCACCAGATATGGGCATGAGTGGCTACCTCCCCGCACTCCCGCCAACAAAGTGGGGAGGACTGGGGAGAGAACCTATGTAGGACAACCGGTGTGTAGTGCCATCTGGTCAAAAGTTTATACGCCATTTCTGATGTCTTAGAGGATCCCGAGGAGGCATGAGCCAGTGTTAGGATTTGTGACTGCTGGGACGGAGACAGCTCCATTTGTAGTTCCCTTTCCCAATACCGTAGAAAGGCGGGGGTACCCGTAGAGGAGAGGGACAGCAAGGCCTGATAGAAGTACGAAACTGGCCGCTCAATCGGGTCAGGTTCAGCAAATGCGGTTTCCACAGGTGTAAGCTCCGCCAGGGTGCGCAGGGGTTTTGGGAGCATGCGAACAAAGTTCAACAGTTGATGATGTTTCCAGCGATCCATGTAGGAAATGGAGGAGTCACCCATGATGGAAGCAAGAGGTAGCACCCCGGATGGGCCGGTGAACTGATGGAGATAGGTGTTAGTGCCCAGCCGCCACGGGTGAATCTGAGGGTCCATGTTACCCGGTGGGAAAAAGTTGTGACCCACCAAGGGCATCAGGGGGGAGTTATGCAGCCAGCCATTTCTCTTACAGATAGAGTCCCATACCATCAAGGAGGAGTGTGTAAGTGGGGACGTGGTAGGCAAAAGGGTTCGGAACTTCCTCGGTATCCACATCAGCGTGGAAGGTTCAGCTCCACAAAGGTCTGTTTCCACATTTACCCAGAGTTTCGTGCCCTTGCAATACTTTAAGTCAGAGAGTCTGGTCAGCACAACGGCCCTATAGTAGAGTTTGAAATCTGGTACAGCTAACCCCCCGCTACACTTAGGGCGGATGAGGAGCGTTCTATTCAGCCTGGGCCTTCTCCTATTCCATATGTACCGGTATACCATAGATGTCAAAATTGTAAAAAACCCCACCGGTATTCCAAACGGGACCATCTGCAACATGAAGAGCACCCTGGGCAGCAAGTTCATCTTAACCAGGCCTATTCTTCCCAGCCAAGAATGTCGTAGCTGGGACCACTTTTGGATATCGGATCTAAGAGTGTTGAGTAAAGGCAGAAAGTTAGCGCGGAAAAGGGACGATAATGAGGGCGTTAGGTAAATGCCCAAATATTTCATGGAGCTCAGCTGCCAGTTAAAGGGATAGTTCTTTTTCAGGTGGGATACTTGTTTGGCGGGTACAGAGATGTTTAACATTTCCGATTTGGACATATTGATTTTAAAGTTCGACACCGCGCCGTAGGCCGAAAACTCGGACATAAGATTTGGAAGGGTGATCAGAGGCTGTTGCACGTAGAACAAAATATCGTCCGCGTAAGCCGCGTATTTGTGTTCCGTCGTACCAATGGTAACACCACGTATATTCGGATTTTGTCTAACAAGGGATAAAAATGGTTCTAGGGATATCGCGAATAAAATCGGCGAGAGCGGGCACCCCTGACGAGTGCCGTTGTATAGGGTGAAGGGGTCACTAAGGGTTCCGTTGATCCGTATCTGAGCTGTGGGGCAGTGGTACAACGCCGCTATTTGGGAGCGCAGAGTGGGACCTATGCCCAGGTGCGCCAGCGTAGCCATAAGGAAGTCCCAGTCCACCCTGTCAAACGCCTTCTCAGCATCCGTGGAGAGTAACAGGGTGGGCTGGGCAGTCCGTCGCACATATGCCATCAAGGAGAGTGTGCGGAGAGAGTTATCCCGCGCTTCCCTCCCGGGGATGAATCCTGTCTGATCCCGTGAAATCCATTGTGGCACCAGGGGGAGCAGCCTATTTGCTATAGCTTTAGCATAAATCTTCGCATCTATATTCAAGAGCGAGATAGGGCGGTAGCTCGCGCAGTCACTAGGGTCCTTGCCCTCCTTGGGCAATACCGTGATATGTGCATGAGTGGTCTCCGGGCGAAGGTCCCCGCCGTCCGAGGTCACGTTAGCATATCTGGTCAAGTACGGCATCAGTATGACAGCGTACGCTCTATAATACGATACCGTGAGGCCGTCCGGACCCGGTGCCTTACCGCGCGCCATAGCTTTCACGGCGCCCAGAAGCTCCGCAGTCGTCAACTCCCCCTCCAAGGAAGCCAAAACCTCCTCGGAGAGTTTCGGGAGAGCGGCGCGGGCCAGATAGTCCCCAATAAGGCGTCTCCGAGCCTCTCTATCATGGTCCCCCTGGTGCACCCGATACAGGCGCTGGTAAAAGTCCCGGAATGTCTTGGCTATATGGGGTGTCTCAAACACCAAGTCTCCCGAGGGGGTCTTAACTTTGGCAATAAACGCTGCATTCTTCCGCTGTCGCACCGAATTAGCCAGCAGTCTACTGGGCCTATCGCCCCACTCATAAAAACGGTGAGCTACCAACCGCGCGCGACGTTTGTGGTCTAAATGAAGGAGAGACTTCAGGGTCTCCCGTTTTTCCGTTAAGGCGTGGAAAAGGGCCGGAGTCTGGTTCAACTTATGTCGGCGTTCTAAGTCAGTAATGTCCCGCAACAAGTTGGCCTGTTGAGTTAAGCGCTCCCTCTTTTTCCTAGAACCCAATTCTATGAACTTTCCCCTAATATAGACCTTGTGGGCCTCCCAAAGCACTCCCGGTGAAACTTCAGGACTGACATTAGTCTTAAAATAAAACTCCAAACTATCCCCCATCACCTTTTTATCCGCTTCTTCGGCTATAAGGTCCTCGTTCAATTTCCAATTAGTGGCCTTCAGGGGTATGGACGCCACGCTAATGGTTAAGGATATCGGAGCATGGTCCGAAATGGGGGAGGAGTCAATGCTTGACTTCACTACGAGCGGAAGATGTTGGTGGTCAATGAAGCATAAATCTATTCTAGAGTAGGTTTGGTGCACCGGGGAAAAATAGGTAAAGTCCCTTTCCCGTGGGTGAGCAATTCTCCAGACATCCATCAATTGTAGGTCATGGAGTCGAGAACGTATATACCTTATTCCCCTGCCGGAAAGCGAGGAACCACCCCTAGAGGTGTCCAGAGTAGGTTCCAAGGGAACATTAAAATCGCCTGCTAGGAGAATGCATCCACGTGCAAAGTTCCGCAGGGAGCTAAGTGTGGAAGCCAAGAAACGCACCTGGTTTTTGTTAGGGGAGTATAAGGTGGCCAAAGTACACTGCATGCTGCCCAAGGTGCCCCGCAGAAACAGAAAACGTCCCGCAGGATCACACAACATTTCCTCAAACGTGAACGCGGTTCCCCTACGAAGCCCGATGGCCACACCCTTGGCTTTAGAGATGTCCGAGAGGCTGTAGTACCACGTAGGGTACTGTGGTGAGTGTAACCTAACTCGAGTCGTCTGCGTGAGGTGGGTCTCCTGGAGGAAGACCACGTCCCCCCGCAAACGGTCCAGTTCCCTATATAAATTGTGTCTCTTCCCTGGGGCGTATAGGCCCCGTACATTAAAAGATACAATGTTCACAGTAGCCATGGGGTCTCAGGAGGAGGAACCGCGATCACCACAACATTATCAATACAATACCAAGGCGGTCTGCCGCCAGAGAGGGGGGAGGGGAACAGAGGAGGTGGAGGCAGTAGACAGAAAAGGTGAGAGAGAAGAGGACAGGAGAGAGAAAGGCAACAAAAAAATACAAGGCCCCACCTTAGTGGGAAAAACAAATTGAACCAAAAAAGGTGCTGTCGAGAAACAGCCATTAGTGCACGCATTACTATGCCGTGCAAGAGCGGGCTGCATGACCGCCACAGGGCCCCCACGCCCGCCACCCCAACGGGGGAACGGACGCCGAGGCCCCGCGCCGGGCAGCCCCCGTTCAAAAAGGGGGAGGCGGGACGCAGGCAGCCAGGCGCAAACCACACCATAAAGGTCCAAGGCAGCGCCCCGCGGTCCGGTGCCGACACCCAGGCAGAAAAATCTATGAATAACATCATCCAAAACCTAAAGCGCCTGTACAGAACAATATTGGTATAAAACTGAGGCGGTAGGGTACCCAATGGGGGGGGGAGAGGGGAACCATGAGTCAGATACGCTCCAGAGGCACAGCGAGGAAGATGAAGAAATGTCACGCCAATAAAAAGACAAAGGGCAAAAGTGCAGCGATGTTCATATCCAGACTGAGGGCCCCCTAGGGGTGCTCAGCCCTGGCCTGCAAAAACACGTTGTCGCCAAAGGCGGTCAGCTTCCTCGCACAAACTTAGTAAAGGAAACATTCAGGCAGTATGCCCCACAGATGCAAATAGACGTCCTGAACAGGTAACCAAGCTGAACAAGTTGGTGGGCAGGATGCCCTTTCAAGGGCGGCAATCAGGTGCAGAAGTACGGCGGGCACGGCTCACTCTCTGCCAGCCCTGGTCGGTCCCAGCGGGCAGGGGCGGGATGCCTTCATGCCATCCAGGTAGTTCTGGGGTAGGAACGGACATATCCGTGCAGAATTTGGACAGCTCCTCCGGAAATCGAAGTATTGCGGTTTTGCCATCTCTAGATGCGATCAAGGCCGCAGGGAAGCCCCACCTATATTTAATGGACGCCGCCCGGAGCAGTTCCGTGAGGGGCCTTAAAGCCCTGCGTCGATCCAAGGTTTCTTTAGCGAGATCCGGGAAAAAGGATAGCATCGCCCCATGAAAATCAAACGGGTTAGCTCCCTTAGCTTTCTGCATAATCAGTTCCTTTTCAGGATAATGGTGGACCCGGCAAATAATGTCCCGTGGGACGTCTGTAGCAAGATTGCGTGGGCGGAGTGCCCTGTGCACCCGGTCAATCTTCAAAGGGGCGTCAGGTGCTCGTCCCAGAAGGCTATTAAAAATGCCCCGAACGGATGGTAACAGATCGTCGTCTCCAGTCGCTTCGGGAAGTCCCAGAATCCGAACGTTATTACGTCTGTTACGATTCTCTTGATCTTCGATCTTGTAAACGGTCGTACGATGCGAAATGGCAAGTTGACGTGTAGTCGCCTGGAGGGATCGAATAGCGTTCGCGTGGCGATCGAGACGTTGCTCCGACTCTTCAACACGAACCAATACTTGCGAGAGATCCGAACGAACTGCGGAGACCTCCTTCCTGATGACCCGCTCGAGGTTCAGAAGCATGGCGGCGAGATCGGAGGTAGTAGGGAGATCGCTCACTCTCGGCGCCGCTCCGGCGGAAGGATGTGACTCACCCTCGGCCCCCGAGCCCGCCGAGGACTCGGGCGAGCGCGACCTCCGGTCCGGCCCATCGCGGGATGCGGAATCCACTCTACTCCGCGGCTTGCGGCCTAGGTCGTCCTGCTCTTCCACCTCGTCCGGTTCCACGGAAAGGAATCGCTTAATCGACCCCGTCGAGGCTCCTTTCTTGGGCAGAGACTTGCCCGTCCGCCGGCCCATCACTCAGGTAGGAAAAATATGAGTTTTTGGATGATTTTATGTATATTTCTCGGTGTCGGCCTCGGAGCTCACAGAGCACACGTCTGCTCTAGCACATCACCAGGCCACGCCCCTCAGCCTTTTCTATATATGGCTTGAGCTGGGGTTAACACACATATCACAACTGGTGATCTTACCTCCGTCTAATCAATGGCAGCAATATCATGCTTTCTGTATCAGGACTTGTTCCAGATCTGGGTGTTAGCCCAATATTGGTTATATGACATAATGCAATGTTTGAGTAATGTTTTGGCCTTAGGCTAAAAAGGTTTTTGCTCAAGTATTGTACATGTGGCCTTCGTGACTGGTACAGCTAACTCAGGTGAGTGCATTCTGTCTTACCATGATGTCTACTCTACTAAATATACTCTAGTAACCCAAACACACTAAGGCCTTCCAAGATTACTATAAATTGGGGGCAGATATTTTGCTATTGCAGGAAACCCATTTTTCCCAAGCTTCTGCTCTCAAATACCTCGGTGCTAAGTATTCGCAGTGTTATTTGTCCACCGGCAGTGAGAAGAAATGTGGAGTTGTGATCTTCTTTTCAAGAAAGGTTCCTTTCATGCTCACTACTATAGATAGGGATAAAGATGACAGATATGGCATGGCAGTGGGAAGAAATAATTACCAGATGATCTAATTTATATCGTATTATGCTCCTAATACTGGACAGGTGGATTTATTTTGTGTATTGCTGGGTGTATTGCTCCCAAGGGCTATGGGATGTGTGGTGGAAGCAATCTTCCAGTAGATCAAACCTTGGATAAATCTGATCTTCATAAGGCAGTCCTTAAAAAGGTGCCCAAACAGAGTTGTAAACTATCAAGGCTAATGCATCATCATGATTTGATTGATACTTGGTCACAGAATAACCCCTCTACTAGGAATTATACCCATTTTTCCAAGAGGCCTGGGGTGAGAAAACTTACTTTGTACACCCCCAAGAAGAGGGGTGGTTTGGGGGGCCTAGCCTTGATTAAATATTTCTATGCAGCCCAGTTAGCACAGTTGATCCAATTTCATACAACAGGATCCTATCCCTTGTGGATGCGGGCAGGATCCTACTCTTGCCCACCCAGACCAATCTCACATATGTTATGGCTGCCACCTAAACAGTGACCATACTGTGCCTTCTTTATCATTTTCCTTTTGGATATGGGATAGAATCTCCAGGGCTTAAAATAATTTAAATCACCTCATAGCCCATTAACCCTGTTGTTTCAGAACCCAGAGTTCACCCCACTTCACCCCCCGAACATTTGATTGGTGGATAAACAAAGGGCTCTTACGCATAGCGGATATGTGTGACCTTAGAGGTGTGCTGCCTAGGCAAACTTTGGTAGAGAAACATTAATATCCAGAATTTTTCGATATTCACAGTTAGTACACTATCTTAATTGACTAAAATACAAATCAGATATAGTGTCATGCATGGACAACTTATACAATAAATTGAATATGCTTAGGGGCATATATGAGAAATATATACAATCCTAATATCTGATACCAGAAAGCAAGGTTATATGGAGAGATGGAAATCTGACTTGAATGAATCTTTGAAAATAGATGGAGTGGCATTTGTTAGCTCAAAATGCTTCTAGGTCACTCTTTAACACTTTCTTTTATGAAAGCAAATTATAAGGTGCTCATAAAGTGATATATGGTTCCTGTCAGACTGGTTTCTTATGTTCCGGGGGCTTCTCCGCTGTGTTGTGGTCAGGAGGGGAAGGCATTTCTGGTTTTGTGTATATAATTTTATCTATTCCCTCACCCAAGTTAACTTGCAAAAGTCTCCAAAACAAGTGTTATTGGACAGCCCAAAGGAGAATGCCCCGAGACATTCTAAAAGATTGATTACTTTTATTTTTGGTGCGGCAATGATTACAATAGCCAGATCTTGGAGGTCAGCTACTATAGCCTTTGACTTAATTAAAGAGCTCCTTCAGAAAAAAATGAAAAGTCAGCAGCTACAAATGCTGCTGACTTTTAATATTAGGACACTTACCTGTACAGGAATCCAGAGGGGTCCTCACCCGAGCCAATTTTTCAAGCAGCTATTGGGTGCTGCTGCGGCCATCTCCATTAAGGGAAACCAGCAGTGAAGGCTTGCAGATTCACAGCCGGTTCCCCACTGCACATTTGCACTGTGCTCTGTGAATGGGCCAGCTGCAGGGGAAGGAGGAGGAGGACCAAATCAGGTCAAAACCAGGTACTCGCTCCCCGCCCCCCCCCCCCCAAAAGGTGACAATTGTGGCAGCAGAGGGGGGAAGGAGGCAGACAAGCAGAGCTGCACCTTTTGGGTGGAACTCCACTTTAAGGCTAAACTCTCTGGGATTATGATAAATGAGTGCCTTTCAGCCATCCAGAATCCTGTATCCTGAATGACAAGGTTAAACTGTTTGAGAAATTCTGAAGCCCCTGGATTAATTATCTAACGGCCCGTCCCCAGGCTAGTTTAGCTTGTTTTTCCTCCTTTTTTTTAAGTTCCGCTTGTCTATTCTCTCTGCTGCAGAAAGTCCCTATTAGCTTTAGGGGGACATTGGCTTCTTCTACTTGGATTACGTGGATATCCTCCCTTAGTTAGAAGGTTATATGTGCCGTGGCACATAGCAGGTGAGCCAAGGTGCTTGGCTCATATCTAATTTCATGTCACAGTTGCCTTTTCTTAATTAATATAATATGAGATGTTTTATTTCACTCTGGTTATATAATATCTTTATTCCGAGGAGTTTTAGTTCATTATTATTGCAAAATTGGATAAAGGTAATTGCAACACTATACTAATTGTAGTTTAGAGGTTACCTTATCCTCCTTTCCCTGTGTTAACAAACTTACCAGTGAAAACCTCCTGTTCTCTATTTTGTTTTACTGTTGATGTATTCTGTATAGGAGAGCATCAATAGTAATAGTCCTCTGCTACTACACAATGTTATTTGTATTTTATTTTTGTCTTGGAAAATCTTCATAAACACTATTGACAAAAAAAATAAAAATAAAATATGAAAGGAAGATGCTGTCCTGAGTCGAAAGAATAAATGCTCTAAAGATGAATATTTTACTAGATTTTTGTATATTTTTCAAACTATCCCAATGTTGGTACTGTCTTCCTTTTTTTTTTTTATTCAGAAGCTATTGAATATTTTCATCTGGAGTTCAGGACAAGCTTAATTAAATAGCAAAACATTTCTCTCCTTAAAGAGAATAGAGGCGCAGGTTTCACAGACAATTCACTTTATTATCAAGCATTGGTCCAGGTGAGGCTTCTCAACTGGTTCCTTAACTTTCCATTTAAGCTGTGGGTCCAGCTTGAGCAGTCTTTATCTCCAGTCCACTGGTCTCCAGGCTTTCCAATGGATATCATCAAATAAATTGAAGGGCACGGATTCCGTATTGCCATTTACAGACCAAATCCTAATTTTTGAGGGACAGGTGGATTGTTACTTTTAATATTTTTGCATATGTTGGCCCAATTACACTGCAAAAATCTCTAATTTACCTGGATTATGAGCTTGGTTCTTGAAGCAACAACTAACCTTTCATCCAGTCTTTGCCATACAGACACTGGATGAACACAGGTTCATCTCCAGTCCTACACCCTTTAGGAATTATTGTTACGTGACTCCTCCTACCACAATCGATTTTCCAAATATATTCAATATTGCCCAATTTTTCTTATCCCAATCTCTCAGCCTACTGTATATAGCTACATGAAAAAAATAACTTAATTCAGCAATAAGAATTGTGAGAAAGCATTTTCTCTCTCTCTCGCTCTCTCATAAATGTTGTATTTCTAGTAAAGCTCAGGAAAAGAACTTCAAAATTCTTACTCGTTCATATAGATGACCAGATCTCATTCACTGTATTAATCTGACCCTTCCTAACATATGCTGGAGATATCATAATTTAGAGGGCAATATGACTCATATCTGGATCACATTCCCCCTTTTAAATGGATTCTGGGAAGCTATACTGAATATACTGTATTTTATAGAGTAAGAGGCACACTTGTACAGCCAAACCCACATATACTGTCGGGCGAACGGTTTGAGCCAAGCAAAAGTTAGTTCAGAATATCGCCCATTCACCCATACGGTGAACAAGCGATATTGCGGGTAGCTCATTGGGATATTCGCCTAGCACCCCACAATAAACAGTGTTCTAGGGCTCTAATTGGATAAACCACTGACCAGGTGCAAGGCTTTGCCAATTAGGGCACCAGAGCATAAGTGATAATGACTTTTTCCAATCACAGCTCAGTGCTCATAGCTCCATCCCACACTATAAAAGGTAACTTCCCCTTAGAAGCTTTTGCATTGTGTTAGAGTGGAGGGCTCGGTTTGCTACTAGTGAGTTAGTGGGTTCATTGTGTAGAGTGCTAGTGTAGTGTTAGTATAGTGTGTGTGTGTATATAGTGTGTCAGTGTAGTGTGTTAGTGTAGTGAAGTGTTTAACACAGCATTACATAACATTTAGTGCTGCGTACAGTGCTATATACCCTTTTTTTTGTCCCCTTCCTGCCCCTTTCTTTAAATTGTCAGCAACAGTTTTTCTGACTGCAATCCTGGTGTTTCACTTTTTAAATTTTTAAATTTTTATTTTGTAGAACCCTGGAGTTTAGTGCAGAGATACTACTCACAAATGTACTTGCCAGTAGCAGTTCACCTGATCGATTGTTGGAGATCCATTGATTTCTCCCTAAGTTTGGCCTTAATGCACTCTTCTCTTCTACCACTAGGTGGCCGGGTACTTGGTGGTACTAGATATGAGAAGGGCAACTCAAGGTCAGGTTATGGGTATATGGGGTATCTCAGCCAATAGGCAGGGGTTTTCTTGAATCTTTTGGTCAGCTGGGAGAACCTATATATTCAAGTGGAGTCAGGTGATCTTTGTTCTGTGCCACTCGGATGGTTGTCTGGGTGGACGTGTGTCGTGTTGCCCCGGGCGGCTATGCCAAAGATTGGGCCTATCCCAGGTGCATCTGACTGCTAGACTGTCCAGAAGTAAGAGAGAGCGGCGCAGGTTTGGGATTGCGGTTTGCAGTCCAGCCAGCCAGAGAACCTGTCAGTGGTCTGTCACCACAAAGGGACCACCCCCTTGTTACCAGGGACCACAGTCAGTAACTGAAACAAGTACCAGAGTCACATTCTCACCGAACGGGCACAGTGGTGAGTCAGAGACCCAGCCAGCGAAGGTGATGTTTGCAGAGCAGCCTTGTGTGTCAAGTCAGCGACCGAGCAGGCCAGCAAGGGTGAAGCTTGAGAATTACTGGGACTGCCAATCTAAGGACCCAGCATAAAAGCGCTGGTGATGCTTGAGGAAGATACCACCGTGAAGATTGGTGGAGCTCAAGGGATTCAGTGGAAGTGAATCAGAGGGTCTAGTGAGAGCCTGGAAGCTCAGTAGGCTGAAGAACTACAAGGAGAAGTTGTAGTGAAGGTGAAGGAACTGTTACATTTGGTGTTAGGAACTGTTAAAGACTGTTGCCATAAGAGACAGCATTCCTGCACATGCAGATGTGGCTTCTTGCTGGAGGCTTTTCCCTTCATGGCTGTCCTCTTATTGAAGTCTCGGAGTCTGCTAATTGAACTTGCAACTACTCAAGGGTGCCCTGGCCCTAACCCTCTTTACCCCATAAAAGTGTGTAGGAGAAATAAACATCTCTTTTGCATTAAAGTGTCTGGCGCCCAATAACTTCCACCTTGCACCCACTATGCCTCACAACCCACCACATACTGAAGGATGTCAGCTATCTCTGGCCCTGGAGTTTCTCATTAGACTGAAGGAGGCCGGGGACCTTGCTATACTTTTTTTTATAGATTTTACATTTCTGTTAGCGTCAGTCCTCAATTTAAAGCACACTAAACACCACTTTTTATTCAAAAAAGTGAATCGAAACACACATTTCCCATTGGAATTCTACTCAATTTGGATAATCAGCACCCCCCCCACATCATGTCTGGGAGGTCAACAAGGAGAGGAAGACATTCCCATTCCATGCCACTATGAGGGGGCCAGCAGCATCTGTGTCCACAGGCAAAAGTGGATGTGGTCTGTCCTCAGGCAGGGAACATTTGTCTCTGTTTAGTCATGTTGCCCGTGCTATCTAGCCACAGCATGCAGAGGAGGTGGTGGACTGGTTTACTAAACCATTCTCATCCTCCTCAGTCTCTATGACCCAAGCTTACACTAGTGCACAGTCCACAGCAGCTGCAAGAGCAGCTTATTCTGCCTCCTTGTCCACATCTACTCCTGTCATAGCCCCAGCATTATGCATGGAGGAGTCAGCTGAATTATTTGAACACAGTGCCAGCCACTTGCTTTTTGAGGGTGCACAGACATTACTTGATTCTGTTGTTGGTTCTGAGGTAGAGGAAGGGAGTAACATGGGCCTACAGAGAGGGGAGAACACTAATAAACAACAAATTTGCAGTCACGTTCCCCCAGCCGCAGCGCATTGCCAAGTTGGCTCTAGTGATGATGAGCAAGGATGGGATGATGATGATGAGGTCACTGATGCGACTTGGGTGCCAGACAGAGCAGAGGAGAAAAGTGAGGAGGAAAAATAACCAAAATGAGGCAGGATATCCACCAGAGGCAGCCATTATGGAAGAGTAGAGTGCAGCCACCCTATTCCATCAGATTCAGGAGCTGGTTTCTCCCAGCCCACTTCCCACAGCTCAGCTGTGTGGGCATTTTATTAGCACATGTGCAGCCAATTGTGCTGTTGCAATTTGCAATCTAAAGCAGATCAAGCCTGGCAAAAACACCAGCCATTTGGTTACCACATGCTTAACAAGGCATTTAACCTTCCACCACTCATCTTGTTGGAAAGAGCGCCTGAAAGCCATATACAAGGGACACAGTTCTCACTCCTCACCTTTCATGTCCACCCCTTCTATATCTCATGACCTCTCAGCAGCCTCTACTGACAGGGATGATGGTATAGCAAAGGGTGTCACAGGTCCTTGCAACACATCTGCCAGCAGCACACCACCAGCTGTAGAGTATGGCAGGCTGCCGCAGAACAAAAAAAATACACTCCCTGCCACCCACATGCCCAGCATCGAAATTCCAGCTTGTCCAACTATCTGGCTTTACAACTCCTGCCTTTCTGTCTGGTGGATTCTGCCCCTTCTGTAAACTTGCAGAATGTGCTGTGCTACAATGGCAGGTTCCCAGTTGCTATTTCTTTTTACATTTCAGCTCTGTAGCTTTAATACGGAAAGCAATGTTTTGGCATCGTTGGGCAAGGCAGTCAGTTTCAAGGTCTAAATTACTCCTGACACATGGTCCAGCAAGCATGGCCAGGGACAATATATTTTGTTCACAGCAGACTGGGTAACTCTGCTTGCAACTAGGAAGGATATAGGACAGGGCTCGTTGCTGGAGCTTGTTTTGCCACCACATCTCCATACAGCTGGTAGTTATGATGCAAAATATATCAGCTCCACCCTCTCTTCCTCCTCCTTCTCCTTGATGCCCTCCTCTGCTGGATTGTCCTATGAATCACCAGTGCCCCCTGAGCATTCAAGGCCGTCATTCAATGAGTCAGGCTAAAAGATGCCATGCAGTGCTTCAGCTGGTCTGTCTAGGGGACAGAAGTACACTAGAGCAGAAATTCTTTCAACTCTGCAGGGGCAGGCCCAGAGGTGGTTCATGCCATGGAAGATTAAGCCAGGAATGGTGGTGTGCGATAATTGCACTAACCTTCTGTCCGCCCTTCGACAGCGTAAGTTGACACATGTGCCATGCCTGGTGGGCATACATAGCCAGTATTTGGATAGCTGAAATTCAGCTGGAATTCCACCTGCTTATAAACTGTCTGATTTGTGATATGCCCACCATGTGGAACCCAGCTTTGCCAATGCTGCAGTGGCTAGACATGCAGCAAAGGGCGGTCAATGAGTACCTGTGTGAGTATAGCACAAAGACAGGCTTAGGGCAGCTCAGATTTTTTCCCCATGCTAGTGGGTGCTGATAAGGGATGCATGCACTATACTGTCATCATTTGAGGAGGCGACAAGGATGGTGAGCCGTGACAATGCATGCATCAGTGACACAATCTCTCTTGTGTTCCTGTTGGAGTATACTCTGCATGGCATTATGAACAGGGCACTTGAGGCAGAGCAGTGGGAGGAAGAGGAGGACTTTCATTCCTCTCATGACCTGCTTTATGCAGACACCATTCTTGCAATGCCACAGAGCACATAAAAGGAGAGGGAGGAGGAGGATTCTGGCAGTTTTTGAGGCATAGAAGCAATGGAAGACATATGTCAAACCTTAAGAGATAGTTTTAATTCCCTAGAAACCTTGGGAGTAGTATGTGGCTGGAAGGAGGCAGTTCCAGATACTGTAATCCTCAGTGACCCTGAGGACTCTGCGAAAGGGCCCAAGATTTTGTGGCATCAAGGATAAGGATCATTATTGTTTGGTAACCCTCCTTGACCATCGTTAGAATGGGAAAGTCTCTGAAACCCATCATGCCCTCGCAGAGAGAACACAGGATGAAATATCTTGAGGACACTTTAAAGAGGTGTTTATGTAATGCCTTTCCAGACTGAGACTGATAGGTTAAGGAAAAGCTAATTTTGAGGCTTCTGCTGGTCAAAGGAGGAGTGGTGGAGAAGGGGGCTGCCTCAGTGATGCATTTCAAAATCTTTTTAGTCCTCAGCAAGATTTAAGTTCCCGTCAGCAGTGTCTGCATAATATGGCAAAATATTATTTAAGGGAGAAAACAGACATGGAGAGCTTTCCAGTAGACAATCCATTGGAATTCTGGGTGATGAGAATAGACCACTGGCCAGAACTTGCCCAGTATGCAATTGAGCTGCTGGGCTGCCCTACATCCAGTGTGCTTTCTGAACAAGCATTCACTGCTGCCAGAGGTTTTGTGACAGATAAAAGATCAAGTCCATCCACAGACTCCGTTGACCAGCAGACATTTGTCAAAATGAATCAGTCCTGGATTAGCAGCTATCAAGCACCCGATGCCAATGCTGCTGATTAAGTGCTTTTTGTGATCTCAAATTTCTGAAAGACTGTGTAGGCTGCCTAGCGTTGTGGGTGTTGATTTTATTTTAAAGTAATTTTTTTGTATAGGTTTTTAATGGGCACAATTACCACCCAAGGACACATTTTTCCACACCCGTTTGACAGGTGCATCAAATTAAATTTTTTTTACAGCAAGGCCAATTCTTGCTTTCATCAAGAGTACCTCTAGAAGGTTATGGAGTGAAGGCACCAACACCCAAAGACCATTTTTTCTGGAACTTTTTGACCAGGGCATCAAATTTAAATTTTTTACAGCAAGGCCAATTGTTGATTTCAACAAAAGTACCTTTAGAAGGTTATGGGGTAAAGGCACCAACAACACTCAAAGACCAATTTTTCCACAAATGTTTGACCAGGGCATTAAATTTACATTTTTTACAGCAAGGCCAATGCTTGCATTCATCATCAAGAGTATCTCTATAGGAACATCCCTCATGGCTTGGAGAATGCTACATAACCAAGACCCCAATACGAGAACAAAATTGGACTATAATTACTCCCTGCACTTACTAGAAGCCCTGATTCCCATGCTCTCCGCTAAACTGTTTCCTATGTCTGGTATAACCTGCATACAAAACTACATACACAACTCTAAACGCAAGAAGGTTGAAGCCTTGGTGAGTGAGTTTGACCTTCCAAGAGCTATACACTTCACTTGCTCACACATCATACACTTTCTAAGCCTTCACCAAATTCTTGAATTGCATGTACACAAAAAGGCTTGGGAAGTCTTTACCTCCCCTAAGGCTGCTTTCACACTGGGGCGGTATTCAGGCGTTACAGCGCTAAAAATAGCGCCTGTGTAGCGGCTGAAAAAAACCGGCCCCTTTCACTCCAGTGTGAAAGCCAGAGGGCTTTCACACTGGAGCGGTGCGCTGGCAGGACAGTGAAAAAAGTCCTGCTAGCCGCATCTTTGGAGCGGTGAAGGAGCGGTGTATTCACCGCTCCTAAACCGCTCCTACCCATTGAAATCAATGGGACAGCGCGGCAATACCGCCGGCATAGCGCCGCTGCAGCGGCGCTATGCGGGGGGCGGTTTTAACCCTTTTTCGGCCGCTAGCGGGGGTTAAAACCACCCCGCTAGCGCCCGCAGACCGCCGCTAAAACAACGGTAAAGCACCGCTAAAAATAGCGGCACTTTACCGCCGACGGCCGCACCGCCCCAGTGTGAAAGGGGCTTAAACCAAGTGATAAGGGTATATACCTTTTTTACAATATCCTACAGGATAAGGGGACATTCCACAAAACAGACGCAATCCTGAAATGGGAAACAGACATACATACTTCCTTTACATTGAATCAGTGGCCCTCCAGATGTTGCGAAACCACAAGTCCCATCATGCCTCTGCCTGTGGGAGTCATGCTTGTAACTGTCAGCCTTGCAATTCCTCATGGGACTTGTAGATTTGCAACAGCTGGAGGGCCACCAGTTTGAGAACCCTGCCCTATAGACTAGCAAAAATGTCCCCCACTAAGTCCCCCTTTGTTGACGCAACTGTGGCAAGATAGGTCACCTGTTACACACTTTCTGGCATTGTTCCAACCTAAAGGTTTTTCAACTTTTAGCCTCACTCAAAGGGATTATCTCACCCCAAAATCCAGGTCTAGCAGTCCTCCATCTTGGTATTGATGTATATCCAAGCTCGTTTAGGGCAGTGGTTACCCATGAGTTATTAGCAGCCAGAACACTGGTGCTTTGTAACTGAAAGAATGCTGACTCCATCAACATATAAAACATTAAAGAGGAAGTAAACCCTGATGAGTTTACTTCCTCTTTCATTCCCTGTAAAGGCAAAGCATAATGGACTACTATGCATCGCATAGTAGTCCATTATGTGTCACTTACCTGACACAGGAGCCAGCAAAGTCACCGCTGTCCCCTGTAGTTCCGAGCGTCCATCTTCTTGGTGGGTCTCCGTGGGTCTCGCTGCTCCGGCGCTGTGATTCGCCGGAGCAGCGATGACGTCACTCCCGCGCATGCGCACGGGAGCCGAGACTCGCGGCATTGTCGTCATCGACGATGCCCCGCTCAGTGCGCCTGCGCGCCACTGTCTACGGCGCATGCGCCGTAGATAGCGGTGCCCGTCTTCGGGCAAATATCTCCTAAACCGTATAGGTTTGGGAGATATTTCTTGGACCTACAGGTAAGCCTTAATCTAGGCTTAATTGTAGGTCAAAGTGGTTTGTAAGGGTTTACAACCACTTTAAAGCATTAGTCTAGCAGAACTACACCTTTGAACATATGTTGGCCATCAACTCCCTCCATTGTGCAAAATTTGAGAAATCATGGGAGATTTGGATGAACAGAAATACCTTGCGAAGATAGGCTTTCTTATATAAGCTGTAGCATGTTACAATTTCCTTGATAATTTGTTGCGTTTACCCTACATCTGTATCTACTCTGTTTGTAATGTATAATTCTTTAATAACGAGTATTGAAACAAAAAAAAGAGTACCTCTATAGCAGTGGTTATCAACGCTGTCCTCAGGGCCCACTAACAGGCTAGGTTTGCAAGATAACTGAAATACATCACAGGTGATATCATTTTCTGCTCAGTGATTGTAGTATTCTAGTCTCCAAGATAATACATAAAACCTGACATGTTAGTGGGCCCTGAGGACAGGGTTGATGACCACTGCTCTATAGGGTTACGATATGAAGGTACCACCAACACCCAAAGCCTAATTTTTCTGCATCTGTTAACTCTACACATAAAGCTTGCTCACTGTGGTGCAAAAATGTGTTATTTCCATCCAAAATATGCCAAAGAGAGACCAGAATATATCCAAAAAATATCTGTGGTCTCATCATACAGACTGGCTTCCCAAGCCATTGTTTACAAAATAAAGAAAGCTTGCAGGGAAAATTCATTTAAATGTAATTTTTTCCTTTATAAATGTCAGTTTTTCTGCAGCAGGTTTTATAACAGTACAGATGTGCCACTTTACAGGCAGAATAAGGGGACCCCCAAGCACTTTATTTAAAGGAATTTTTCATTTTTTTTGTTTCACTTTAAGCATTATTAAAATAATGCTGCTCCTTTAAAAACATTTTTTTTCCCATTTTTTTTTTTTGCATTGGTACATGTCCACCAGGGTAGCAGACAGACCCCCATACCCTTTTTATGGTAATAATTTGCATATAAACCATGGGGAGTTTTGATTTTTCATGTTCGGGTCCCATAGACTACAATGGGGTTCGTCCTTTTGGGTCTAAACTTTTGTGATGTTCGAGAGTTCAGACATGAACCAAACTGGGGGGTGTTCAGCCCATCACTACCCACAAATACTTTTGGTATCTATGATACCAGGACCCATCTAAGTGGTCCTCTATCATTTTTCTCCAGTTGCCGTTCTTACCGTAGCTTTGACAAAGCGCAAGCGGGAAAAACATGTCAGCTACGGCAACTTATTAGATCACGGTCCACCAGTGTTTACAGGCTTCCAGCTCCGAATTAGCGCTGATGTCATCGCGTATGCCTGGTCTCCTCGGCCACATCCAGCGTTCCCAGCCTTGCTCTCCAGTGGCGACCAACACACCATGCTTCCCACAGCCTGACGCTGTTCAGGTGGATCACTAATGCGAGAGCATTACATCACCGTGGTCGGCGGGGATCCCCCTTGCTCCCCTTCAGATCTGCAGTGTCTGATTGTGGGTCAGCAGGAAGAGTTTTACCTTCTCACTCCCTCCGATCAGTGTCGTTACACCTTTCACACATCCCAGGATGACCGTGGTCCACTAACAACATGTTGTCTGACATTGGCTATGGTTGTCATCCCTCGGCATTGCAGATGTTCTGAGATCCCAACTGTTGTGGAATGGATTGGGGAGTTGGATACTGCCATGTGACTGAGCACAATACACTGGATATACTAGTACATCTGCAGCTTGGAGTGTTTTCTGTACTTCACAGGACTGTCAGGTGACTAACTGTATCTAGGATGTTGTTACTGTGTGGCCATGGTGGAGAGAATAAAAGAAAAGGGATTTATTTTTCTTCTTCTTTTTTTCTTCTTATTTTTCATGTTTTTTGATGAAGGGCTTTAGGAAAATATTTTCACTTTATGTTTTTAATCCTTGTGATCAATTTCCTTATGCAGCTATCTTATAAGGTTTTTACCATATCTAGGTGATGTTTATATTGGCTTACATTTATACAGTAGGTGACCGCGATATTGTGTCAATATCGTCGCTTCTATTGGCGAGATTGACACCCTACGAGCCCCGTCACGGGAGCCAGCGCCGAGCTGGCTCGCATCGGGAAAGGAAAAATGTTTCTTTTCCTTTCCCGATAAGCGACAAGCATCGCTGGCTGGGTTCACACTGGTGCGGGGATCCGAATTGGATTCCCGCCAATACCAGGCACTGTGTTTGGTATGAATCCTAAGGGAGAAATCCACGCCAAATGTAAAAAAAAAACGGCATGGGTTCCCCCTTGGGAGGCATACCAGGCCCTTGGGTCCGGTAGGGATTTTAAGGGGAATCCCCTTCGCCCAAAAAAATTGCGTGGGGCCCCCCCAAAATCCATACCAGACCGGAGGATGCCGGGACTGTGACATAGTAAGGGGGCGGGGTCACCATGTGACATCAACCGGTGACCACGCCCCTTGTCCCTATATAAGTTGCCACGCACCGCATTCCTGGCATTGCGGCCGGAGAGAGCGTCGAGTCAACATCTCCAGAAGAAGAAGAAGAACGGAAGGCGGCGGCGGCGGCGACAGAAGACCGGGCCACCGCTAGTAAAAGAGCTGGAAGAAGAAGTGGTGGCCCGGCAAGAAGAACCGAAGAAGGGGGACAAGACCCCCGAAGTCGGAAGAAGAGGGCGGCAACGAAGAAGAATGCCAGGCTCCTCCGCTCGCAAAAGAGCTAGCAGAAGATAGCTGAGGAGTCCGGCGAGAAGACCCCCGAAGACGGAAGACCCCCGGAGCTGTGCAATAAACTATTTATCCCTTGTGTGTTGTGTTTTTTTGTACATTTTTTTCACAGGTGAATGGGTAGGGGTACATTGTACCCCATACTCATTCACATAGGGTGGGGGGCCGGGATCTTGGGACGCCCCTTATAGTGTGGGGCATGTACTAAACCCCCTGAGCTATAATTGGCCACAGGCATCCTGCCTGTGGCCAATTATGGCTCTCCTCGCTGCCGGCGCTGTGATTGGCCAGGCAAGTGGGGTCACAGTGCATGTTTGGCCAATCATGAGCCAGCAATGCACTGCGATGGCTTAGTGCATTGTGGGCCATTCATGCCACATGAATTTGGTGCGAACGGTCCACAAAGTTCTAAATTCGCCAAACAGACGAACGTCCGATGTTCAAGACGAACATGCGTTTGAGTTGAACACGAGCTCATCCCTAATTATGAGGTGAACTTTCACTGGCGCTGTGTGATATTGTTATTATTATTTGGGACCTTCCTGTGTGGGGATTTGTCAAGGATGAGTTTGGCAGGGATTTTGCATGTTTTTTTTTCTCTATTTCCTGCACCATTGGTGATTCACAGTGATGATGGTGTTAGCATGTTTATGCTTGGGATATGGGATTTTCTTTTTGTTTACGGTTTACATTGCACATCACAGTTCATAATTTTTACCTTTAGCTTGGTTCTATTGAATATACAGTCCCGTACTAACTACTGTCCCACAGTCACACCTGTAAAACCTTGCTAAAACTTAAATCCGGTTAAAAGAGCATGTGCTTTATGACTTTGAAACTGATACTATCTTTACTGGACAGCATTAAAAGCTTTGTTGTTATGTTGATATCATCCTACTCGCTATGTTCCAGACAGACAATGTTACTTTCTTATAGGTTTTGCGTAACAGCCTATTCTTACTGTACCATATTTCAATGCTAGATTTGTTTTGTCCTTACTGGTGCACACAATAAAAACTTTAAATTAAAAAAAGCTCAATGATTAAATAAATACATAAATATAAAAAAATTAGGGAAAAAAATTGGGCCATAGTTGGGTTGGAGCTTTTCTTTGATTTCTTGTTCTTATTAGACATCACCATTTTGACTGCAGTAATAACTGTTCCAGTAAAATAAAAAAAAATTAGTAAAAGTGCTGATGGCATGATACTGTGTTTATTCAACACTTCAGAATTCAACACTGCAAGATAACGGCTTGTAATCTTGTTTTGTGTCTTTAACTTTTGAGTGGTAAGCAAACACACTATGTAAATGAACCAAACTACCTCTTTAAGTATGCATGTGCTATTCAGTTAGCTAAACATATTTTATCACCTACCTGGGGCATTATCACAGATTGATAGGTTGCTTTACAGTAAACATATAACATGTAGCACATAGTATTGGATACCAAAAGTAAATATTTATGGGAAAATACATTTTTAACTGTGTTGTTAGGAAGGAGATAGAAATTAGTTTACTACAAAATCTAAAACCACAGAATCCCAGTTTTGACAGCACTGATTAGATAGTTTGGCCCTTTTTTATTAAGCTCTCCAAAGTTACCTGCATGTTAAGCTGAACTTAAAATATAAGTTCTTAACACCCACCAGTAATAGTTTTATATACGTGTACTCTTGAATTAAATTATAGTTTGTAATGGCTATTGCTGTCCACAAGGCACAAAAAATAAACTTTTATACGGCAGGTGGGTGTTTGAAGCTGATCTGATGATCCAATGGCTTTAGAACCTAGAATACTAACTCTAAAGCCTCATACACACGATAGGACTTTGTACAAACTTTCCCTTGGATTTTTGTACAAAGGGCGTCGGCCCTGAACTTGTATAGCATACACACAGCAGGACTTTTTCTGCCAACTTTCACCAAATCACAAGGTTTTTCTGCTCTTTACCCCAACCTTTGGTCAACTTCTGTATTGTTGTCTGATCTTTTGCATTGGTTCTGAGCATGCCTGTTTGTACTTTGTACAAAAGTCCTATGGTTTTCTGTACACACGATCAGACTTTACTCCATCAGACTTTTGTTGCCAGAAAGTTTGTCCGTTCGCACAGCCAACAAAAGTCTGATGAAAACCAAAAAAGTTTGTCCGATGGAGCGTACACACAGTCGGATGTTGCTCCAAAACAGCTAATTTGCATGTTTGTTGTCAAAAAGTCTGATCGTGTGTACGGGCCTTTATGCTTAATCACTTGCTTACTGGGCACTTAAATCCCCCTCCTGTCCAGACCAATTTTCAGCTTTCAGCACTGATACACTTTGAATGACAATTGCGCGGTCATACAACACTGTACCCAAATTAAATTTTTATAATTTTTTTCCATAAATAGAGCTTTCTTATAGTGGTATTTTATTACCTCTGAGATTTTTATTTTTTGTTAAAAAAATTTAAAGACTGAATTAAAAAAAATATATATTATTTTTTTATATTTTGTTATCAAATTTTGAAAAAGTGTAATTTTTTTCCTTCATTGATGTACGCTGATGAGGCTGCACTGATGGGCACCGATAGGTGGCAGTGATGGGCACTGATCGGCACTGGTAGATTACATTGATAGGCAGCACTGCTAGTTGGCACTGATTGGCACCACTAGTGGGCATTGATAGGGGGCACTCATGAGCATTGATAGGTGGCAATGTGGGCACTGGCAGGTGGCACTGGCAGGTGGCACTGGCAGGGGGTACTGGTGGGCACAGATGAGGCAGAATTGCCTCTTCCTCTTCGGGACTGATGTCCCCTACACATAAGCCGGTGATCGGCTTTTATGTCTCTGCAAACTGTCAGCATGAGGAGAAAAAAAAATGATTAAAGAGCTTTGTTTACATCATGTGATCAGCTGTCATTGGCTGACAGCTGATCACGTCATAAGGAGCCGGAACCAGCCCCTTACTCGAATCTGTGATCACTCGAGTCTCAGTGACTCGGTGATCACAGCACGCGTCCTGATTCTGTTTTTGATTTTTTATTTTCCTGACGTGTTGCTGTTATATCTTTGACTTGGATGTTATCATTTGCAGTAAGTAAATACAGCTGGATAAAACAAAAGCTGTGTCTGTCTTCAGTTTAGGCTTCAAAGCAACAAAATATGATTATTTTTAAGGGGGTGATTCTTTTCTATACTCTGTGTGTGTGTGTTTGTATATACATGAACTTTAATGGCATCCCCATCTTAGTCTGAAGGGTTCAATATTCAGTTGGTCCACCCTTTGCATCTGTAACAGCTTCAACTGTTCTGGGAAAGTTGTCCACAAGGTTTAGGCGTGTGTCTAGGGCAGTGGTCATCAACCCTGTCCTCAGGGCCCACTAACATGCCAGGAAACTGGAACGACTCTAAAGCGGAGGTCCACCCTAAAGTGGACCTTCCTCTCATTGGAACCCTCCCCCCCTCCGGCACCACAATTGGCACCTTTCAGGGGGGAGGGGGTGCAGGTACCTGTACAGTACACTTCCACTTCCGGGATGGCTCTCTACGGAAAGGGGCGTAGATTACGCCCCTTTCCGAAAGTCCCCCGCTGCCTGCTGGGAAACACACAGATCCCAGAGGCAGCGGGTCCATCCTTATTGCGCAGCGCGACTCGCGCATGCGCAGTAGGGAACCGGGAAATGAAGCCGAAAGGCTCCACTTCCTGATTCCCATACCCAAGATGGCGGCGGCAGCACCCGAGAGATGATCGAGAGATCGGCTTCGGGTGCCGACATCGCGGGTGCGCTGGGCGGGTAAGTGTACTTATTTTAAAAGTCAGCAGCTGCAGTATTTGTAGCTGCTGGCTTTAAAAAAAAAAAAACGGCGGAACTCCGGGCGGACTCCCGCTTTAAGCAACAGGTGTACTGAATCCCACACATCACAGAGATATAATTGCTCAGACAAAACCCCACCCTCCCATCATTGTTAAAATTGTACAAATATAAATTGTAAAAAAAATGTAAAAAAATAAATAAATTGTAAAAATGTATAAAAATAAAAAAAAACACTGGCCCCAAAAAACTTTTGAAAAATAATGAAATTGTAAAATAAAAAAATAATCTGACACTGTCCACTATTCTGACACCATCCTGCACGTACTACCACCACTGTACACTCCGCATTGCTGTGATTCGCAACTCATTGCTGTTCAGATTACATGCAATGTCTGTGCGATGCGATTTCAGCCATACAAACTGTATGGCTGAAATCCCATCATATTTGGAGCAAACACACACAGGACCCTTTTTTTGGAATCGGATCGCATAGGTGTTCACACCTATGCATTCCGATTCATGTCCAAACTGTTGCACCAGTGTGAACCGAGCCTTGGTGGGAGCAGTCAGATGACATTTGTAGGCTATATGCTTTGAGGCTCGGTTCACACTGGTACGATGCAGGAACCCTGCAAATCCACTGCGGGTTCTCACATTGCATGAGACTTGCATGTCAGTTCACACTGCCCTATGCGAACTGCTGGGGAGTGTCAAACAAAGTTAACGACGCCCCCATTTCAGTTTGTATATCGCACTGAAAACTGACAGTTTGGACATGAATCCGATCGCATGGGTGTTCACATTCTGGTGCGGACCAAAAAAAGGGTCCTGTGCGAGTTTGGCCCAAATGCGGTGCAATATCAGCCATGCAATCTGTATGGCTGAAATCACACTGCACAGACATCGCATGTGATTTGCACTTAGAGTTGCCACCTCATCCCTTTAAACCTGAACACATATGAATTACACAGGTTCTGAGGCTAATTTCATGCAGATAAGGCACCAAGTGAGTTTAATTATCACCATCAGCCACAGAAACTGTGCAATTAATATGTGTTCAGTTTTAAAGGGATGAGGTGGCAACCCTATTTGCACTGCAGTGCGAATCACATGCGATCTCATACAGTGCACTGGTGTGAACTGGCCCTAAGCTCATTCAGCCTTACTGGGTGTAATTATAAAAAGTAAGAAATCCACCCCTCCCCCACATAACAAATCCTGGTGATGGAAAGGAATGTTGCAACTGTGATCAGGTGACCTCAGACACTGCACTATAACAATCATCAGATCACTGGATGTTCTACTCTGCCCAGCTCTGACTACATACAGCTCCCCTAAATCACTTGTCTGTATATATATTGCTGGCTGTTCACTGCATCATACAGGATGATCACACCCCATGATGAGAAACATCCAGTTAAAACACAGTAAAGGCAGTAAAGGCAGCCAATCCTGGGAAAGCTGGAGGGGAGGGGGATGTGAATTGTGAATTGTGAACTTTTTACACAGGATGTGCCTGTTTTAGGCTAGTGCACAAGATATGTAAATCACCTGTCACTCACAGCAAGGGGGAGGTTTTGAGAAAAGTTTTCTCTGTTTGTCAAAATTTATCTCACTGAACAATAAAAGAGAATTGATCAGAGCTGGATTAACTCTGTGTGGCAAGACTGGGCACAGATCATAGGAAATCTTATTCTCTACATTATGACATAAAAAAAATAAAAATAAAAAATCAGGTTTACATCCACTTTAACCCCTTCATTTATTATTATATTTGATTTTTATTAATCTGATTTTATTTTATTATTTTTTAATGTTATTTTCTTTGTTCTTTTAGACGTACTGTCCGAGTAATTATATCTCTGTGATGTGTGGGATTCAGTACAGCTATTGCTTAAAGTCGTTCCAGTTTCTTACACTAATATATAATGATAAGGAATTATGTATACTTCATTACTAATTGATTCCAGCTTGTTCAATCACTTAATTATCTAACCATGTGATGATGATGGCAATGAGCTATTTATTTGTCTATGCATATGGCCATTTGTAGGTATGTGGTTTTGAAGAAGAGCATTATCTATACTAGACCGAAACTTCACCATGCATACCATGCGTCTTTGATGTCATTTTTATATTTTCAATAAATATTTTTTTGTGCAGCAATCCCATCTCTGTTTTTTTTTCTATATTTGGGCCCTTGGGAAGGCCAGATTGCTTGCTCATTTTGTTTAAACCAGGGATATGCAATTAGCGGATCTCCAGCTGTTGCAAAACTACAAGTCCCATCATGCCTCTGCCTCTGGGTGTCATGCTTGTGGCTGTCAGAGTCTTGCAATGCCTCATGGGACTTGTAGTTCTGCAACAGCTGGAGGTAATTGCATAGCCCTGGTTTAAACCGTTGTGCCGCTCACCCTTTGAACTTGTATGTATGTATGTATGTATATGTGTATATGTGTATATATATATATATATATATATATATATATATATATATATAGACAAATATACAGTGTGTATGTATATATATATATATATATATATATATATATATATATATATACAGTAGATCTCTCTCTCTCTCTCTCTCTCTCTCTCTCTCTCTCTCTCTCTCTCATATATATATATATATAGAGAGAGAGAGAGAGAGAGAGAGAGAGAGAGAGAGATCTACTGTATATATATATATATATACACACTGTATATTTGTCTATATATATATATATATATATATATATATACAGTAGATCTCTCTCTCTCTCTCTCTCTCTCTCTCTCTCTCTCTCTCTCTCTCTCTCTCTCTCTATATATATATATATATATATATATATATATATATATATATATATTAGTTCCTGTACGTTTAGGATGATTTGTATTATCATATTGTATTGAACAGCTTTATTTGTATTAAACAACAGTTAGTATCCCGGCCTACCAGATTCCACTTAGAACTGATTTACCACATTTGGATGAACCGACCCCCTTTATAAAATCATAAAGGAATAAGAGGTTAAAACTGGTATATTCAGAAAATTGAATGGGCCAATTGATTTCTTGCTTTAAATGAGAGTTTTGCTGAGTTTTGGCAGCTGAAGGATTCCAGATAGGAAAACATGCCAGTACTATAGTCCAATGCATTATCACACACATCCCCACTGCACTGCCATGTCTCATAATATGCCACAACATTGGCAAGCACAGCTCAGAGCTCTTTAAGAATGAGAGGAGGCTCATGAATAATGGTTGAATCAGGGAAGTGATAATTAAATAAGACAACTGAATGCCAATAGACTCCCCAGTGGAAAATACTCTTCTGTACGGATCGTCTCTACCTTTCATTTCATTCAACATTAGTAATGCCTCACAGTTCATTACTGAACATATCTTCTAAGGAAGCAGTTTTTACAGAAATATTGTAAGCCTCAAAATACCCTTGATGGCATTTTCAAAGAATACATTTTAATGTATTTCTGCTTTGAATTTTTCCATGGAAAGAAAATAACTTATTCTGAACATATATTTTGTTTCATTTTAATTTTAAAATGTTCAACTCGGTACTAAGTTGTTAATTTGAAAGCTTTGCAAGGCTTGTAATATCTCAGGCAAAAGCCAGGTTTCCGGAGTACCTTGTAACCCAGCTGGGACTTCATATTCATTGGGGTTTTCAGCTGCAACTAACACATATTATTTCTACAATTGTTTCCTTAATTAGAACTATTAGTGAGCCATCTATTACTAACAATGATGTGACTTCCCTGTTCAGAAAAACATTGCTTTTATTTGAAAGGAGCCTGTCATGAGAACATTTCTGCCTCCCTTCTACAAAACATTGGTTCTACAGCATTCAGTCGGCTTTCTTTATTTAATGAGTTACTGACCTAGAAAGTGCATTTAGGTTGGAAGTTCTGACTTCACTGGCAGCGTGCTTACAACAAGCCATTGATTCACTAAGTAGTGAAGTAGGAGGAACATCATTACAGCCAGGTAAACAAACATTTGAAGAAAAGATTTGCAATCCGCATACAAGGCATTTTTCTCTAAGGCTGAGTTGAAATAAATACTTGTGTTTAACCACATGGCGACCACCGCGCGCTGATTTACGTCGGCACAGACAGGCAAAAGGTCAAACCCGTATGTTCCTTTGAAATTGCCGCATAGCGGGTGCATGCCCACAGGTCCCGCAATCTCGATGTTTGCCAGCAGCCCATGATTGCGGTGAGGAGAGGCAGAATGGGGAGATGCCTATGTAAACAAGGCATTTCCCTGTTCTACCTAGCAACATGACAGGGATCTACTGTCGTGTTGTAGTGAGCCCATCCCGCTATAGTTAGAACACATCCAGAGAACACAATTAACCCTTTATAGGTCCCTAGTGTTTAACCCCCTTCCCGGCCAGTGCCATTTATACAGTAAATGGATAAGAGAAAGAAACTGCGCTATGGTAAACAAAAAATTATGTACTGATTGTTCACAACAGAACTTTGTTCAGCTGCGGCTTAACTGTATCACATAACTACAGAAAAAACACATGAAAAAGTATATAAGCTGCGCTAAACCATAAATACCACATGAACTTTTAAAAGGTAGGAACCCATCACACGTGAACTCAATAATAATGTGCAAATGTCAAATAGACCTATTACACCCTATCTCATAAGAAATTAGGGGATACAGGATAAATAATAACAGTGATCAAAAATAAACAATATGATAAACACCCAAATGTGTTAAAAATGATATGGACGTGCAAATTACAACAAAGTCCTTGTTAAATAAAAATATAGATGAATGAAGAATTATCAAATCTTCTACTGTATAACTAGTGCTTGATCCACCACCGTATAGCCAAAATCACTCCTTACCAGAACTTCATGACCCCCACTACAGAGGGTCACATAAAGCATGTAAATGTAAATTATCTCCCACTTCGAAAGGATCTCAACTGCTCTCCTCACTCCACCGATGTCGTGACCAGGTTATTAAGCGAGCATCCTTAACCATCTCCCATGTATTAGAACATCTCGCGGATGTATACCAGTTACATGAAAAAGAGATGAAGCTCCAATAGTGTAAAACCCTTTAATATGGATTCAAATATATATGGGTTATATATTCGCTCAGGGCTGAGCGATGCTCTAACGTCACCCCGTGCGAAGGAGTGTGTATCCAGGAAGGACGGGTTTGTCCGTGTGCGTCCGGCCGGCGCAGCGGACTTAAGGCTGATCTTTCCTTTGTGCTTTGTAAGTGCAATTTTATTTCTATATTTGAATCCATATTAAAGGGTTTTACACTATTGGAGCTTCATCTCTTTTTCATGTAACTGGTATATATCCGTGAGATGTTCTAATACATGGGAGATGGTTAAGGATGCTCGCTTAATAACCTGGTTACGACATCAGTGGAGTGAGGAGAGCAGTTGAGATCCTTTCAAAGTGGGAGATAATTTACATTTACATGCTTTATGTGACCCTCTGTAGTGGGGGGTCATGAAGTTCTGTTAAGGAGTGATTTTGGCTATACGGTGGTGTATCAAGCACTAGTTATACAGTAGAAGATCCGATAATTCTTTATTCATCTATATTTTTATTTAACAACAAGGACTTTGTTGTAATTTGCACGTCCATATAATTTTTAACACATTTGGGTGTTTATCATATTGTTTATTTTTGATCACTGTTATTATTTATCCTGTATCCCCTAATTTCTTATGAGATAGGGTGTAATAGGTCTATTTGACATTTGCACATTATTATTGAGTTCACGTGTAATGGGTTCCTACCTTTTAAAACTTCATGTGGTATTTATGGTTTAGCGCAGCTTATATAATTTTTCATTTATACAGTAATCAGTGGCTATTTTTAGCTCTGATTTCTGTATAAATGTCAATGGTCCCAAAATAGTGTCAAAAGTGTCTGATCTGTCTGCCGCAATGTCACAGTCACAATAAAAATCGCAGATCACCGTCATTACTAGTAAAAATAGAATGAATAATAAAAATGCCATAAATCTATCCCCTATTTTGTAGACGCTATAACTTTTACGCAAACCAATCGATATACGCTTATTGCTTTTTTTTTTACCAAAACTATGTAGAAGAATACATATCGGCCTAAACTGTGGAAGAAATTTGTTTTTTTACATATTTTTGCGGGATATTTATTATAGCAAAAAGTAAAAAATATCGTTTTTTTTTCAAAATTGTCGCTCTTTTTTTGTTTATAGCACAAAAAATAAAAACTGCAGAGGTAATCAAATACAACCAAAAGAAAGCTCTGTGAGGGGAAAAAGGACAACAATTTTGTTTGGGTACAACATCACACAACCGTGCAATTATCAGCTAAATCGATGCAGTCTGGAATCGCAAAAAATGCTCTGGTCAGGAAGGGGGTAAATCCTCCTGGGGCTGAAGTGGTTGAAATGTGTTATAAACATGCATTTTAAAACGAGTTTTAATGTGTTTTTCTTACAGCAGTGTCATTGATTTAAATAGATCATTAGCCTACCACTAGGGATGGGCCCGATGTTTGAGTCAAAAGTTGACTCAAACATCTGGGGTTTGTTTGTTTGTAGAACAATTGCACATATGGGGCGCTTGCTGGATGTTCGCCCACCGCTATGTGCCCCGTAATGCACTGCGAGATCACAGTGCATTGAAGACTGCTGATTGGCCAAAGCATGCACCTGACCTGTATGCTTTGGCCAATCACAACACAATGTGCTGTGAGAGCCATGATTGGCCTAAGGCGGGGTACCTTTGGGCAATCATGGCTCAGGGTCTAAGTCCACATCCCACACTATAGCTGCTTACACCGTGGCTGTGTATAATGTTTATGAATGGAGAGAGATCAGGCTGATTAGTTAGTGGATTGAGCGTGCAGTCAGTGTAGAATATATAACCCAGGGCAGAGTATAGAGTGCAGTCAGTGTAGAATATATAATTCAGTGCAGAGTATGTAGTGTGGTCAATGTAGTGTATATAACCCAGTGCAGAGTATATAGGGCAGTCAGTGTAGAATATATAACCCAGTGCAGATTATATAGTGCAGTCAGTGTAGTGTATATAATGCAGTGCAGAGTATAATGGTGCAGTCGGTGTAGTGTATTTAACTCAATGCAAAAGTATAAAGTGCAGTCAGTGTAGTATAGATAATACAGTACATAGTATATAGTGAAGGCAGTGTAGTATATATAATACAGTGCAGAGTATATAGTGCAGTTAGTGACGTGTATATAAAGCAGTGCAGAGTATATAGTGCAGTCAGTGTAGTGTATATAAAGCAGTGCAGAGTATATAGTGCTGTGCAGAATATATAATACAGTGTATTGAAGTGGTTAAGGGGAACCATGTGACAGAATTAAGAAAAGAATGGCATGGGGGTCCCCCCAGAATCCATACCAGTCCCTTTAAGTCTGGTATGTATTTTAAGGGGAACTCCGCACCAAAATTAAAAATATAATTGGTGTGGGGCCTCCCCAAAATCCATACCAGGCCCGTATCCAAGCAAGCATCCTGGCAGGCCAGGAAAGGGAGGGAGAGCGAGTGTCCCCGCTCCTGAACCATACCAAGCCACTTGATCTCAACATGGGAAGGGTGCTTTCGGGTTATTGGGGACAAGGGCCTCTTCCCGACAACCCTGACCGTTGGTTGTTGGGGTCTGCGAGCTGGGGGCTTATCAGAATCTGGGAGCCCCCTTTAACAAGAAGGCCCCAGGATCCCAGCCCCCCTATGTGAATGGGTATCGGGTACATCGTAAACCCTACCCATTCACCAAAAAAGTGTCAGGCCGCGTACACACGGGCAGACTGTTCGCCCAACTTTGTCCGCTGAACAGTGTTTCAGCGGACAGTCCGCTCGTGTGTGGGCTTCAGCGGACAGTTTCAGCGGACAGTCTGACGAACAAAGTTTTTCGGAATTTCCGTAAGACTGTCCGCTGAAACTTGGTTTGAGCGGACAGTCCGCTCGTGTGTAGGCTTGTTCGACAAACTAAGTCTCGCGCATGCTCAGAAAGAATTTACACGGCGAAGGTTGCATTGCAGTGTATTGGACTTCGAATTTCTCGTTCCGTCGTACGTGCCGTTCACGTCATCGCGCAAGTTTTCAGCGGACTGTTCGTTCGTCGTGTGTGGTCAAGTCCGTTCATGCTAATTTTGAACGGACTGTTTGTCAAACTGTTTGACGAACCTAGTTGGGCGGACAGTCCGCCCGTGTGTACGCGGCCTCAGAGTCTGCTGAACAATTCTGAAGTGACCATAAGTTTATAGGAGAGGGAAAAAGGAGGTGTATACTGACTTGGCCCCCTGCGGGCACTTCTGTACGGACTTGGCAGTGAAAAGGTTAAAGTAAATGTAGGCTTTAAAAATACATATATACTGTATGTAGCGCCGGTACTCCAAATGAGTACACGTTACGTCTGCATATCTAGTTTTTGCCCAAAACTGTAGTTGAGTTTTGGGGCTAATTGTCCTAAATTATGCTTTGGCATCAGTTTGGCTGGGCTGTATTAAGGTTCTGCCTGGTCATAGGTGGAGTTCGCACCTGTGAGAGGCCTTAGAATGCAGTCTGGTTGGACACATTGGGTACCAATCTCTCTCTCTCTGAGGCAATCAGTGGGAGTTTGTCTCGCTGTGTATTCCGGGAGAGGGTACTTAAGGTGCTGAAGTCACGTGGTTCTGGGTTCCAGTCCAGAAGTTGTTGCTGACTCCATGGTCCTGGTCCTCCTGATCAGCCCCCAGGGGCCCTCATGGCCTGTGGTGCGGATCCATCCGTTTCGGAAGTGGCTGGTCTGAGGCGCAGTAACTGGAAGGAGGATTCTAAGGTGCCGTCTCGGGTTTGGAGAGGCAACTCTACATGCGACCAGGGGAGAACTCTTCAGTAAGGGAGCCACGCACAAGGCTGGCTGCTTGGTAAGTGCCTGGATGCAGAGCTGCCATGGACATTGATTGAATCCGCATTTCTTACGGTATCACCGGACCGGCTGAAAGATTCTGGTACAGTAAGAAAAGTTCCTACTTACATCCTTCTGGTTACAACTAAGTTCTTCAACCAAGTCTGTGTGAGAGACTTTGCAAAGCTAGAATTACCTGTTGGCTGCTAAATCCAAGCTCGAGGATTTATCCAACAGTTAAAGAGTCCAGTTGCGAGTGGCTATTCCCTGGATTATGTACAGAGAGACTTTTATTTGAAGTCAGCAGTTTCAAGCACTTGAGCTAAACGTTATCCTAATACCCTCTATTCCCAACTTAGAGACTGAGTTTGTTCAACTGTTTTATGCAAAATAAAAATCCTGACAAGGAATTCAAGTGTCGATCTCTAAAATTACTGGGTCATCAACCCTGGGAACCCCTAGACAAGGACAACGAGTATGAGCCGGTAGAGGTAATCATATATAGCGCACTACCCCCTTGGGGGCTGCTGATTTTGTTCATTCACCTTATGCCAGCCTGCTCCACCCCCTGGGCCTCCGGTCCTGAACCTCTGGACCTTGAACTCCCTTCCTGGACTCCCCTAGAGCATGTGACCCCCATTTTTTATGAGAGACCTCTCATTGACCATAAAAATTAACCATTGGTCAATTCTCTCACATGGGTTTCCTGCCACTCAGGTCTCAGCCCATTCTCTCTTTCCAGCAGAATCCACTGTAAGGCAGAGGAGGTATGCCTGAGCCCAAGTGTAGGTGGCCACACCCCCTTCTTCTCTGACACTCCTATCCCTGAATCTACAACCAGGCACAGCAAAAAGACATGACCCTGGCCAAATTTACCCGTCTCTACACCTACGCTATCAAAACACCACTAAGCACCTACCAAAAAGGTAGGGGGCGCTACATCCACCCCCCACTATAGTTACAGTTGTCCCCAGTTGTGGGAAAACCCCGCAAATTTGGAAAAAAAAAAGTTCATTCTTTTAACAAAAGAGGGAGGCATCTCATATTCTCCTAAGTGAAAGTGGGGAGTACAATGATAACATCAGTAAATATATACAAAAATAGCACAAACAAGTTTTCGGTACAGTTAGCACAATCCTAGCTGCAGGTCCCTACAACTAATGTTCCATACAAGCAGAATCAGAAAACTACTCCCTAAAGAGGAATACTTTCTGCAGGCCTACATCTGTAAAATGGACAGCCGTCACTTCTTCCGGTTTACCTAAAAGAAAACATAAAGGCACAGACATCTAACTATAACTATCTTTACATTTTACACTTCACCAGCAGTAGGGGGTTATGATCCTCCCACTGGTGACAGAATCTCAATGACAATAATATTTTGGCATGTGATTCCCTGTCAGAATCGTCACTCCTTCAAAAGGAGTCTTCTAGACTTCCTGCAGAGCGCAGCCTAACAGACACGCCAAGGAAATTAAACATACACAGAACTGTAGTCCAGTATACTTTCTGCTTGGCTCCTAAACAGGAGCCTTTTTTTTGACAAAAGGTAATTGTACAGGAATCACACACCCATGGGCGTCCGCAGAACTTTTTTCAAGGGGGGGCATAATTTTAGGGTCACCCATGCGCCGCCCCTTTTCAACAATGTCATTATCAGATTATCATGGTCAGAGACTGCAGACTTAGTACAATCCCTAGGATAGGTAATGGATAATGGCCAACTATTACCAGACCCAGCAAAACAACACCAGTGATCCCTCCGGCTGGACGATCGCTCACGCGCCCCGGGGGCGACTCTGGTCAGTAGTGTAGCATGTATGTACCCTGGCAGTGACTCAGTCTTTCTCTCTCTGGTGGTGCTGGGCAGCATGGCTCTCTCTGGTGTTGCTGGACAGCATGGCTTTCTCTGGTGGCGTGGGGCAGTGTAGTTCTCTCTCTGGTGGCACTGGGCAGCGTGGCTCTCTCTCTCTGTCTTCTGCCCAGCACAATCCTTGCTCTTTTTCCTGTAGCACTCTCTCCCTCAGCTTTTTTCCCAGGCTACAGTCTCTCAATCTCTCGATCGAGCTGTATCCTCCTCCCTGTGGAAAATGGGGCCACCAATCTTTGGGACTACATGTCCTATGATTCTCTCCTCTCCTAGTCTCTTTTGATTGGCCCTCAGTTATGGCCAATAGGGAAGGAACAGAGCGGGCAGGAACAGTTATGGCCAATAGGGAAGGAACAGAGCGGGCAGGAAGCTGGGCAAGGAACCTGGTGAGAACCGCCATCTCTTCTCCCTGACAGGAGAAAGGGGGGTGACCGGGGGAAACCTGATAGCACCGCCGCCGAGTTCTCTGCTGGACTGAGCGCAGTCACGCTACACTCATAGGGGGGCTTGGCAGAACTTTGATGGTGTCACCCCACTGGCGGGTTGCACATAGGTGTGGGCTGCCCACACCCCGATAGGGATGGAACTATGTTGAATTTAAGATCTCATCCCTGATTCCAGGGGGGGGGGCACTTGACCCCCCTTGCCCCTACCTGCGGACGCCCATGCCTCTTACCAGACCCAGCAAAACAACACCAGTGATCCCTCCGGCTGGACGATCACTCACGCGCCCCGGGGGCGACTCTGGTCAGTAGTGTAGCATGTATGTACCCTCGCAGTGACTCAGTCTTTCTCTCTCTGGTGGTGCTAGACAGCATGGCTCTCTCTGGTGGCGTGGGGCAATGTAGTTCTCTCTCTGGTGGCGCTGGGCAGCGTGGCTCTCTCTCTCTCTGGCTTCTGCCCAGCACAATCCTTGTTCTTTTTCCTGTAGCACCCCCTCCCTCAGCTTTTTTCCCAGGCTACAATCTCTCAATCTCTCGATCGAGCTGTATCCTCCTCCCTGTGGAAAATGGGGCCGCCAATCTTTGGGACCACATGTCCTATGATTCTCTCCTCTCCTAGTCTCTTTTGATTGGCCCTCAGTTATGGCCAATAGGGAAGGAACAGAGCGGGCAGGAACAGTTATGGCCAATAGGGAAGGAACAGAGCGGGCAGGAAGCTGGGCGAGGAACCTAGTGAGAGCCGTCGTCTCTTCTCCCTGACAGGAGAAAGGGGGGGGGGGGTGACCGGGGGAAACCTGATAGCACCGCCGCCGAGTTCTCTGCTGGACTGAGCACGGAAAAGAGCCCGCAGTCATGCTACACTGATAGGGGGGCTTGGCAGAACCTTGTTGGTGTCACCCCACTGGTGGGTTGCACACGGGTGTGGGCTGCCCGCACCCCGATAGGGATGGAATTGTGTTGAATTTAAGATCTCATCCCTGATTCCAGGGGGGGCACTTGACCCCCCTTGCCCCTACCTGCGGACGCCCATGCACACACCCTAGTGTCCATGGTGTTGTCCTTTACCAGGCACCCTGAGTATTAGTAGTTCTTTGGGCCTTCCCCGCCCAGCTAGAACACAGAAGTCTGGTGCCCTGGTCACTTCTTTGTTATATTTGGGTGCTCCCGTAGAAGGAGATATTGAAAATCCGCTGGAGGGTAATGAGGGTAGTGGAGATTTAAAAGACTTCTCCGAAGTTGCTGAGGAAGTTCCAGCAGAAGCAAAACTCTCCATATACCATTCTTCTTCATTGCTAGAACCAGCATCTTCAGGGGTTGTAAATAAACAGTGTTTATGTGGCGCTACCTAGATAAAAGAATCATATATAATTTCTTATAAATATGGATTCTCAGTGAAATAGATAAATTATCATAAATAATAATGGTGCATCTATTAAAAAATGTATATATAAAAATGCAAAGGGAATGTTACCAATATAAAAAGATACAAAATTAATTATATAAATATATCAATATGTGCAAATGTGCAAAAGTGTAATTAATAAAATCCACCAAAAAATGTGTTACTCCCAATATGGATTAAATACAATATCACAAACATAAAAAATTACATAAACACTGTTTATTTAGATTTTGGAGTGCAGAGAACACTTTTATATGTGAGCAGCTTCCTAAAATTAATATCAGACCCATCTGGCAAAGGTTGTGCGCAACAGTATTTACCAAATTTACATCTTCAGGGGATGACCACTCGAACAAGTTTTCTAGAGACCCATACTTCTCTAACACTTGTGGTGACCCCCAGTCCACAGCCTGGCCCTTGCTCACCCGGTCCAGCTCACCTGAGGGGCCCCCCTCCTTTAACTGTGGCTCCTTTTGGACAGGCACAGCTAGGGTTTTATTATCAGTCGGCTCTTCCGAGATATCTTCCAGGGCCTGTCCACAAACAGTGACCCCCTCCCAATCCCAAGCCAGGTCACAGGCTTCCCCAACATTACCTCTGGGTGTTGGCTCTAAAAGTTGTGAGATGGATGATGCAGGAGACATCTCTCTCACCGCAGGGTTGGGCAACACACGACCCTCTTCCTTCCAGATCACCTGTGTCTGAGGAGTAGGGATGAGCTTCGTGTTCGAGTCGAACGTACGTTCGACTCGAACATTGGCTGTTCGGCCGTTCGGCGAATTCCGAACGTTTGGGCCGTTCGCGTCAAAATTAGAGTGACGCGCGCGCGGACCACAATGCACTGCGGTGGCGCAGTGCATTGCTGCCCCATGATTGGCCAAGCATGCACTGTGACCCCGCATGCTTGGCCAATCGCAGCGCCGGCAGCGAGGAGAGCCATGATTGGCCACAGGCATCCTGCCTGTGGCCAATCATAGCTCAGGCTGTGTAGTGCACGCCACACACTATATAAGGCCGCCTTTGAGGCGGCCTCGTGTAGTGTGTTACTTAGCATCTGAAGCAGTGGGTGTTCTGTGTACCTTCAACACAGTACACACCAATCGTTTTTGGCTGATTTCCTATCTTGCTGCTGTGTAGTGGTTGTTGTCTGTGCCCTGACTGCAGTATACACCACTATATTCACCTCACCTATATAGCTAGTGATCTAGCTTTAACCACTTAACAACTGCCCATTGCCGATTAACGGCTTCAGGGGGGTTGTTTAACTCTGAGAGGCCGTTAATTAACGGCCTCCCAGAATTCTGCTCTCGCGTGCCCCGAGGTGTGCGCACTCGAGAGCATCCGTGACCGCCGAGTCGCATCACGGATCACGGTAAACGGCCGCTCATAGCGGCCGTTTACCACGTGATTGCTCCGTCAAATGACGGAGTGATCACTTGGAAACAAACCGGCGTCATGTTATGACGCCTGTTCCTCCCTCCCCTCTCTGTACCGATCGGTACAGCGGAGGGGAAAGAGATCGGTGTCAGCAGCGATGTGGGCTGCATCTGCAGTGCCCACATCGCTGCTCACCGAATTTAACCCCTCAATTCCCTGCCAATACTCTGCAATACCAGTGCATACTCTGCAGTACCCTGCCATTACTCTGCAGTACCCCGCCATTACTCTGCAGTGCAGTACCCTGCCATTACTCTGCAGTGCAGTACCCTGCCATTACTCTGCAGTACCCCCCATTACTCTGCAGTAACCCCCATTACTCTGCAGTACCCCCAATACTCTGCAGTACCCGCCATTACTCTGCAGTAACCCCCATTACTCTGCAGTACTCCCCAATACTCTGCAGTACCCGCCATTACTCTGCAGTACCCGCCATTACTCTGCAGTACCCCCAATACTCTGCAGTACCCTGCCATTACTCTGCAGTACCCCCATTACTCTGCAGTAACCCCCATTACTCTGCAGTACCTCCCAATACTCTGCAGTACCCCCCAATACTCTGCAGTACCCGCCATTACTCTGCAGTACCCGCCATTACTCTGCAGTACCCCCAATACTCTGCAGTACCCTGCCATTACTCTGTAGTCCCCCTCAGTACCCTGCTATTACTCTGTAGTACCCCGCCAATACCCCGCCAATACTCTGTAATACCCTGCCATAAATTGCCATACCCAGCCATACTCAGAGATACCCAGCCATACTCGGTGATACCCTGAAATACCCAGCCATAGACACCCCCCACCCCTCACCGCCCTCCGGTGCTTCTACCAACTCGCCAGTACGATCAAAGCCAGAATCTTTTTTTTATTTTTTATTTCAGGCTTCCCAGCCTAGAGGTGAGATGTGGGGTCATATTGACCCCCCAGATTTCACTGTAAAGAGGACCTGTCACCCCATATTCCTATTACAAGGGATGTTTACATTTCTTGTAATAGGAATAAAGGTGATCAAAAATATATTTTTGGGGAAAAAAATGTCAAACTAAAATAAATAAAGTAAAATGAACAATAAAAAAATAAAATAAAAATTAAAGCGCCCATGTCCCCATGTGCTCGCATGTGCCACACATGTGAGGTATCGCCGAGAATGTTAGAGCGAGAGCAATAATTCTAGTCCTAGACCTCCTATGCAACTCAAAACATGTAACCAGTAAAAAAAAAATTAAAGCGTCGCCTATGGGGATTTTTTAAGTAGCGACGTTTGGCGCCATTCCACGGGCATGTGCAATTTTGAAGAGTGACATGTTTGATATCTATTTACTCAGCATAACTTCATCTTTCACTTTATGCAAACATTGGGCTAACAAGTGGTTAATAATAGAGCTTGCAGTCAGTAGTGTTAGGAGATGTGCGTGCTGTCTGCGTGCTCTGTACCCAGTACATACCGCTATAATATAGGGCAGGCCCCTACTTTCAAACATCCAACTTACAAACATCTCCTACTTGCAAACGCAAGGAGACAGCAGCAAGTGAGATGAAAAAAGATGGACGACAAAACAAATTATACAGGGGTGATAACCCTTCCCTATGTTTTCCAAAAAGCTTAAAGATAGTTTTTTTGACTGGAGCTACACTTTAAAAATGTACCGGTTGAAAATGACAAACAGATTCAACTTAACACAACAAACCTACACAGTCCCTGTCTTGTTTGCACCGCCTGTATACTGCTGTTCTGAGTATATAGGGCCTGGGGGCCACACGCATTTCCTTTTTTTAATATGGGTACGGGGTTCCCCTTAATATGCGTACAAGACCCAAATAGGCTGGTAATGGGCAGGGAGGGCTACCCATGCCATGTTTCTCAATAATTTTCAACCATATTGCAGGAACCAGATATAACATTAAAACCGCAAGCAGTTTTAAATGGTGTTATTTCCGTTTAATGTCATTTTGTGCAGGGACTGTTCTAAACACGGGAAACACGTGGCACTTCACAGGCATACTACAGACACCCCCCAGGCACCATATTTAAAGGAATATTTCACTTTTTTTTTTCACTTTAATCGTCATTAAAATCAGTGCTTCCGCCAAAACGGCAGTTTTTAAAACTTTTTTTTGCAGTGACCCATGTCCCCTGAGGCAGGAGGCAGGTCCTCAAACCCTTTTTAGGACACTATCTTGCATATTAGCCGTTAAAATTAGCACTTTCCAATTCGAACGTTCGAGTCCCATAGACTTCAATGGGGTTCTAACGTTCGTACCAAACGCGGGGGTCGTTCGCAAGTTCTGGTGCGAACCGGGGGGTGTTCGGCTCATCCCTACTGAGGAGTGCATAGTCCGGTAGATAGTTGGACGTTGTAGTACTGTGCCTCTCTGTGTACTGATCCCAGCCTGGTCAGGGGACTTACGCAATGACAGCACCGGGCCCAAGCATGAATCCCAACAGTGGGTCGGGGACATTCCGGACATAGCATGCACAGTTTCTCTACCCCAGCATTCACTCCCAGCGCCAGTCCTCTGGTTACTTTCAAATGGATGCTGGTATCCACCAACACCCAGTCCTGCAATTCAGAGGGCTGCTGCATGGCTGATGCACTCTGAATACAATCAGCCATCTTCCTCCACCTCGTGGTTGGGCGTTGCACGCTGAAAGTTTTAACTTCTCCTCTGGGGCATAAATCCACCCCCCACTCATTGACTCAGCGTGCGAGGAACTGTAAGGCCGCGTACACACGCGGGGACTGTTCGCCCAACTTTGTCTGCTGAACAGTGTTTCGGCAAACAGTCCGCTCGTGTGTGGGCTTTCAGCGGACAGTTTCAGCGAACAGTCCGCTGAACAAGGTTTTTCGGAAATTCCGAAAAACTGTCCGCTGAAACTTTGTTTCAGCGAACAGTCCCCTCGTGTGTAGGCTTGTTCGTCAAACTAAGTTCCGCGCATGCTCAGAAAGGATTTACACGCCGAAAGTTATAATGCAGTGTATAGGACGTCGTATTTTTCATCCCGTCGTACGTGCCGTTCACGTCATCGCGCACGGTTTCAGCAAACTGTTCGTTCGTCGTGTGTGGCCATGTCCGTCCATGCTAATTTTGAGCGGACTGTTTGCCGAAACTGTTTGACGGACAAAGTTAGGCGAACAGTCCCCGCGTGTGTACGCGGCCTTATGCTACATTTTCTCCGTGCACCCCAGCGACACCTGGTGGCAGGCACTAAGGAATTGCAGGCTAGTTAGCAGCAGTCACTAAACACACACAGCAAAATGTCCCTCTTGTGATGTCCCAACTGTAAGGGACCAACTTCTCCATAGTCCCCGGCCACGCCACCCCCTGTGTCCGTGTTTCCAAGGGTAATAGCAACATCCACAAGCTCCATCCACATTTTTACTGTGATAGCAGGACAAGTTATTGCAAACAGTGAGTGGTAGTCAGTGTTGTACCCACGCCAGACACCTGCAATTGAATGGCTTGATGCCACTGTGATTGACATGTATAAGAGCACATGTTACAGTCACTGAATGCTGGACTTCCTTTATATTAAATCCGGTAGATGGTTGCCATGGGCTGTGGCTAGCGGGCTGACAGTGAAGGCAAATCTCGGCGGGACCTCCATGTAGCACACTACCCCCTTGGGGGGCTCTTCAAGTTGCTTTATTTGGGAATACATTTATAGGGCAGTCTAATGTAGCATATGAGATGCCCTGTTAAATCCCAAATTTGAAATGAAAGGGAATATTAAATCATAGCCATAGCTTTGTGGATTAGATTTCCCTGTCAGCGATCCTTCTCTGGTTTCTCTCTTTCTTTAGTGCACTCTCACTATGGGCAGGTGAGCATCACTCCAAATAATGCTGTGGATATTGAAACTCAAAGTCCTAGGCCTCACCACCTATTTCCATGTAGTGCAGTGTCCAACCTCCTTCACTAACCCTGAGAAGTGCTTGATACTGTGGTCTTTGGATATACAGCATAACGTTTCTGAATAGATCCACTGGGTTTGCACTCCCTTTGCACTATCCCACCAACAGTCCATGTTCTACTCACAGAAGGTTGTTTCCCAGTCTTCTTCCTCCTCTTAGTTCCTACTTCCTCCTCCCATGCAATCCAGTACATCCTCGTCTGCAATGTCCTGGTATTCCTCCAGTGCTATATGAGGACTCCTGCTCTAGGGACCCGACTTCGGCCTCTCTGGAATCACCTCCGGCTATCCGGCCACCGGGATCTCTACACTCCTGGGCCTTCAAGCCTCCTCCTGGGGGCTCCGGGGTCTCTGAACCCCCGGGCCTCCGGCACTGAACCTCTGGACCACAAACTCTCTTCCTGGACTCCCCTAGAGCATGTGACACCCCATTTTTTATGAGAGACCTTCCACTGACCATAAAAATTAACCATTGGTCAATTCTCTCACATGGGTTTCCTGCCACTCAGGTCTCAGCCCATCCTCTCTTTCCAGCAGAATCCACTGTCAAGCAGAGGAGGTATCCCTGAGCTCAAGTGTAGGTGGCCACACCTCCTTACACTCTGACATTCCCATCCCTGAATCCACAACCAGGCCCAGCAAAAAGATATGGCCCTGGCCAAATTTACCCGATTCTACACCCTACGCTATCAATACACCACTAAGCACCTACCAAAAAGGTAGGTGGTGCTACATATAAAAAATGTAGCCCACGCTACCAATTGGTAGGTGCTAATAATTGGTTTCTACTCGGAACTGTCAGCACAGGCAAATTTAGGCAGGCCTATGCTGCAAGCTAGGCCTGTCTGTTTTGATCTGGGGCCTGGGAGTGGTCAGAGTAGCAGTGGGTGTGACCACCTGTGCAGTGGCAGGCAGCTTGTGTGGGAGCCATGACCAATCCCCAACTGAAATTGGCAGGGGGTGGGCCTCCTATATATGCTGAGGTAACATGCCACTGGGGGGAGATGTCAGCTGAGTGAAGTTGAGGATGGAATACTAGGCAATGGCAGGAGGGCAACCCCATCCGGGGGGGGGGGGGGGGGGTGCCGATCACAGGAGGAGGCCCAGGGAGAGCTGTAAAGGACTTTGTCTCTACACTGTCATTGACAATGTCTTTATCATCACACGGTCATTGATAAAGAACTCCTGGATCAGAGGGGCAGGTGAAGCTGTCAGGATGTATGGCCCGGTCAAGTTCTCCATTAAGGAATCAGGGCAGTGAAAGGTCAGTGGGTGTTACCACAGGGGAGGGCTGAATGTGCCAGGAAGTCTGTGAGGGAACTTTTCTTCTACATGGTCATTAGCAAAGTCTTCATCATTTACACGATGAATGATGGGGAGTCCTGGATCAGAGGAAGAGACTGTGGTGATCTGTGTCAAATCGATGTGGCCTGAGGGCACAGGATTTTCAAGCTGGGCTGACTGGGAACAGTAGTCCACCATTCAAAGAAATGCTTCTAAACTACTAGGCCTCCAGGGAGAGGTGCTGCAGGCCTCAGGCTTAATAGCAGAGAATCAACCAGAGCCTGCTTGGGGACCTATTCAGAGTGGGTCCTTCTTGCTCAATAGAAGACAATACTTCAGTTCAGGATAAGTTTGTGCAGGAGGGGGACTACAGTTGCACATCATATCTTCTGGCTCTAAATATGTGCTAGTGCAGTAAGTCTCTGCACATAATATAGTAATGGTTTCAAAACTAACACATAACATCCAAACATTCCTCCATGAGTACTCACAATTAAGCTTGGGTCCCTTTCAAATAGAAAATGGTTCAAATAGATGCAACCAGGGAAAAGCAACCAGGTTTTTTTTCACATACTTGATAATTAAAGTGAATCTATACATGTTATTGTGTGAACATTCTTAAATCCTTTAGTAAGTAATCCTCATAGTTTCCATTGGAACCCCATGTGTGTGATAAGAACAGAAATGGGAGACATGGGTAGAGTGTTATCACCAAAAAGAGAGGGTAAACCTTCCAATAGGGACACAAGTTCCAGTGACAACTGTCTACAATTTTATTTTTTAATTGAATCCTTTTAAATTAAATTTTCATATAAATTACATTTCTTTTTACACCTTCAGAGCAGAAAGTGAAGGGAAATCTTCCCAATGGGATACAGCAAAGTGTAAACTGATAGGGATGGTAACCCTTCTCTACTCTATCCAAAACCAAATGTTTTAGCTATACACTTTAACCTCCCTGGCGGTACGATTATTTCGAATTTTAGATGCTGAAAGCGGTACAATTATTTTGCATTAAAATTTGGCGTTTTATATTGTAGTCCTGTAATTCTTAGGAATGACTCACTTAAATCTGTCCAAACCAGAGTCTAGCAGACATTCCGGGTATGATAAAGTTTGAAAAATGAAATCATAAATTATAATATAATAAATAACTATAAATAATTATACCAAATAATAATATAACAATAATAACAATTATTCAATAATGTAATCAAATCAAAAACACAGAAATTTGCTCAGTTGCAGAATTGTCACTGTCATTACTTTTCAGTATTTGATGACGGATCTCCCCACAAACCGATATCGCTCAATTCTGCGAGTGATTACAATTTATTATCGCTGTTTTCTAGCTGGTCTAAAATCATTTTTGATGTAAAGGGACAGTTTTGGTTGCTATGGACAATCTCCAGTTTCCAGGCATAAAGAACAGTTTTTATAATATAAAACTACATGCAGGACCCTGGCAGACCACTAGGGACAACGGGGATGTGAAATAATTACATACAGCAATGTAATCTGTAAGATTACATTATACTGTATGTATACTGTGTGTTTCACTTTTTGAATTTGGCGCTGATCTCCGTCCCCGTGCATCGCAACGCAGGACGAGCCGCTCGTACAGCGCGGGGACATCGCTGGATCCGAGGGAGAAGGTAAGTAAACCTCCTCCTGCATACAGTGATGCAGTCTCGAGTCTGGCTCGGGGTTACTGCTTTTAGTGTAAAACTTTCATCCCAAGCCAGACTTGGGAATACCGCCGGGGGTTAAGTAAGCACATCCTGATGTTCTTGGAGTAAACTTATAAGTGAATGTAAGAAGTTGAAGACCATTACAGTGCTTTTTTCCTTCACTTTACAATAAGCTAAACACATTCAACTAGTGATACCGCTGTCATCATGGCTACCATTGTTATCAGAAAGCAACAACTTAATTTTTGTTATTTTTTTTAAATCAGATAACTGCAGATGTAAATAGACACCATAGGGGTTATTTACGAAAGGCAAATCCACTTTGCACTGCACTTGGAAGTGCACTTGGAAGCGCAGTCGCTCTAAATCTAAGGGGTAGATCTGAAATAAGGGGAAGCTCTGCTGATTTTATCATCCAATCATGTGCAAGTTAAAATGCTGTTTTTTATTTTCCTTGCATATCCCCCTCGGATCTACAGCGACTTTACTTTCAAGTGCTCTTGCAGTGCAAAGTGGATTTGCCTTTAGTAAATAACCCCCTATATGTATTTTTTTATATCATTCCTGACAGAAAGTTGTGCTTGACAATTATATATACAATATAATGTTTATGAAGATTGGAGTTTCCTTTGAATACATGTAAGTGCTGCTGTTACAAAAAAAAGCAAATTTGTAAATCTGTACATTTCTCACAGTTGCTAAATAAAGACCATAGAATAACAAAAGTTTTTTGTGACTCACTAAATCTCCCCCACGGGTTTCAGCTCTCCCCGTCAAATTGCAAAAAACTGGGGATGCAGCATTGCAGGTTCTTTCCCTTCCCACACATGTAGCTTTATAGTGGCTATTATATTTAAAACGTGAAAAATACATAAAAAGTGTTTAGGATACAAAAAAAGTATAGGGCACACACACACACACACACACACACACACACACACACACACACACACACACATATATATATATATGCAAACTATGAGCCCTACATAAGAAAAACATTTAAAACGGTATTAAGGGTTATATGTGCAAATTAAAACATTCTGGGTAACATTTCATTATTTTCTAAGTAGTTTTGACATTCTGTTATAAATATTTCTAAGCAAACTAGTTAAAAATGTAAGAAAATGAATGTACATTATCAAAAATATTGTTGAATCTAAGTTATGTATTATTTATCATTTGCAATGAGATGTTTCACAATCTTTATCTCTGTAGTACAAAAGAAACAGTGAATCCATAATTAAGTCACTAGCCTTTCAAAATAGTTGAAGATCCATTATGCATTTTCAATTGTCTCTGAAATTTCTTTGTTCAAGTTTGTAAAGAGACTTCATTTAATATAAAAAACACAACATATCAGTGTGATGGAAAACAAAAGTTACTAAAAAAGCCCCGTGGTGTCAAGTCACTTTCCAGAAACATGCTCAAAGACCAAGTTATGAAACATTCCAAACAGTTCATACACTCTGCTATATATTCCTTCTTCCCTTATGAGGAACTGTCAGAGATATGTAAAACCTCTGTTTAGTCCACATATCTTTAACAAAAAAATGCTAAAATTGTTATTAAACTCTGTAACCCCAAGCTTAGGTTCACACTAGTATTGTTGCATAATCATGTGTTTCTGATTGCATTTTGTAGCATTTTTTTGTGCGCAATTTTATGTGCATTTTTGATGCAAGTTTAAGGTTTCAGGAATTTTCTATAGGAAGAAGAGCCTGGTTGTTACACACAAAATCATGCCTAAAATGCACTACGAATGTTCATGTTTTTTTCATGCGCAATGGGGCCAAAAATGAATGATGTTGTACCAAAGGAAGCACCTGAACCTTTTGAAAAATACACTGCACCATGTTACACTGCTAGGTACCATAGAGAATCATGTGATTTTCTTTTATTCTTGTGCAATAGCAGCGTGACAGCAGATGCATGAAAAACTGTGCTAATGTGAAAGGAGTCTGATCCCCCAGATGAGTTTAATAGCATCCTGTAGACTAAGGGTCCTTTCACACTGATGCGCTTTTAATGCACTTTTGTGCAGTTTAGGACCCTTTGATACTGATGCGCTATTAATGCCTTCCAATGATTAACAATGGAAGGTGTGTTTTTGAAAAAATGCAAGAAATATTCAGCATGCAGGACTTTTCAAAGCATAGTGTACCCGCAGTGTGAACAGTTATGATTAATGGGGAATAGTTTTCATTTCACTTTTGTTGCCCTTGAAAAGCACAGCAAAAGCTCCCCAGTGTGAATGGGGCCTATAGTTTACATTTGAAAAGAGGTTTACAGGGTCAGTGATTGCTCTGATTTGGAAGGAGTGGAATGCAGATAATTTAGGATTTATACATATTATTTATACAACTGGGGTTTAATACAGGCAGATTTAATCAAAATCACTGGCACTTCATCTTTTTCCACCACAATTGTAGGATCCCAAAAGTATACGCAAAGTGAAAATGCTAGTATGTACAAATGAAGAAAAAAGGTAAATTCTTCATTTTCAGACATCAAGTATCTGGCATGAAGCCAGTGGAATTGAGCACATTAAGCACAACTGAGCAAATTGAGCACACATGGGGTGGATTTATTAAAGGCAAATAGACTGTGCACTCATTTTCCACACTATAAACAACAAAAATTCCCAGTACACTTACCAGCTAGCTGGCAGAAAAAGTTGGAGCACGTATAGCAGTGGCTAAATTTGGGGCAAGTTTTCCTGGAGGAGGCTCACGCCCCTTTAAAGGCACAGGGACGCATTAGATGCCCGAGGTAACGCAATGGCAACTGAAAGCATCCAATGTGTCCCCACACACAATTAAGCTGATAACTGTGCAGATAAGTGGCAACCACCCCAATCTATAACTAGCCTTTTTAGCAGGGTGCACATAGGAGGGAGTTTCACGTTACAAACAACAACAAATTCCCAGCACACTTACTAGCCTGCAAAAACAAAAACAAAAATTAGCCTTGTCTAAAGCCTTGTACACACGCTTAGATTTTAGGACGACAGAACATCCGCTTTTTGTGGCATGCTAGTCTCATGTCGAAAGTGATATGTATTATTATGCACAAAACGAAAATTTTCGTATGATAGAATTCAACATCAGAAGTGACGTAATGTACTGAATAGTTTTCTTTTGTTTCTGAGCATGCATAGTCTTGATCTTACGATTTTTTCTGTATGAAAACCACACTTATGAAACGAAAATCATACGTTCACATCCGACAAAAAATGTTATAGTCTGCATATCTAGCTTTTGTCTGACGAAAAAGCAAAATCGGCTGTTGAAAGCACAGTACTAACGATCTGAAAATTGTCAGACAGCTCATCGTAAAAAAAATTTCCATTCAATTTTTGTATTGTGTGTACGGGCCTTTACAGTTCATGTCAATGACAGAGGGTTTTCTTGCACACATTTGCTAATGTATATGAAAACTACTAGTCAAGGCTCCTGTGTATACTGTGGTCGTAACTCTATAGTTTTAAGAGTTTTCAATTTCTAGTACATATAGCAGTGGATAAATTAAGTTTTGCCTGAAGATGGCCCACTCCTCCTTAAAGGTGCAGGGACACATTTGACGCCCAGAAAAAGTGCAATGGCAGCCCAAAGCACGCAATGTGTCCCACAATTCAGCAAACAAGATGTGCAGATAAGTGACAACCACCCCAATCTATAAGTTGTTCTTAGAGCATGGCGCCACTCTGCTCCACTATAGGACCTGTGTATTTAATCTCCACTAATGCCCACGATATGATTTTCCGACGGAAAATGTTCTATAGGAGCTTGTTGTTGGAAATTCAAACCATGTGTAGGCTCCATCGGACATTTTCCATCGGAATTTCCGACACACAAAATTTGAGATCTGGATCTCAAATTTTCCGACAACAAAATCCGTTGTCGTAAATTGTGATCGTGTGTACACAATTCCGATGCACAAAGTTCCATGCATGCTCAGAATCAAGCAGCAGAACCGCACTGGCTATTGAACTTAATTTTTCTCAGCTCGTTGTACGTGTTGTACGACACAGCATTCTTGACATTCGCAATTTCTGAGATTTGTGAGAATTTCAAGATTTGTGTGACCGTGTGTATGCAAGACAAGTTTGAGCCAACATCTGTCGGGAAAAAAAACATGGATTTTGTTGTCGGAAAATCTTATCGTGTGTACAGGGCATTAGGCTCCATTTACACCTAAGTGTACTGCAGTGACACCTGCTGCATCACATTTTTTTTACCTTATTTGTTTGTTTTTGTGGCGTTTTTTTTTCGAAGGGCTGCATTCATTTGAATGGCCCTCCCTCCGTTCCAAAAACATGCCAAAGAAGCTCATGTACTAAATGTTGGCATAGAACCAGGCGCGTTCTGTGCTACAATTTTTTCCCTGATTTTAGCTAATTTTATCACTGGACAATCGTGGCAAAATCGCAATGCATTTGGGATGCCATTAAGAAATAATGGCATTGCAAAAGCGTCCCACGTTTTGCCACAATTCTGGATTCCAGCATGCTCAGGTACGAATGGAGGCCAAAAGAGGATTAGCTTACGTATATGTGTGTGTTGTAGCCACATATAAAAGAGTAATATATTTGAGCTCATATTGAATGTTTTGACATATCACAGGACTAATGTGGTTTATTTTTTCATTCTCTAGGGCAAAATTGGCAACACTTATCTGGTTATCTGAATGGTTTTGTTGGCACTTAAATGCAGGAGTTGTAATGACGATTAACTTGACAGACATCCATCCTATTTTAACCTTAATAACAATGTAAACCATTTGATTGTGTGTGTGATTTTATTTATTTTTATATATATATATATATATATATATATATATATATATATATATATATATATATATATATATATATATATATATATGTATGTATGTATATATTTCGACATGTGTACATTAATGTCATTTCCAAAGAATATTTTCAGAAAGTCTTGCTCCCAAAGTCTAGAGGTAGGAATGAATATTTGAATATGCGTATCATTTCAAAAGCAATAAACATGCAATGCTGCTTTTATAAAACTTGAAACAGAGACTGACCATGCAGAAAATATCGACCCTGATTTAGCTGTATACAGGGGCGGACTGACAACTCATGGGGCCCACGGGCAATAGGAGATTATGGGGCCCCCAGGCAATAGGAGAAGATTATGAGGCCCCCAGCAATAGGAGATTATGGGGCCCCAGGCAATTGATTATGGGGCCATACAGTATACACACACACACACACACACACACACACATACAGTATACACACACACACACAATATACACACACAGTATACACACACAGAATACACATGCACTCACTGAAAAGGTACTGGAGAGGCGGGGCAGCTATAATCTTGGGATTTTTAAAAAAACACAGACTTTTACATTCTGTCCCTGGTTTTATTGAGGCTGGCAACCCTGATGTGGCATGGGGCCCTTGGGCAGTACCCGATTGCTCGAATGGTCAGTCCTCCCCTGGCTGTATAAAACTTGCAACATTGGCAGGCGTTAGCCTAACTGTTGATTCTTGTAACTACTTTGTGTATCCAGGTGAATTATACCTTTTATTCTTATACCTTTTATCAATATGGTAAATGTTAATAAATAAGATAACTGGCCTAAAATAGTTAAAAGAATATATATATTTTTTAAATGTAGCTGTAAATTTCTTACCAAAATATATTCTCCTACTCCCAATGCTCATGAGAATGTTAGGGGAATATGTATGCATTATTTGTTGTTTGTACCCGTAGTAGGGCCCAAAAGCAATAGTGTACATTTTGCTTGAAAAAAAAGGGCAAGTAATTCAACAGCGATTTTCAGGTATAATATATATATATATATATATATATATATATATATATATATATATATATATATATATATATATATATATATATATATATATTACAAGGATCTTGCACAGTAAAAACTGCAGTACACAGTGCTAATAAATATAAAACATTTTATTTTTTCAAATTCTACCTAAAACACTGGCACCCACACAAACAGGCAATAAACTGACAAATCACTTTCACTACACATGACGCAATACCGTGACAATGAGCCTGGGTTCAAACTTGTGCAAATACAGACAAGGCATGTGATTCGCACCCGCATTGCGGTGCTGATCTCATGCGATATCTGTAATATCTGTACTATGCAAGTTCAGCCATACAGTTGTATGGCTGAACTCTCATTGAATTTTCAGGAAAGTAGTGCAGGGACTTTTTTTCCCTGCACTGGAATTGGATCACATGGGTACTCTGTGGGGTGTCATTAACATTGTATTAACACCCACAGCGGTTCGCAGAGGGCAGTGTGACCTGCCTGCTGGAGAGATGTAATGCGAGAACCAATGCTGGAATCGCGCTGGTTCCTGCTTCACATATGTGTGAACCTAGGCTTAAAATAAAGCTTTTTTTATACTACCTGAAATACACAGACACTGACACTAACACTGGCACTGAAACAAAAGCTGATATGAGTGTAAATTCAGCTCCTTGGCAGATCGGGGCGTGGTACCACATGATGCCTGTGTAGGTGTGCCTGAGAGGATGTGCATGGCTTCTCCTATCCAAGGATCACATTAAGCTGCTTCCTATCCTGCTCTGCTTTGCTTCCTTCCAGCTCTGACTGGCTCTTTTCAGTGCTTACCCCTATCCCTGGGTCTCCACAAGTTGTCCGTATAGGCTGCACTGCCTGGAGCTGCTGTAAGAAAGCCGCTTCAGCTCTTAAGTCCCATACACTCTATCAGATTTTTTTTCCTTCAGATTTACACCTGCGGGGTGTCTCTAAGCATAGCCCCACAGGTAGGGGAACGCAAGGAAAAATTACACCTGTGACGTCTAACCTGGAAGTGGCATGCAAACAAAGTGCAGCAATTTCAGAAACCGCCCAAACGGAGGATCCACCAATAACGCACCTCTCATTGGTGAGGTCGTCACAGCAAAAACTTGCTGTTTACCTGCCGTTTCATTCTAAGAGCTGGGCGGAGGTGAGGTGAAGGAGAGGAAGAGACAGGGTTAGGTGTTCCTGTGAACACCACTGACTGTAGCTGGGATTGCCAGGGCCTGTCTGAATTGGGCTGTGGTTGTGCTGTGAGGCTGTGCTGAGGCTGAAGCTGGGGCTGACGGAGAAGGAGAGAGGTAGTTTTAAAAAAAAAAAGCCCAACTTGAACTGAGTTCTACAAAGCAGGGACCTGTTGGATCCAGTCAGAGACCTGGTATACATTGAATGGAATAAGTTGAATAGACTGTGGAATGCTTAGTGACGCTGGGGGACTGAGTGAGTAAAAAGGCTAAATAGCCAGAGACAGCACAGACTGTAACTGTGGTAATATGTTGTAAAATACTACTAGTATACAGCAGCCTTACAAAGTCATATAAACTGAGAGACTGTGACCCTCATTTTTTTCCCATTTTTTTTGGCCACTGCTTTTCCACCCCCCTTTTTTTTTAGCCATTGGCAATATAGTCTAACAATATATTCAACAACTCAAAAGGCTGGCTATTCTCAAAACAGAAACAACAAAAACAAGCAGAGCACTCAGGCCTGATGAATAAATATCTGACAGGAGACAGAGTACCTGATAAACGTAAAGAAAGGTCAGAAAGAAGGAGCAGATTGGGCTCCCAAGGGGCCTATTCATCGTAAGGGATTAGTAGATCACCATCCACGCAAGCTGCTTCACCTCAGCATAGCTCAATTGCATCTCTTTCAGGTTCAGATGACGCTGAAGACCAGAACCCTGAAATATTCTTAGCTATGCGTAGTCTAACGCAAGAGCTGTCAGGGATATTTAAAAATTTGGAAAAATCTATTAATAAAGAGATGACCTGAGTGCGTACTGACCTCAATCATCTACTCTCATGTGTGGAAGATAATGAACAGTGGCAGGATAAACAGAACAAAATGATTAAAGACCTTCAAGAAAAGGTTGCAAAGTTAACTATAGCCCAAAGAGCAGCAACATAAAAGATGGAAGATTTGGAAAACAGAAATAGGGGAAATAACCTCAGTCTACAGGGAATACCCTTGAGGGTTAAAGATGAGGACTTATACTATATTAGGTTAGCCTGAGTCCAATATTATCTGCTTTGATAGAACAAATAGGATATACCGACCAAGGAATGTTGCCATGGAGCTACCACATTATGTAATCTGTAGATTAGCAGTAGCAGTAGTAGCAAAATTTGAAGGCACCCCAATACTTGTTTTTTCAGATTTATCAAAAGAAACATTGGATCGCCGACAGGCAATGAGACCACTCTTGGAAAAGCTGCGCTCCGCAGGCATTACATACCATTGGGGCTTTCCAGCCTGCTTAGTGGCAAATAAAAATGGCCACTCGGCAACACTTAGGTTTAAAGAGGACTTACAAAGTTTTTGTTTGGATCTTAATATTGAATCACCAGAGGTTCTGAATTGGAATGAGGATATAGCCAATTGGCCCAGGCTTTACTGATCCACCATGGTGGAAAAAATCATCTTCACGGCAAAGAAATTCATGAGATAAAGAAGAAAAGTATTTCGAGCAGAGAGAAGGAAGATAGAAAGCAAAAAGGACTGGACTGCAAACAAACTTCCCCCTTTTTTATTTTTTTTATATTTTTTTTGGGCTGTTGTTTTCCCCCCTTTTTTTTTCTTCACTGCTGTTTTTATAAAACCCCCTCTTTTTTTTCTTTTTTTTTCTTTTTTCTTTGTTTGTCTACTTCAAACACTAGTCCTCGGATGGGGAACCAGAGCCCACTCTCTATGTGCACCTCGGGCTCCTCCTTTTTGTTTTTGGTGACCACCCCCTACCCCTAATTTGGGGGCTTCGTGCCATGCCACGCATCAGGGATAAATGGCCCAGGTGTGAACGGGTGATTCAATTTCCCATCTCCTATAGCGTCCACTGCTATTTTTTGTGTGAAATAGCAAAGCTACAATGTGATTTTTGTCTTTTTATTTTTTTTGGTGTTTTTCTACTTTTTTTTCCCTTTTTTCTCTCACTTTTCTTTTTCTTTCTTTTCCTATGTAACCACCCCCCTTTCCTACTACAACTTAGACTATCAATGAAAGGAGGTATTTTTGTCGTAACATGACCACTTTAACTCTGACCTCTTATAATGTAAGAGGTCTAAATACTTTTGGTAAAATACTTTAGATTCTGAGATAAATACAGGGTATTTCCAGTTCTATTTTATTCCTACAAGTAACTTATTTAACATATTGCACTTCTGTTCATATAAAATCCTTACAGTACCCTATTTGGTACTATAAGGCCGCGTACACACGGGCGGACTGTTCGCCCAACTTTGTCCGCTGAACAGTGTTTCGGCGGACAGTCCGCTCGTGTGTGGGCTTCAGCGGACAGTTTCAGCGGACAGTCTGACGAACAAAGTTTTTCGGAATTTCCGTAAAACTGTCCGCTGAAACTTGGTTTGAGCGGACAGTCCGCCCGTGTGTAGGCTTGTTCGTCAAACTAAGTTCCGCGCATGCTCAGAAAGGATTTACACGGCGAAGGTTGCATTGCAGTGTATTGGACGTCGTATTTTTCGTCCCGTCGTACGTGCCGTTCACGTCATCACGCAAGTTTCAGCGGACTGTTCGTTCATCGTGTGTGGTCAAGTCCGTCCATGCTAATTTTGAGCGGACTGTCCGCTCAAACTGTTTGACGAACAAAGTTGGGCGAACAGTCCGCCCGTGTGTACGCGGCCTTAGTTATTAGATACCAACAAAGCGAAAGGAATGGCCATTGGGTTTCATAAGAATACCTCTTTTTTATTGGAACAAACGATAATAGATGACCATGGTAGATTTTTATTCCTTATGCCCCGTACACACGATCGGATTTTCTGACAACAAATGTTGGATGTGAGCTTATTGGCTGAAAGTCCGACCGTGTGTATGCTCTATCGAACATTTATTGTCAGACTTTCCGCCAACAAATGTTGGCTAGCAGGTTCTCAAATTTTCCACCAACAAAACTTTGTTGTCGGAATTTCAGATTGTGTGTACACAAGTCCAACGCACAAAAGTTCACGCATGTTTGGAATCAAGCAGAAGGAGCTGCACAGGCTATTGAACTTCCTTTTCTCGGCTTGTCGTACGTCTTGTACGTCACCAGGTTCCCACGTTCGTAATTGTTGGCCAACATTTGCATGACCGTGTGTATGCAAGACAAATTGGAGCCAACATCCATCGTAAAAAATCCACGCTTTTGGTGTCAGAAAGTCTGATCGTGTGTACGCATAAGGAGCACCATGGGTGGTATACAATTGACTTTAGCTAGTATGTACTGCCTGAATATTAACCACTTGCTTACTGGGCACTTAAACCCCCTTCCTGCCCAGACCAATTTTCAGCTTTCAGCACTGTCACTCTTTGAATGACAATTGTGCGGTCATGCTTCGGTATATCCAAATGAAATTTTATAAAAAAAATTTCACACAGATATAACTTTCTTTTGGTAGTATTTAATTGCTGCTGGGTTTTTTATTTTTTGCTAAATAAAAGAAAAAAGGACTGAAAAAAAATCTGTTTCATAGTTTGTTATAAAATTTTGAAAACAGGTAATTTTTCTCCTTCAATGATGTGTACTGATGAGGCTGCACTTATGGGCACTGATAGGCAGCACTGATTGGCACTGATAGGCAATGCTGATGGGCACTGATAGGTGGCACTGATGAGCACTGATAGGCACTGATAAGGCCACACTATTGGGCACTGATAGGTGGCACTTATAAGCACTGATGTGGCAGCACTGATAGGTGGCACTGAGGTGGCACTTGTGGTTGGCACTGATGGGTGGGACTGAAGGGCACTGATAGTTGGCACTGATAAGTGGCACTGATGATCACTGATGGGTGGCACTGATGGGCACTTATAGGCGACACTGATAGGCAGCACTGATCTGTGGCACTGATTATGAGACACTGATGGGCATTGATTAGCAGCACTGGTGGGCATTGATGGGATGGCACTGTGGGCACTGGTTGGTGGCATTGGTGGGTACTGATAGGTGGCACTGGTAGGTGGCACAGTGGGCACTTGCAGCTGACACTGGTGGGCACAGAAAATGCAGCCGCGGCTTTCTGTGTGAGAAACCAATGTCCCTCTGACAGAAGCCGGTGATCGTTTTTTTCCCCTCGTGTTGACAGTGTGAGGTGAAAAAAATTCTGATTACCAAGCTTTTGTTTATATCACATGATCAGCCGTCATTGGCTGACAGCTGATCTTGTGATAAGGGGCTAGGATCAACCCCTTACTCATATATGTGATGAGCCAAGTCTCATCGACTCTGTGATTACAGAGCGTGCCGCACATGACCTGCAGACAGAGCTTGTTTGGGAGGACGTCCGTGGACACCCTCCTGGCAATTAGGGGCAGTGCTGTAGCCATCTTTTGGCTATAGCGCAGGCGGCAAGTAGTTAAACAATCAACCTTTTTCATCCGTATACTGTCTAGATTGAAAGACTTTGCCAAGGGAGCTATTATATTACGAGGTGAAATTAGAAATTCCCTTAGATACCTTGATGGATACCTCTAGAAGTCATTCAAATATTTCATGTAAATGTCTCTCTCAGGTGAAGAAAGATTTATATAAATACCAATTAGTTGATGTTTGGAGAATTTGAAATCCCATGAAACGTGACTATTCCATTATTCTAAAACTCATAATTCCTATTCTAGAATAGATAATATTTTTATAGACCATTATCATCTCCCTTGGGTAAAATCAGCTAATATTGGGACTAGTACTATTTCGGATCATGCTCCTGTGTCAATTAGTTTGAAATTTCCTGGTCAGCCTAGACAAAAATCTAACTGGAAATTGAATGATCTTATTTTCTCTGTAACTACGGCTTATACGGGCCTCTCAAATGCTTTGATCTGCTATTTTGCAGAAAACAAGTCACCAGAAATGCCTGAGTCTTCCTTGTGGGAGGCCTGTAAGGCATATATGAGAGGGGAGTTGATAGAATTAAGTGCAAGGAATGAAAAACAACAACATCAAAAAATGACAGAACTTTTACGACAGGTTGCCGATTTAGAGAGGAAACAAACTTTCACTTCAGCAGGCCGCCCTGGTAGATCTCACATGGAAACGTGAAGAGTTAAGATTATTACTCGAAACAGATTTTAAAAGGCGTTCTCAGTTTCACAGAGATGGTACGAATGGAGAGAAAAACCAAGTAAAATGCTGGCACGATCACTGCAGGAAAAAAATACTGCCACTTTTATTTCTAAAATTAAATCTCACTGTGGGAAAATTGCTCATACCGCTACCGACATTGCACAGAGCGTTCATGATTTTTACGCAGACTTATACAATATGAGAGGTAAATTAAATCAAGAATTAACAGAGGAAATAGAAAAAGACATAGAAAAATGTTAAACTACTTACAACAAGCAAGGTTACCTAAACTCTCGAAAGAATGCCTTCAAAAGTTAGAATCTGAATTTATGTTTGAGGCGTTCTATGCAGCTTTAAAGTCAACACCGACGGGTAAAGCACAAGTCCCAGATGGGTACCCAATTTCTTATTATAAGAAATTTAACAAGATTCTTGTTCCACATTTGAGTTCCTAAGCTAATTCCATAGCGGGATTGGAGGGCTTTTGACCAGAGTAAATTTCTGCATATATAGCAGTAATCCCCAAACCGGGTAAAAATTAATCAAGTTGTGGAAACTATTGCCCAATATCACTACTTAATGTAAACACAAAATTATATGCGAAGGTGTTGGCTACTAGATTATTCCCCCTGATCCCACAGTGGATAGGGTTAGACCAGACAGGTTTTATCCCAGGTCGCAAAGCCAGGGACAATTCCTTATGATCTTTGTCTATAATTTCCAATGTCAGGAATGGTTCCCAGCCCACCCTGTTACTTTCAACTAACGCTGAAAAGGCGTTTGACAGGGGTGGACTGGGAATATTTGATGCTTGAAACAGTAAAATTAGCATTTAAATTTAAGTCAAAAAGCCAGGCCACTAGTAGCCATCAAAAGTATTGAGTGTTCAACATTTTAAATGAACTGTAGCCCCGAACTTTCAATACAGTACCAGACAAGCATATCCTAACTAGTTTTTTTTCATTAGCTATATTGATCGACAAATACTAATTGTATTTTGAGAGAAATTTTACCATCAAATGTATACCAAGCATTAGGCCAAGTGACAAAATATTTGTCTTGGACTATCACTTTTAACCAGTCACAGTCTCCAAAGAAAAATGTATTTAAAAAAAAATGAACTACTAATAAATTTTATAAATTTTATAAACTATTGTTGACAACAAATTCACATGTTTCTTTTTTATAAATGTTCACCAAACAGAGAACAAAAGAACTCTTTACCAGGGATGAGCTTTATATTCGAGTCGAACTCATGTTCGATTCGAACATTGGCTGTTCGTCAGTTCGCCAAACAGCGAACAATTTTGGGTGTTCGCTGCAAATTCGAAAGCTGCGGAACACCCCTTAAAGGTCTATGGGAGAAATCAAAAGTGCTAATTTTAATGGCTTATATGCATGGTATTATCATAAAAAGTGTTTGGGGACCTGGGTCCTGCCCCAGGGGACATGTATCAATGCAAAAAAAAAGTTTTTAAAATGGCAGTTTTTTCGGGAGCAGTGATTTTAATAATGCTTAAAGTGAAACAATAAAAGTGTAATATGCCTTTCAATTTTGTACCTGGGTGGTGTCTATAGTATGCCTGTAAAAGGGCACATGTTTCCCGTGTTTAGAACAGTCTGACAGCAAAATGACATTTCTAAAGGAAAAAAAAGTCATTTAAAACTACTCGCGGCCACAATGAATTGTCGGTCCGCAATACACATAAGTTCATTGATAAAAATGGCATGTGGATTTCCCCACAGGGGAACCCTGAACCAAAGTTTTAAAAAAAAATGAGTGGGGGTCCCTCTAAATTCCATACCAGGCCATTCAGGTTTGGTATGGATTTTAAGGGGAACCCCACACCAAAATAAAAAAAAGGCGTGGGGTCCCCCCAAAAATCCATACTAGATCCTTATCTGAGCACGCAACCTGGCAGGCCGCAGGAAAAGAGGGGGGACGAGAGAGCCGTACCAGGCCACATGCCCTCAACATTGGGAGGGTGCTTTGAGGTAGCCCCTCAAAGCACCTTATCCCCATGTTGATGGGGAGAAAGGCCTCATCCCCACAACCCTTGCCCGGTGGTTATGAGGGTCTGCGGGCAGGGGGCTTATTGGAATCTGGAAGCCCCCTTTAACAAAGGGACCCTCAGATCCCTCCCCCCCTCCCGTGTGAATTGGTAATGGGTTACAAATGTACCCCTACCATTTCACTAAAAAAGTGACAAAAGACAGTTTTTGACATGTCCTTTATTAAATTCTTTGCACTTCTTCTTTCATCTTCTTTCTTCTGGTCTTCTTTTGGTGTTGTTCTTCTTCTCCATTTTCTTCTTCTCCATCTTCTTCTTCATCTTCTTCTTCCTCCGCTCTTCTCGTTCCGCATCTTGCTTTGGCTTCTTCTCCACGCCGTCCACATGATCCTCCTCTTCAGCATTGTGACGCTCCACTTCTTCTTACACTTCTTAAATAAAGGAGGGTGGGGCCACCCAGTTTTTTCATTATGGCACAGGGTTCCCCTTAACCACTTGCTTACTGGGCACGTAAAAACACCCTTCCTGCCCAGACCAATTTTCAGCTTTCGGTGCTCTCACACTTTGAATGACCATTACTCAGTCATGCAGCACTGTACTCAAATGAATTTGTTGTCCTTTTTTTCCCACAAATAGAGCTTTCTTTTGGAGGTATTTGATCACCTCTGGGGTTTTTATTTTTTGCGCTATAAATGAAAAAAGACCGAAAATTTTGAAAAAAAAGGCATATTTCTTTGTTTCTGTGACAAAATTATGCAAATTATTAACTTTTCTTCTAAATTTTGGCCACAATTTATACTGCTACATATCTTTGGTAAAAATAACCCAAATTAGTGGATATTATTTGGTCTTTGTGAAAGTTAGATAGTCTACAAGCTGTGGTGCGAATCGCACAAAATTGATCACATCTGATGTACTGGTGACCTATCTCGCTATATACTATACCCCCCAAATGACCCCTTTTTGGAAAGTAGACATTATAAGGTATTTAGTAAGAGGCATAGTGAGCTTTTTGATGTTGTCATTTTTTTCCCACAATTCTTTGCAAAATTAAGATTTTTCATTTTTTTATTTTGCTCCACAAACTTGTCATTGTAATAGGTTATTTTTCTCACAGGGCATGTATACCACAAATGACACCCCCAAAAAAATTCTGCTACTCCTCCTGAGTATTACAATACCACATGTGTGGGACTTTTTCACAGCCTGGCCACATAGAGAGGCCCAACATGCAGGGAGCGCCATCATGTGTTCTAGGACCATAAATTACACATCTAACTTGTTGACTACTTATTACACTTTTGAAATACCAGGACAATGACATGTGACACTGATGACAGATGGCACTGATACGTAGCAATGATGACACTTATACGTGGCACTGATGACACGTGGCACTGATGACAGATGGCACTAATATGTGGCACTGATGACAGATGGCACTAATATGTGGCACTGATGACATGTGGCACTAATACGTGGCACTGATGACACGTGGCACTAATACGTGGCACTGATGACAGATGGCACTAATACGTGGCACTAATATGTGCCACCGATGACAGATGGCACTAATACGTGGCACAGATGATGCGTGACACTGATGACAGATGGCACTGATAAGTGGCATTGATGACACGTGGCACTGACAACAGATGGCACGTGACACTGACAGGTGGCACTGATGACAAATGGCACTGATACGTGGCACTGATGACAGATGGCACTAATACGTGGCACTGATGACAGATGGCACTATGTGGCACTGATGACACATGGCACTGATGACAGATGGCACTTATACGTGGCACTGATGACAGATGGCACTGGGGACAAATGGCACTGACAACAGGTGGCACTGACGACAGGTGGCACTGGGGCAGGTGGCACTGGGGGCAGGTAGCACTGGGGGCAGGTAGCACTGGGGTGGATGGCACTGCGGCGGATGGCACTGGGGCAGGATGGCACTGGGGGAGGATGGCACTTTTTTTTACTCTTTTTTTTACTTTTTTTTTTTTTTTTACACACTGACGGCTGCTGCAGCCGTTCATCTCTCCCCTCTCACACGCTGTCTGTGTGAGGAGGGAAAGCGGCGCTGAGAGATGATCTCATATGTTTACATATGAGATCATCTCCCATTGGACACGCCGATCATGCTGTAAACGGCCGCTGTGATTGACCGTTTACAGCGATCTGTGTTTGCCTGTCCCCGGGGGACGCGGCGAACACAGAACTTCCGCGATGCGCGCCTGCGGCGGCTCGCATTGCAGAAGTAAACAACAGGATGTCCAGGGATGGCCACCCGGACGAACGCGCCTGCTCTACGGCCGTCATTCGGCTATAGGGCGGGCGCGAGGTGGTTAATATCTACTGTATACCAGACTTGAAGGGCCTGGTTTGGAATTTAGGGGGACCCCCATGCATTTTTTTAATGGATTTTTGGGGGGATCCCATGCCATTTTTTTAAATAAAAATTGGTGCGGGGTTCCCCTTAAAAACCATACCAGATGTCGCAGTCATGAAAAAAAAAAAACGCAGATCGCCACCATTACTAGTAAAAAAAAAATGCCATCAATCTATCCCCTATTTTGTAGATGCTATAACTTTTGCACAAACCAATCAATATACGCTTATTGCGATTTTTTTAAAATTAAAAATATGTAGAAGAATACGTCCTAAACTGACGAAAAAATGTGTTTTGTTTTTTAAAAATGGGGTATTTATTATAGCAAAAAGCAAAACATATTGTGTTTTTTTTTCAAAATTGTCTCTCTTTTGTTTATAGCGCAAAAAATAAAAACCTGCAGAGGTGATCAAATACTACCAAAATAAAGCTCTATTTATGGGAAAAAAAAGGACGTCAATTTTGTTTAGGTGCAACGTCGCATGACTGCGCAATTGTCAGTTAAAGCGACACAGTGCCAAATCGCATAAAGTGCTCTGGTAAGGAAGCGGGTAAAATCCTCTGGGGCTGAAGTGGTTAAAAGATGCAGATGGCCGCCGGTTCTACAAATCTGCATCTGAACTGTACCTAGAAATTGCTGCTGAACTGCTGAACAGCTGATTTGGAAATTTGCAGTGAAAACATAGGGGAAATTCTCACCAGACATGTGTGAACTTATCCTTAGTCTTGCAGTATTAAATAAAACTATTTGTACAATTATTTTACCGCACTGGTTGATTTTTCATCTAAAGGGTTTTTATTCTAAAAATTCTTGAACCAGCTGAGCGGGGCTTTCATTGTTCTGGGTGGATGTCATATGACTAATCAGTGTACTGGCCCGCTACCAGTACCATGTGATCGCTGTGACCAATCACAGCAGATCACAGGACAATTGTAAACAATGAATGGCTTAGATTCATGCCATTCATTGTTACAATTGTGTTGTTAGCTCTGATTGGTTACAGTGATCACATGGTACAGACAGGGCCAATTACAGCCCATCTTTACCATGGGATTAGCTGTGGGCAAAAACAAACTAAATGAATCAATTTCATTCAGTAAAATACTTGCCTATAGCAATGAAATCCACTGCTATAAGCAATCATAAAGAAAAAAATCCTGATCACTTCCCCAGAGTATTGCAGTGTTATATTGCTCTGCTTACAGTGTGTTCAAAAATATCTAAAAACAAAATGTAATAAAAAATTTTTTTTTTTTTTAATATATCATTTTTTTTTTAATATCACCTGTCAGTGACCCTGATTATTGCCACACCAGTTATATGATGACGCTGTATTGCACTGGTGACTAAATACCCTGCACTCTCTACATTCCAAAAAGGGGGATATCTGTACTGTCCTGATATTTTTGGGCCTCAAGAAATGAGATAGGTCATTTGTACATCAGGATTGATTGAGTTTCAGATGTATACAATAGATAGTAGAATACATTTTGGTCTAAATTTATTACAGAATTTTTGGCATAAATTGTATTAAACTAAGAAATACACTTTTTTTTTGTCTTTTTTTTTTTTTTCTCAAAAAATTAAAAATCTACTGGTGATTAATTACCACCAAAATAAAGCTTTAGCTGTGTGGACAAAATGATGAAAAATGTCATATGGGTGCAGTGTTGCATGACTGTCCAATTGTCATTCAAAGTGCTACAGTGTTGAAAGCTGAAAATTTACATAGGCAGGAAGGGGGTAAAAATGTCTGGTATTGTTGTTAACCATAATAGTGATATAAAAAAGTACCTTACAGCATCTTAGTCGCACTCCCTCTTACATGTTTTATGCATAAAAATATACCACTTACAATAACTAGTTTGTTGCTGCTGTTAGGTGGCTAATAGCACCCATATTCTGTTTTATTTTTTTAACGCAAATTAATTTTATTCCACACATGTATTTTGACTTTTACTCCACTGTAAAAAAAATAATATATTTGACAGTTTTAGTCATGGGTCAAGTGTTCAAACAATAAATCTGTCAATCATACATTTAATTTCTCACAGGTTGACAGTTAAAATAAAAAAAATAATAATATAAATTATAGTTTTCAATTTTTAAGAAATGTTACAATCATCTATATCAGGGGTAGAAAAACTTTGAGAGGCGGAAATTCACCTGAACAACATGAAAGAGATGAAATATCACCAGGGTTCTTTACCCTTTTTTTAACCACTACAATACAGGGCACTTTCGCTCCCTTCCTTCCCAGCCCAATTTTCAGCTTTCATCGCTCTCACAATATCAATGTCAATTGCGCGGTCATGCTACACTGTACCCAAATGAAATTTTTATCATTTTGTTTGCACAAATAGAGCTTTATTTTGGTGGTATTTATTCACGACTCCGTTTTTTTTTTTTTTTGCGATATAAGCGCAAAAAAAGCGGAAATTTAGAAAAAAAACAATATTTTCTTTTTTCTATTTTAAAAGAAATCCAATAAAATCAAATGTTGTCATAAATTTAAGCCAAAATGTATTCTGCTACATGTTTTTGGTAAAAAAAAATTCCGTTAAGTGTATATTATTTTTTCTTCAATTTGGGGACATGTCTTTTTATTATTTGGGGACATTTTTTAACAGCTCTGTTGGTGGAAACTTTGGTGAAATAGCCTAAGCTGCTTATCCACTGTGTTTCTTCAGAAACTCCATCCTGAAACATCCCCTACAGCAGCCAGAGCAAGAGGAGTATAGGGGAGCCGGCAGATCGCAGGGGTAGGTGGGGGAGAACACATGGGGGCCCAGTCAGCCAAAAGAAGAGGAACAAGGACAGGAGGTGCTGCGGGATATACTGGAACTGATCCCCTTTCCATCCGCTGAATGCTAGTGGGGGGGGAGAGGCAGAAAGGCGGCTTTCAGTGGGTGCAGGAGGAAAGGGGGTCAGTACCAATAAATGCCATCCTGCCGCCCCTCCTGTCCAAGTTTCAGCGATTGACAAAGAAGGATCGTGGACAGGTTGTCAATCCCCAATCTACAGTATATAGATTGTAGCAGTGGACTTTACACTTTGAAATGATTTTCCAATTATCTCATCTTATCAAGTGAAGTTGTGCTAGGAACACTTGATTCTTCTCAAAGTTTCTTTTTTTTTCTTTAGCAATACTATTTTCAACATACTAAACTGAGATGTTGATTATGATACTCTGTTAGCATGACAAGAGGACATAAGCCAATGTACGTAGTCAGTGGAAGAAAGTACATACAAGCCCCATAAACACTATCAGTTCTTCTGCTGATTTTTTCCTTCAGGTTTACCAAATCCATGTAGTGCAAGGGCCTGCCTGATTGCATACAAATTGAAACTCCTAAGGTTTGACCTCATATTATATGGTTTTGGTAAATCTGAAGGAAAAAATCAGCAGAATAACGGAGAGTGTGTATGGGGCTTAAGTCATAGCAACATTCCATAAATGTCCCAGAGGAGACCTCACGCACAACAAATTGGGTAGACGTTGAGTACACGTGCTCAGCCTGTGAGTGCTCAGACCATATGCCACACACTGCATCAAATTCTGCATGGTTGTCATGCCAGAAGGAAGCCGCTTCTAAAGATGATGCACAAAAAAGCCTGCAAACAGCTTGAAGACAAGCAGACTAAGAACATGGATTACTGAAACCATGTCCTGTAATCTGATGAGACCAAGATAAACATATTTGGTTTAGATGGTGTAAAGCTTGTGTGGCGGCAACCAGGTGAGGAGTACAAAGACAAGTGTGTCTTATCTAGAGTCAAGCATGGTGGTGGGTGTGTCATGGTCTGGGGCTGCATGAGTGCTGCCGACACTGGGGAGCTACAGTTCATTGAGGGAACCATGAATGCCAACATGTACTGGGATATACTGAAGAAAAAAATGATCCCCATCCTTCAGAGACTGGGCCGCAGGGCAGTATTCCAACATGATAATGACCCCAAACACACCTACAAGATGACCACTGGCTTGTTAAAGGGAAAAAGGAGGGGTGGGGAGAAAAAGGAGGAGGGAGAGGGCTGGGAAGGGAAAAGGAGAAAAGGGGGGAAGGAAAAGAGGAGAATTAGGATTTATTGGGACATATTTTCAGTAACTGGATGACCCGCTAGGATAGAATCAAGATGATCTTACCAGCACTACTAAATAATAGTGCTGACTTCAATTTCCTTGTTCATTCCTATCGGTGACAATGTATCAAGGGTAAAAATACAGTATGTTTCCTGGTGACACAACCTTTTGAATCGTTCAGCTGGGGAGTATTTGTCTGAAATAGATCCAAGTACCCATACTTTCAATTCTTTGGAGGATTGTTTGTGATATTCTAAAAAATGGTGCCCCTCCTCCCTTCCCCCCCCCCCCTTTTTTGCTTACAAAGTGTTGGAGAGACACACATGTGCATTTTTATGTATGAATTTATATGCACATGTTTATGTTTTATGCTATGGTGCTGAGTTTTTATATGTGTGGATGTATACATCTATACACATTTGTACACAATTTTATTATAATATTCTCTTAAATTTAATTTTAATTATGTCATTATCATTAATATGATGATTTTATCATTTCTCCCTCTTTTTCTTGATCTATAATGTCTTTTATTAACTAGAAAATATTCTGTGTCAGTATTGTATACATACTCAGGTGTTCCTACAACCAATCCATTATGCCGTCATTTAATTTAATTTAATTTTTATTTTATTTAATTTACATATTTATGACAATGCTGATATTTTGTGGTGGTCTTGCCACCCTTTACCAAAATGTTTTCTTTTCACAAGAACAAATTGCCTTATTTTTCAAAATGTGTGTTAACTTTGTCTGGTCCAAAATAACGGCTACCTTTGGTGCTCTTAGAAAAATATACTTTTGCTCTATTGTCATCTGGAAAACTAAATGCATGTTCAGGTCAAGGAGAGATGGCACACATGGAAGATTCTAGAATTAGTGTACACCTAAAGCTTTAAGTAAAAACAGCCTTTCTAAAGAAGAGGGTAGGCCTTTCAAATAAGTAAGCCATTATGTACAGTTGAGGTAACAATTATATTCTGTTGTATAGATTCAACAGTCAGATATGTGTGCCAGTTGGTTCAAGAAAGCTTCTATTAGCTTCTACTAATAGATTTTATTCTATACACACTTTTGCCAAGTGTGTTTGTGAGTAGAAGATATTTTTCATCAAAATTTATAGGGGATTTTCCATGATACTAGTGCATTTCTGTCTGTTTTTAGTACTGCATAAGGATTTCTCAGCCTGGAGGAAGCTGCAAGGCCTTGGAATTTTTTATTCAGCAATTCTTTGGGAAACATTATAGGACTCTGAATGGAAGTAACACAATTAAGTTTGCAGCCTTTTAACACTTGAGCACTGACCATTTTGTTCTCAATTTCTAGAAACATTTCAAACTGTATTGTACTTATTTAGTGCAAAGGGATTGAAGGATGATAATGGATAATGCCAGCAGCATAGACTATATGAGGGTTAAATATTTCAAATAATTGCTTTTCCAAATAACCTAGTTAGCTCAAATTAGGGAAACCTTACAGTTGAACTTCAGGCAAACATATAAATACACAGATGAAATACATATATGGAACTGCTTTATCTGCAGTTAAAGTAAATCTAAAGGCCACAAAATTTAGTTTTGGATAGAGCGGAGAAGGATTAGAACACCTGTCAGTTTTCATTGCTGTTTGTGTCCCCTTGAAAATCCAATATTTTAGGTTGTCCCTAGAGTAGTAATATGGGGACAATCTTCCAATGGAGACACTAGTTCTGGTGACCTGTGGGGTCACCAAGGAATTCCCTTAATTTTCAGGGATTTCCTCACACTTCCTGTTTGACTATGGGGCAGGAAGTGAAGAAAAATCTCCCCAATGGGACATAGATGGTGAAAAAAAAAATCTGAAAAGGTTATGAACTTTCTTTGCTTCATCCAAAATAAAAAAAAGTTTTGCCTATAGTTCTATTTTAAGTAAGTCTTATGCCGCATACACATGACTGGACTTTCCGGCAGACTAGGTCTGACAGAATCAGTCCGTTGGACAATCTGATCGCGTGTGGGCTAATCCAATAATTTTTCATTTAAAAAAATCCTATGGACCTAGAAATAGAACATGTTTCAAATCTGTCCGATGGACTCAATTCCTATCGGGAAAACCGTTCGTCTTTATGCTGGTCTGATGGACCGAATACGACGCAAGGGAAGCTATTGGCTACTGGCTATTGAACTTCATTTTTTAGTCCCGTCTTACGTCATCACGGTCAAAAGTAACTGACTTTTGAATGGGCTTAGTCCGTTCGAGTGTAGCCAAGTCTTGTTCCTTCTTCAACCAGTGGCTGGACAGTGAAAGGAGATGCCACAGACTAATTAGCGCATCTCTGTTACTCTGCTCCCCACGTCTAACAGCATATCCTTTGTTAGCACATAGACACTGCAGCATAACTGATTGGCCCCATGTCTGCTGTACAGGAATTGCAGGAGACAAGTCAAATTCAAGTATTTATACTGATTCCATTTAAAAAAATAATGACATATTAACCGCTTAGGTCTGCCCTATAGCAGTTTTACTGCTACAGGGCGGCACCTCTGCACCGGATTACATATATATACAGCAGGAGCCCAGCGACAGGTAAAGTGGACTTAATGTCTGCCTGCATCCGCCAATCATCTAGCAGAGAGGCAGAACGGCAGTCTGCCTATGTAAACAAGGCAGATGCTAGTAAAAGCACCTCCCACGGTTTAGAAAAACACTGACTAGGAACACAGTTAACCCTCTGATCGCCCCTGATGTTAACCCTTCCCCAGCCAATGTCATTAGTACAGTAATAGTGTATATTTTTTTTAGCATTGATCACTGTATTAGTGTCACTGGTCCCCAAAAAGTGTCATAAATGCCAGTTAATATCACAATGTTGGCCGCAATATAGCAGTCCCACTATAAGTCGCTGATCGCCACCATTACTAGTAATAAATAAATAAAAATATCCCATTGTTTGTAGATGCTATAACGTGTGCACAAACCTATTGGTATGCACTTATTGGGATTTTTTTTTTACCAAATACTTGTAGCAGAATACATATTGGCCTACATTTATGAAGACATTTTATTTTTTTTATTTTTTTTTGGATAGGTTTTATAGCAGAAAGTAAAAAATACTGTCTTTGGTTTTCAAAATTGCGCTATAAAAAAATATAGCGCAAAAAATAAAAAAAAACACAGAGATGATCAAATACCACCTAAAGAAAGCTATATTTGTGGGAAAAAAGGACATAAATGATTATTTTGGGAACAGAGTCTTGTGACCGCGCAATTGTCAGTTTTAAGTACCATATCGCTAAAAATGGCCTGGTTATGAAGGGGAGTAAATCTTCCAGGAGTTAAGTGGTTATACAGAACGGCATTAGATGCATTTTTCTCTTTCAAATATTTTTATTATTTTTTGAGCACAATAGTACAAAGCAATATAAGATACAGTAAAGTACAGAGTGAATTTGGTAAACGAAAAAGGGTACATAGATATACATATCGTGCCATGAGGCCAAAAGTAACTCAGTACATCAAGAAAATAGCACATGAATGAGGCAAGAGTGGATTTAGAAGTAGACTGCTTGAGCAGGTAATCCGGAGAATCCCATGTCATAAGAGCTAGTTACCGGACCGTACAAGTGATCAGGGTGAAGGGGAACAAGGAGGTGGTATAGCCAGGGGAGAAACAACCCTCCCCACCCTCCCCCTATGCAGCACGGCAGAGCAAATGACAGGAGACCTCCCCAGCCGCCCCTAAAGGGATCTTGCTGCGACCAGGGGCTCCCCCCGTCCTCCCTCTCCCGCGAGCTTCCCAGGCTCCACCCCAATATGGTAGGCAAAATAGATGGGATCCCCAGTGTCCCCCCCCAGCCAGAGAGACAGAGGGTTATCCCGCTTAATTATCTCCAGTTAAAGTGCAGCAGTACTAAACATGTAAATGCCTCAGTAACGAAAACCAAATAACAATGGAGGAGGGAGACAGGGGGATATACCCCTCCCTCCCCCCCAATAGAATGTGTTACTAACAATACTAAAACCTAAACGGTTTAAACCAAACAGTAGCAAGAATAGAAGAAAGATAGAGAAATCATAAAAGAAGAGAAAGTGGGGGAAAGTAAGATAAAGAAAGAAAAAGATAAGGAATAGGAGAAAGTGTGGGACACCCAGTAGAACAATCAACTAGAGAAGGAATAACCCGGGTATAGTGGGATGTGACAATATTTGGCCCATGATTCCCATATAAGTTCAAACCTACGCTTCTTGTCCTGTATAATACCGACTATTTTCTCTTGTGCCATGATCCAAGAAATTTTATTATTTACCACAGAGAACGGGACTGTCATTTTTTTCCAGTGGGCTGCTATTGTAATTTTTGTGCCTAAGAGGATGAAAAGTTCAGTGTTTGAGAATGCTTGGATATACCTTCAATTTTGAGGTTTAGTAGCGCGATGTCCGGCGTCTGAGGGATCTGGGCATCTGTAAGTTTGCGTAGTAAAGCAAAGACCTTGTTCCAGAGACCCCTCAAACGTGGGCATGACCACCAGGTGTGGAGTAGGGTACCAATATGATTGCACTGTCGAAAGCACATCGGGGATACATCAGGATAGATTTTTGCAATAAGATAGGGAACTCTATACCATCGGAGAAGTATTTTGAGACTAGCTTCAATCAGAGACACATTCATTATGCCCCTATAGGACCGTTGGAGGCAGGAAAACTATTTGTCACTCTCCCATTGCAGGTCTAGGTCCTTCTCCCATGCCTGGGCATAAGGCAGTTTAGACAAAGTCGAAGCCAAGGAGGAATAGATGATGGATATTCCTCCCCTCTGATCAATGACATCTGAGCACCATGCTTCATAAGTTGTAACTTTTAGGGGCACCGATTTATCCGGCCATAAAGAATGGAGGAAGTGGGAAATCTGAGAAAAGCGGAACCTTTCCTCATTTGGCATTTCCAATTTCTTGAGGCAATATGATAGGGAGAAGGGGCCTGAGGGGGTGAAGTAATTCCCTATTCTAAATAAACCTTTATTGAGCCACCACTTGAAGGCAAGTATGTTCGATCCGGGAGGGAATTTAGGATTGTGGAAGATATGCGTCAGTGGGCGTAATGATGAGATCAGGGCAGAATTTTTATAAATGAAGTCACACAGGGACAAGGAGTGAGAGAGAGTGGGGGCCAAAATTGGAGGTCTCATTTTGGGGGGGACCCAAATGAGGTAGTCTATCGTGTGTCTAGGGACTGCTTGTCTCTCTATAGCCACCCAATCAGGTTTTGTACCCCGGGCATAGACAATGGAAAACTGAGCCAGCCTCGCTGCTTGATAGTACCACCAAATATTAGGTAAGGCAAGTCCTCCTTGTGATTTGAGACGATATAAAATATGTTTAGAGCATCTCCTACCTTTGGTACCCCATATAAATTGTAGTATGCTGGATTGGATTTTATGTAATTGTGATTTGTGTATCGGGATAGGGAGAGCCCTAAATAAGTATAGGATACGTGGAAGGAGAGTCATCTTTATTGAATTAATGCGGCCCAGCCAAGAATGCTCGTACTTGGACCAGGAAGTCAGGTCAGCAGTGAGTGTTTTAAAAGCAGCTGGGAAGTTCGCAGAGAAGAGGGTTTCGAATTTAGGTGTGAGATTGATTCCTAGGTATGGGAAGTGTGATGTGCACCAGTGAATTGGGAAGTGGCTCTGAATATTCTGCAGTGACTCGGGAGGAACCGTGATATTCAAGGCTGTGGATTTGGAGACATTAACAAGGAGTCCTGAAGCTTTACCAAACCGGTCTAGCAGGGAGAGTATGTTGGGCGTTGAGATTAGTGGGGAAGTAACGAATAAGAGGATATCGTCCGCAAATAGCGCGCATTTGTGTTCTTGCCCCCCGCAAAGGACACCTTTAATATTAGGGTTATGCCTAATTGCAATGGCCAAAGTCTCAATGGCGATAGCGAAAAGGAGGGGGGAAAGTGGGCAACCCTGTCTTGTCCCCTTTTCTATGGGGAAAGGGTCAGAATAACAGCCTTGCAAACGAACCCGGGCAAGGAGGTTCGAGTACAAAGCACGTAAAATCCCCAGGAATCGTGGACCAAAACCCCAGCACTCAAGGACCTTGAAAAGATAGAGCCAGGTCACTGTGTCAAATGCCTTTTGAAGGTCAATTGAGAAGAGATACCCTGCTTGTGGAGGGCCACCCTCCCATTGTGAATTGAGGAGGGAGATAATATCAATTGCTCTCCGAATTTGGTCTGGTCCCTGTCTCCCCGGGATGAAGCCCGCCTGGTCTTTGTGGATGTAAAGTGCGATGTAGGAAGAGAGCCTATTGGCTAAAACTTTCGTCAAGATTTTGAGATCATTATTAATCAAAGAGATCGGACGATAATTAGATACTAGAGACGCATCTTTGCCCGGTTTGGGTATAACTGAGATATAGGCCAGGTTTAGGGCTCCATCCAGGGGAGATTCGGGTCTGATATGGTTGAAGAACCGGACCATATATGGGATCAGTTGAGTTGAATTTTTTTTATAATATGCTACCGAGAAACCATCGGGACCTGGAGCCGTGTGTGTTTTAAGCTGCTTAATAACCTGTATAACTTCAGCTTCCGTAACGGGGCTATCCAGGAGATCAGAGTGTTCCATAGAGAGTTTCGGAAGAGGAACAGTACGCAGAAATTCTTCTAGGTGAGAATTATGCCGCGTACACACGAGCGGACTTTTCAACATCTAAAGTCCGAAGGACCGAGTCCGTCAGACTATCCGATCGTGTGTGGGCTGCAACGGACTTTTGATTCACCAAAGTCTGACGGACTTTAGAATATGGAACATGCTTCAAATTTTCCCGAAGGAACTCCGCCGGACCCGGTCCCCTTCGAAAACTTCGCTCGTGTGTATGCTACTCCGACAGACTAAAACCGACGCTAGGGCAGCTATTGGCTACTGGCTATGAACTTCCTTATTCGAGTCCAGTCGTACGTCATCATGTTCGAATCCGTCGGAGTTTAGTGTGATTGTGTGTGGCCAAGTCCGTTCGGCCGAAAAGTCTGTCAGAACTCCGTCGGAATTCCAGCAGAACTCCGACGGAACTCCTTTGGAAGTCTGTCGGACTTAAGTCTGCTCGTGTGTATGGGGCATTAGATTCTATGGTGTCTGCTTTATAAAGTGATGTGTAGTATTCCTGAAACGCTTTCATGATCCTGCATGGGTTTTGGGTTAGGTCTCCAGTTGGCATATGTATCTTAGGGAAGTGATAAGAGCAAGGCCTAGGGGACAATTTCGCCGCCAGTTTGGCACCAATTTTGTCTTTTTGGGAGTAAAAACGAGCACCAGACCATCAAAGCTGTTTTTCAGCCTCCGTGGTTAGGGCCAGATTTAAGGCTACCCGAGTGGATTCTAGGGATTCCAAAGATTCCTTTGTGGGGTTTTGTTTGTGAGATTTACTGAGGGCTTGAAATGACCTTTGGAGATTGGAAACGACCGCTGCTCTCTCTTTCTTTAGTCTTGAGGTGACCTGAATAATTTTCCCCCTAAGCAACGCCTTGTGGGCGGCCCAGAGGGTGTCTGGGGACATTGAGGCTGTATTATTGATGCGGAAGTATTCTAGGATTTCGTGTGCAAGGATTTCACATTGAGCCGGATCGCTTAAAATGCTCTCATTTAGCCTCCACGTGAAATGCTTAGGAGAGTTGTGTGAACGGAGTAAAAACAGAACAACTAAAGAGTGGTCAGAAAGGGTGGTGTCCCTGATGACTGCTTTCTGGGCCTCAGGTATGCCTTGTGATTGAATAAAGATATGGTCTATTCTGGAATAGAGGCGGTGAGGGGCAGAGTAATGTGTGTAATCTTTAGATCTTGGATTTAATTCCCTCCAAATGTCCACCAGGCCCTGTGCCCGAAGAGTAGAGGCTATTTTGGTACTTTGCTTTGGGGGCCTCCTTGTACTAGGGCTGCCGGAGCCTGATTTATCCAGAGAGTGATCGAAAGGAATGTTCGTGTCACCTCCCATAATGATTTTACCTTCCAGCTGAGGGCCAATGGAGGACATCATGGAAGCAAAGAAAGAAGCCTGGCCTTTATTGGGGGTATAGTACGAGACCACAGAATAGCGCACGCCGTCAATCGTGCCCTTAACCATAATGTATCTGCCTAATTGATCCCTCACCACTTCTGAAGGGGAAAATTTTAGATGTTTTCTGAAACAGATGGCCACTCCCTTCGTCTTATTCTGTGCATTGGACAAAAAAAACTGGGGTATAAGCCATGCTGGAAGGGGGGGTTATAGGAAGATGGGAAATGAGTTTCCTGCAATAAGAGTATATCAAGTCCCTGGGAACTGTAGTGGTTGAATAGTTTGCGTCTCTTAATGGGGGAGTTCATCCCTTGGACATTATGAGAGGCAATTTTTAGTGGGGCAAGATTAGTGGTGTCAGAGTGCATTGATCAGATGGAAAGCAATACGCAACATAAATATTAGGGACCTTACCCAACTCGACTGTAGGCAACGGGAGAGCTCAAAAGGTGTAGACCACGGGCTGTCAAGGATCATCTGGTGGTCACTGACCACGGCACAGGGTGTTCCACAGAAAGGAAAGAGGAGAGGGTGAAGAAGAGGGAAGAAGAAGCTGAATCTATGAGAGAAGAACAACATAGATTAGTTTTGACAATTTGGTCAATCACACATATAGTAGCACAATATAAAACTGTGAGATCAAGCAAAGGGTATGAGTAAATCATTCCTGAATGAGCTATAGTAGTGAGAAAAAAATGTTAAGAAAATAAAAATAAAAATAAAAAAAATAAAAACTGAAACGCACCAAAGGAAAAAGTGCCGCTTAGGTGGTATCCAAGATCCCATACGGGGCAGGACAGCCGCCGTCCCTGCCCCTAGGATATCCCTACCCTGGGATCTACCCAAGGGAGGGTCAAGTGTGGTCTCCAGGTGGGCCCAGAAAAATAATCAGGGATTCACTCCGGAGCACAGAGAGGCGAAGTGCAGCCGCTCCAGCCATTCCGCCTAAAACAGGAAGGAATGGGAAGAGAGGGGCCTGAACCATATTAAGAAAAACAAAAAGGAAGAAAAGCTAAAGAAACCATAATGGACCACAGGAGAAACTAGGGCTGAAAAATGAGCATGCCCTGACAATAGAACCAAAAAGAAAAGTTTTTGAGTTCGCCTTAAGGTGGACGTCCATCTTTAGAGCGTTTTGCTTGCTGCTTTTGCCATAGTGGCTGGATGGGGCTAGAAGGAGGGGGTCTCTTGGCTGACATCGGGTTCCTTGCATCAGGTGTCGAGGCTGGAGAATGAGATATGAGGCCCAGTTGAAGTAAAAGGCGTTCCCCGTCCACGAAGTTGGAGAAGCTGTAGGGTTTGTTCTGAAAGGAGAAGTTCAGACGCAATGGAAAAGACCATCTGTAAGCGATTGATTTTTGCATCAGGACTTGTAAGAGGGGCTTGAGTGATCTCCGTTGTTGTATCGTGTATGGTGAGAGGTCAGCGAATAGTTGTATCGGGTGACCCTGAATGGAGAGGTTTTCGGTAACTCTGGCTTTGCACATGACCTCCTCCTTGACACCAAAAAAGTTGGGTTTCACCACAATGTCCCTGGGAAGGCCATCTTGTCGTGGGGGTTGGAGAGCTCTATGGGCTCGGTCAAGCTCCAGGCGGTGGTCAGGAATATCAGGGATCAGAGTTTTGATAAACGCACGAACAACCTTGTCTGTGTCTTTAAATGATTCAGGGAGGCCTCTGAGCCTAAAATTGTATCTGCGAGATCTATTTTCGAGATCATCTAATTTTGCATATGCAATGTCCAGTTGTTCATGTAAATCCTGGATCCTGTCAGTATTTTGATTAGCCACGGCTGCCATTTGGTCTGTTTTAAATTCAATTGCTTCAATTCTGGTTCCCAAGTGGAGTAGGTCAGCCTGAATGGTAGATGTAATTTGAGCTGCAGTTTGGGCAAGTCCTCTGGCTAACATTTCAGAAAAGGTGTTCATCAGAGAAGAGAGATCAGTAGGAGAATGTGGGGTAGTACTAGGGCGAGTACCATGATGCTCAGGCGTATTGATGATGTCCTCCATGGGAGAGAGGGGGGCCCATCCATCACTCTGCTCAACAGCGACTCTGTGGACGCAGGGGACAGAAATGGCGGAGCCTGGTGTTCACTCACTGTCTGGGGATGATGTCCCTCCGTTATTGGGTCCCAGCTCGGCGTATCCGCGATGGATTGGCCCGGATTCTGAGGTAGGCCTCGCGGAGAAATGGCGGCCGCCATCTTAGCTCGATCTGAGGCCGGAGCTCCGGGGTCGAGTTGGCGGCATAAATCCCGTCTGGCGGAGCCACCGGGCATATGGACGAGACCCCCAAAGCTTCGTGCAGGCGGTGGGGTGGATAGATCGGCCATCTTCCGCTGATTGTCGCTATGGCGGGTGGATAAGGCTGGAGCGGAGCGGAGCTCTCAGGGGATGCGTCCGTCCATCGAGCTGCCGCGCATGCGCCTCCCCATTAGATGCATTTTATGTCTACTTGGAGTTCAGCTGTAATTATTTCTACATCATATGATGGTTTATCTGGTACTTTTAGACCTTAAAGCTGAACTCTCAGAAAATATAATAAAGGTGATTATGTATACACTTGGGAAAATGTTATTTTGTCTTTCCCATTTAGAAAGCGCCACAGGTGCAAGTCATTAAGTAGACCGTATCTATCATGGCACAATCTACATGGATCTGTGGTCCAAAACATTCACCATTAGGAAGCACACAACTGTGCATTCCCTGATGAATGAACACTCAGAACAGTGGCCACACTTGAAAGTACCTTGTGGACCCTCATCATCCCCTGCTTTGTCAATGTTATAACTGTATACCAGTTTGTCTCAGAGATGTACTGCATCTGTAGACTCAGCGTGTTAGATCTTACATATTTACTCACAGTTTCATCCATGCTCAATGAGTACCAATATTTAGAGAGAGCTTCTCTAACTTGATGATGATCATTGAAATAGGTGGTTATAAATGTAACTGTATCTTTTAATGGAACCTCCACCATTTTTACGTTCAAATAATAGCTCAAACCTTGAGCATTCACAGGCCCTTGCATAAGATTTCTTTAAACATTTTTTACTATACCCTCACAAAAATAGACAGTCTCTAAGCCCTTGTACACACGGTTGGAGATTCCGACAACCAAATCCGTCGGATTTTGTCCGAAACTGTTGCATACACACGGTCGGACAAAGTTGTCGGAAAATGCGACGTGATGACGTTATTTTGTTACGACGGGACAACGTTCACGTTAGTAGCCAATAGCTTTGGTGTAGGAATTTGATCTGAGCATGCGTGGCACTTTGTCCGATAGGAATTCTCTACACATGATCAGAGTATGTCCGATCAGAGCATTTTGTTGTACAATTTTACCAACAAGTTGGAAAACTTGGTCCGTTGGATACTCCGACGGAAACAGTCCGATGTAGACCACACACAGTCAGAATATCCGACAAAACGGTCCGATCGGACACATTCCGTCGGAATCTCCGACCATGTGTACAAGGGCTTAGAGGCAAAGAATCTCTTTCAAAATCCTTGGGGTGGGCACCATCTGTTCTAAAAATACTGTTGCCTGCTGTTTCTTTTCTGAACAAGGAGGTGGAGAGTCTACCGTCCTCAACATTTCAAACAAACACAATATTAATACTCACGTTTTTGGTTAAAGTATAAAGGATTTGGTTGTGTTGAGTAAATAGATACCAAAAATAGCAAGTCTTACATTAGGGTACTCCCACAGAATCACAAAAAAAACAATGGCACTTAAAATTCTTTATTAAGGGGCACTTTAATATCCTTTACAGATCATCAGATTAGAATTGACTTGACATATTGCTTTCACTTCAACACTCACAAGATACCACATGTGTAGTGCATATGATGTTTATAATAACATGCTTTCCCTAGGCTGAGCTTTTTATATAGGGTGTGTGTGGGGGTGACGGTGGGTCCTTTACATTTTTTGGGTTAATATAATTTCATAAAATACATTTTATTTATTTTATCGAATTCTTTTCTTTAAACTTTTTTCAACATTATTGCTAATGCTATCACAAGTGCTATAACAAGCCACCATGGGCAAGGGGAAAGGTACTCTTTATGGAGACTCTGGGGCTCTACTGAACCCACAATATCTCCCCTTCCCTCCAATGCTACACTTCAAACACAGATCATGTCTGAATAGCTGCTCGGTTACACTAGCTGAAGAAGGACAGCTGTGACTCGGGAAGTGATATAATAAAGGTTACTTCCAGGGCCATTAGTCTCAGAAGGGATTGAGGAATAGATGTTCCCTGAGTTCCTCTTGCTGACTCTGGGGAAGCTGTTTTCTGTGATTCTGTGGAACGGGAGAGCCCAGGAACCACAGAGGGTGCGGTTTCACACTTTGATAGCCCCATAAAAGTCATGGGGCAGCATTTATTTGAGAAAGTCTTTTGCTGGCTTGTAAAGCCAGTATCAAGCTAGCACAGCTATGGATGGAGGCAAAAAATACACAAGGGGAACTTCTAATTGATAGTAAGCATGTCCCTTGTACTGTTTATTTTTTTAATGTTTAAAAGCTGGAAAATTTTGCTCAGTGTGCCCTGCTGTATGTTCAACAGAAGCTGATTGTTAGACCGGCTTCTGAAGAACTGTCCTACTGGAAAACCAGAATTTGATCAGTGCATGCAGCCAATGGCTGCAGCGCTGATCTGTGCATTCAGATGGAGCAAGGAGTCCCTGCTGTCAGAATACATAGCGCAGCGGAAGAGATCCCTGCATCCACATCGATTGTGTGGATGCGAGGATCTGTGAGTTTTTTTCATTCATCCCACTGGTTGAGTGAAAAAAGCCTCCCTGTGTATACTTAAAGTTCTGCAGCAAAATGATCCAGTTAACTGGACCTAAATAGATTGTGGCCATGAAGGCGTTAAAGAAACTGATCTCTTCCATAACAACACAATTCTCAGCCCAGGCCCCAGGATAACAATATATTAGCAATATAACATTATAACACAACTAAATTATCATTCTGAAAATGCCTGTCTGGTTAGACAAAAAATGTTGTTCTTCAGATTTAGCAATAATTTTAACTGCAAATTTCCTTGATCACCAAATCAGCTTGGAGGGTTGTCATACATTCATTTATAAATCGGATTAATCTTAACAATATTTATTTAAAGATGGAGGACGATCTATAAAATGTATACAGTGCACATGAATATTTTGTTGCCTCTTAGCCTGGATATACTGTGCACTTATTAAAAGTTTATAAAAATGTAAGAGTATGTTCATTGGTTACAAAAATACAATAGTAAATAGTGCATAAACTATTTCCAAACGTAATCCTTAGGGTCATCATACACATTACAATCTGACAAGAAAAAGGGATAAAATGTGTCCTCAAGACAGAGAAATAAAATATATATATATATATTTTTTGAATAAATGATGAACTTAGTTTAAATTCTATTATGAAGGAACTGTTGGTGCATACATACAGTACATGAAAAAAGAAAAAAAAAAGGAATAAAAATCAGACTGAGCTCAACCTCAATATGAAAAAATGTGCAATGTATCCCTAGATAAATGTGTAGAATATGAGGGGCCTAGCAAAGTAGTCCGACACATGAAGTTCTTCAGAATTACTAAACATAGAGAAAACATCTAGTTCCAGAGGTATGGTGAGGGACCCCTTAGGGTCGTTGATAGACAGATGTATTACAAAATATCAACAATATACATGTACAGACAATACATATGAAGCATAAAAGTCATATCTAATACCCTGATTGATACAATTGTATAGGTTGGTCACCATCCTGGTGCAAGGACTGGCAGTGATTTACACAAGTCCTTCTTGAGAGGTTTTATGTTATTGATTCAGATGGGTATAGAATTTCTACAAAAAAGGAAGTATACAAATAAATTCAACATTAGTGCAAAGTCATCATATCCATAATTGTTCAGCTAAATAACAAAACCTGCACTGTATCAACATGACGTGATATAGAACAGCAATTTGTTTACTTACATGGCAAACAATTCACATTAAGCAAATATCTGAAGGAATTGACTTGGTCAGGAAAACTCATTGGTCAATAGGGCATGTATCCCTCAAGTCCACAAGGCAGCCAGACCACATGAAAGACCGGGGCTTGCTTCACTACGAGGACTCAAACATGGTGGAGCATAGAGTTGTCAGTCACCAGAACTGGACCATTGCTGCTATAAATGGTATAAAGTATATATATATATATATATATATATATATATATATATATATATATATATATATATAGATAGATAGATAGATAGACTTGATCGCCATGGGGATACCCGCGATAGTCTCACAGGGCGGCTGAACTGGGAGATGCCATTGTAAACAACATCTCCCCGTTCTGCCTAGCAACAAGTGACGCTGATCTCTGCTCCATGTGATTGGAGCAGAGATCAGTGTTCACTAACACAAAGCCCAGTCCCCCACAGTTAGTAACATGCCCCTAGGAACACTTAACCCCTACACTGCCACCCCCTGGTTAACCCCTTCACTGCCAGTGTCATTTACACAGGAATCAATGTATTTGTATAGCATTGATTGCTGTATAAATGACAATGGTCCCAAAAATGTGTCAAAAATGTCCGATGTGTCCGCTACAATGTCGCAGTCACAATAAAAATCGCTGATCGCCGCCATTACTAGTAAAAAAAAAATTATTAATAAAAATGCCATAAAACTATCCCCTATTTTGTAAACACTATAACATTTGCGCAAACCAATCAATAATCGCTTATTGCAATTTTTTTACCAAAAATATGTAGAGGAATATGTATCAGCCTAAACTGAGGGGAAAAATGTTTTTTATATATATTTTTGGGGGATATTTTTTATAACAAAAAGTAAAAAATTATGAGGTTTTTTCTAAATTGTCGCTCTATTTTTGTTTATAGCGCAAAAAATAAAAACCGCAGGGGTGATCAAATACCACCAAAAGAAAGCTCTATTTGTGGGAAAAAAATGAAGTCAATTTTGTCGCATGACTGCGCAATTGTCAGTTAAAGCGACGCAGTGCCCAATCACAAAAAGTGGTCTGGTCTTAAGCCAACAAAATGGTCCGGTATGAAAGTGGTTAATGATGTTAACTAGATGTTATAATTGCTTACAAATCAATGATTTTATACCACAAATAATGTATACATATCACTAGACAGTAGTGGCCAAAAATGTTGGTGACCAGCTTGAAAAATGCTGGGATCAGAATGATAGCCTTTTCTATTTATTAACATTCAATTTGCAAGTCATGAGCTGAAAATTGTGTGTGATTGATGAAGCAAAAACTACAACTATGTCCCTTTTTTATACACAGGATGAGCTCAGCCAGGAGGAGGGTCTGGAAAGCGTCAGCCAAGAGGAGGCCGTGTCAAGCGTCAGCCAGGAGGAGCCCGTGCCCAGAGGGAGCCAGGAGGAGACAGTGCCCGGTGTCAGCCAGGAGGAGGCAGTGCCCGGTTTCAGCCAGCAGGTGGCTAGGCCCACTAGGAGCCTCACACAATCCCAGGTGCCTCCCCTTTGCCTTACCCCCAAAAGGCTCAGGAAGGGGACAATGATGGAGGACGCAGCACTGGGCCTCATTAAGGAAGCCAGCCATTTCCTCAGGACCCCCCCCCCCCAACGCTGAAGAGGCCTATGGCTGCTATCTAGCCACCAGGTTGCTGGAAATGGAGAAGGGACAATGCCTCCTTTGTGAGGCATTTATTTATGATGCCCTTCAGAAGGGTTTGAGGGGCCAGCTGACTGACAACAGCCACATATGTGAGCTCGCCCATCCTCCTCCTCCTCTTACCACAAGTCCACCACTAGAGCCAAAGCCTCCAAGGAAGGCTGCAGGGAAGAGAAGAAAGTGATGGCCTTGGCTCGGTCTGGTCTGACAGAAGATGCAGGCTGTTGTAGTACCACAAACTAGGGACAGATATGTCACCTGCTGCTGGTCCTGATCTCTGGGATTCCTGGACCAGATTTTGCTCCCTGTTATATGGACTCCTCAAGCTACCAATTTTCTTTTCCACAGACTTGTTGATGTGTGCCATGGGGGCCAAAAGGCTTTGCATATTCCAAAAGTGTGTCCAGTATGAACTTCCTCTTTATTTTGTTACCCAGAATAAATGGATATTTTCTTTGCACAAAATACTTTCCTATGTGTTTTTCTTCAAAAAGGACAGTTTGTTTGTGAGTAGGCAGGTACATTTCGAAAAGACAATGTCAAATTAACAAGGAACACCAACCTCCTTGAGGTTAATAAAAAATACAAGATAATAATGTTATTGTGGTAACTTGACAATCTTGATGAGATAAAAAAAATTAAACGATGAGTAAAAAAAATAATTGTAAACATTATTATGGATATCGGGCTTTTAAAAAATAGAATATTAGTCATGAGATGAGGATAAATAATGAAGAAAGAAATTTGTGAGAATATGAGCAGCAAAACAACTTAATTCTTCCAGCATTCTAAAGAAGAAAAGAATGCGCTGCATTAAAATATCGCAGAATGAGCAGTGTGTGGAACGTTACGAACGTTAGTTTTACCACACCGAGCGCTTCTGTCTCATACTTGCTTGCATGTGTAGTTTTTGGTCCGTCGAAACAGCATACAGACAAACGGTTTTCCCGATAGGAATTGGTGCCTTCGGAAAGATTTAAAACATGTTCTATTTCTAGGTCCGTCAGAATTTTAGTAAAAAAACACCCGATGAGCCATACACACGATCGGAATATACAATGAAAAGCTTCCGTCTGACTTTTTCTGTCAGACATTCCGCTCATGTGTATGCGGCATAAGTTTGCTATATTTGGGTCAAACGGACTAAAACCTTTTCACACACAGTCTCATCCCTCCAAGGATGCTTTGGTTCAGAATTACTAAAAGAATCCCTTAGGAGAATATATTCATGGACTGGTCTATAGCTGTATATTACAGTACACACAAGTACTGCACATACAGTACAAGTACATTAAAGGATATTCTCACGGACTGTAAGGAGGACATATAAACAATGTTAATAGGCCCCTCCAAATGGCTCCAAGTTATATATAGGTTTCTCCATTTTTTTACCTGGTTTATGTAGACTTGACATCACATTTTTTCCCATGGTTGTGTTATTAATTGGAAAATGATGATTTGATTTTTTGTGGGATAGTGTGTTTAGCATTTTCTAGATTATTAGCGTTTAATCACTTCACCCCGGGAAGGATTTACCCACTGCCTGCCCAGGCTATTTTATGCGATACGCCACTGCATTTCTTAACTGACAATTGCGTGGTCATATGAAGTTGTACCCAAACGAAATTGATGTGCTTTTTTTTCCCTCTGTGGATTTTTGTTTTGCGATATAAACAAAAAAAGAGCGGCAATTTTGGAAAAAAAATTTTTTTGACTTTTTGATATAATAAATATTCCAAAAAAGTGTAAAAAAACTAATTTCTTTCTCATTTTAGACCAAAATCTGTTATCTACATATTTTCTGGTAAACAAAAATCCCAATTAGCGTATATTGATTGGTTTGTGCAAAAGTTATTGCGTCTACAAAGTAGGGGATAGATTTCTGGCATTTTTATTATTATTTATTTTATTTATTTATTTATTTATTACTAGTAATGACGGTGATCTGCGATTTTTAGCGGGACTGCAACATTCAATTAGTGCATTGATTATCACGGCAGACCCATCAAGGATGCTCACCCAGGGCCACGAGGGATGCCCACACATACAGTGGTGTATTTAGGTTTTGTGTTGCCCTAGGCCTGGCTAAACTTGTGCACTCCCTGTCAACTGTAAACCAGCATTCCCATTTAGGCTCCACTTTTTCCTCTTAAATCCCCACTGCTTCCTCACTGTACATTAAAAGTGGGTACTAAGTGCAGTCTCATCAGTGCCCATCAAAGCAGCCTCATCAGTGCCCATCAATGCAGCATCACCAGTGTCCATCAGCGCAGCCTTATCAGTGCCCAATAAGGGTCTCCAATTGCATTCTAATCATACCAAATTATGGGAGCAGTTCCCCTTTAAGCACCTGTTCGCATCGGGCCAATTTGGCAGCAATAGCACCATCTGAATTGGTGCGACGCCGACTTTACGGCACTGCAATGATTCCCAAAAGTACTTCCTGTACTACTTTTGGTGACTACGGGTGCGATTTGTATAGACATCTGTGCATGAACCCGCACAGATGTCTGTCAAATCGCTCCTGAAGTTGGACTGCATTGTCAGTTTGAAATTGTGTGAGTTCAGTTGAACCCACACGATTTATAATCCGCATCAGTGAGAACTTGGGCTTAATGTAGTTAGCTGGATGGGTAAAAAAATCCAGTCTGATCTATGATCAGAAATTTATTTTTCTTTATGTGTCAGAAGGCAGCATTAGCCATACAGGTAGCTATGAATGGTCACCACATATATACAAGAAAACACTAAGGGCACTCTCACACTGGGGCGCTGGGGGGTGTCGGCGGTAAAGCACCACTTTTTAGCTGCGCTTTACTGTCATTTGTGCGTCACTTTTCAGCCGCTATTGAGATGCTTTTAGCCTCTGCTAGCAGCTGAAAAAAGGTTAAAAGCACCCACAGAGCGCTCTCTTATTTGGGAAAGCTGGATACTATAAACTTACCCAATCGCAGCATAGAAATTTAGTTTCCATATCATACATAAGATTGCACAGTAGAGATATCCATCCTATTCCTGCTGATTATAAAAATAAAGGAACTATTAACCACTTACTGACCGCCCCATAGTAGATTTATTGCTACAGGGCAGCTCTCCTGTGCAGGATCATGTATATATATGTGATTCTGCACTTCTGTCTACAAGGGGGGGGGGTGTGCTCGCTGCTGGCCAGCCATGTCTGCTGTGATTATTCACAACAGATGCCAATCTGTGGGTGCTAAACACTGGATTTCTGCCAGCACCCACCGATCATTGGGCAGAGATTCACAACTGAGCTCTGCCTATGTAAACAAGGCAGATCTCTGTTCTGACAGGAGTGAAGGGATGGCTTTTGTGTCTCTGCACAGGGAATAAAATCCACCCCTTCCCCTAGTGAAAGCAGCACACACGTCACAAACACACTGGCTAGGCACCAAGTTTACCCTTTGCTTCCCCTAGATGTTTAACCCCTTCTCAGCCAGGGTCATTAGTACAGTGACAATGCATATTTTTAGCTCTGATCACTGTATTAGTGTCACTGGTTCAATAACACAGTCACTGATTGCTGCCATTACTAGTTTAAAAAAAAATCCAGTATATATACCATAGTTGGTAAACACTATAACTGTTGCGCAAACCAATCAATATACACTTATTGGGATTGTTTTACCAAAATGTAACAGAATACATATTGGTCTAAATTTTCAATTTTATTTATTTATTTATTTATTTTTATTGGATATGTTTTATGGCGAAAGTAAAAAATATAGTATTTTTGTTTTTTTCCCGAAAAATGTTTTTTGTCTATAGTGCAAAAAATATAAACCGCAGAAAGCTCTATTTGTGGGAAAAAGGACATACATTTAATTTATGTACAGCATTGCATAACCGTGCAATTGTCAGTAATGCAGTGCAGCATCACAAAAAATGGCCTGGTCATGAAGGACATAAATCTTCCAGAGGTCAAGTGGTTAATTATATAGGCCTCATGGCAAAGGTGCTGTCAACATTTGCAACTCTTACTTCCCTTGTGCCCTGACTTTTTATTGCTCATATTGAAAGTAAAACATAGAATCATTAATAATTTGCCGACAAAATATAATAGTATGTGACTGTGCATCACATAAATTCATGCAAGTGTCCATAGTGCGCACTGATTAATTTTGAACTGTATGTGTTCATTGAGTTGAAAACCTACATGGCTCAATGTAACATATGCATATGTGGTAAATTGTAGAAGAAAGATGGTATAAATAAATGTGTATTGACTTTGAAATAATGTTTTATACATCCGTATAAAAGAGATCAGCAATCTGTAAATAACCGCATCAATATTTGTTACCCTTTAAAAATAGAACATGTTTCTACGTATATTTTGTAATTACATATGTACATCGGGGGAGCCATAATAACTCATCACATATAGACTTTAACAAAGGATTGTATTATCCCGCGCTACCTGAGCTAATAATGTAGTGTAGGTCAAATCTTTAAGAGTGGCTGCAAGCAACCCAATTGCGTTCCCACAATGTGATATAATAAAAATCAAAATATTGTTGCTCTGCCTATTTGACTAAACATGCATAAAAATTGATACATGAATATAATAGATAATTCCTTATGTGAAACTTCATACATGTCTTATACTAATAAAGAACATGCAATCAAAAAACTTTTCTTTGTGCTCAGTGAAAATGTATGTATAATAGATATGATTATCCGTCTTAACGTCCAAAATATAAGCCGTGCAAACACTGTACTTCTCCTGTGTACTCTCTGAACCCTGGATCGTTTCCTCCAATCAAGTGTGTGGCCCTTTTAATTGGCGATACCTCCGCTCTAAACAAACTCATATGACAAAGGGCATCCTCATAGTGTAGTGGGTATAAAAGTAGACGTTTACTCAAATTTTTAACACTTAATTCGAAAAAAAACCAAAAAAAAACAGCATCTGTTTCTGGATGACAGCAGGGCTCCAGGGCTTCCACATCACTTTTGGTATCGGCAGCATCACCCGGCTCCACCCAATGCGTGTGGTCGCAGTCACGTGACTTATTCAGAGATACCCATGTATCAGTAATTATGCACGTATTAGTAATTATGCACGTTTAAAGGAACAGACGCAGCAACAATATTTTGTTTTTAGTAACTCACCATATGCAAGTCCTGTTTTCTGCTTTGCAGTACTACACAATAGTTTTGATTTATTATACTTTCTCAAGCAATAGACCATACAGTGTGAATAAGAGTGCCAAAAATTGTTCAGAAAGTCAAGTAGCTGTCCAATCCATTGAATTATAGGAGCAATGTAGCCTGCCACTAGTGGCTAGTCTACCAATCTCTACAGTTAATACAACAAAACAAGAACCAAAAACATTCAAACTTCAAAAATCCCCAAGGTAAAGATGGCAATAACAGCTCAAAATCTGTGTTCTCTGAAAATACACCACACATTCCAACTGGTATTTATTGATTTGGGAAATGTATAATTCAATAATTATTATACAGGATTTATAATAATTTTTAATAGCTCATTTTATTTATTTATTTCAGGTACTTATATAGCACCGTCAGATGACGCAGCGCTTTACATATACATTTTACATTCACATCAGTGCCTACCCTCAAGGACCTTACAACCTAAGGTCCCCAACTCACATTTATACATACTAGGGCCATTTTAGACAGGATCCAATTAACCGACCAGCATGTCTTTTAGCTCTTGTACACACGGTCGGACATTCCGTCAGAAAATGTCCAATCGGACCGTGTTGTCGGATAATCCGAACCGTGTGTGGGCTCCATCGGACTGTTTCTGTCGGAATATCTGACCGACAAAGTTTTAGAGCTGGGCTGTAAAATTTTCCGACAACATGAACTGAGAGGACTTTGTCCGATCGTTTGTAGAGAATTCCGATCGGACAAAGTGCCACGCATGCTCAGATCAAATTCCTAGACCAAAGCTATTGGCTACTAGCCTGAATGTAGTCCCGTCGTAACGAAATAACGTCATCACGTTCTGAACGATCGGATTTTCCGACAACTTTGTCCGACTGTGTGTATGCAACACCAGTTTCGGACAAAATCCGTCGGACAAAATCCGATGGATTTGGTTGTCGGAATGTCCGACCGTGTGTTCAAGGGCTAAGACATTCACGCCAAAACCATTTGTAGGTAAGTTCTATGTGTGTAGGTAAGTAGGTACTGTGCAGATATTGTAGGTAATTTCTATGTGGTTCAACACAGTGGCCTTGGCAGTGCGTTGCTAAACTTCTGTATGCAGCATTTTAGGAGTGCTGTACAGGAGTGGTTCTCAATCCTGTCCTCCAGCAGGCCATGTTTGCAGGTTTTCCTTTATCTTGCACAGGTGCTTTAAATCAGTGTCAATGGCTTGGTATTTTGGACAGCTATTTTATTGAAGATAAAGTCCCAAAGCACGGCCTGTTGGGGGTACTTGAGGACAGGGTTGAGAATCACTGCTTTACATGCATCGTTATGGTAGACAGCCTCCTCATCTCCTTAATTTTGCATTCAAACCACACTTTAAAAACTTCATTTTTGAAAATCACTAGTGTTTTTTACCCAGAGCCAGGATGAGTTCTGTCCTGGTCATATACATTGATAGTCAGTTTGAATTTCCTCCTAGGAAACGGATAATGGGATTAGAGAGCAGATTAACAAATACATGTTACATTTTTGACAAATTGCCAATCAAATTTAAAATTAGCAAGTCAGCTGTATATTAGGAAGATACATTCACTAACTGTAAAGTCTATTTTTTTTTGTTTTTTAAATAACAAAATAACGTTTCCCACAAAGGAGATAACTGGTGGTAAAAGGAGAAAACTGCAATGGCATTCTGAAGGCTTATTGGTTTCATACGTTTGGTGAGTGCATTCCCATAGGGGGTCGGCCTTGGTACCACAAGTGGTGATCTGTATGGTGGAAGCTGTGTTTTAATCACAAACGCAAGTCGATTGAACAAAGCACCCTATCTTCTGAACACTGAACTGAACTTTTACGCATATTCTAAAAAAATGTACATGCGCTGCTATACATAAAAAGTGGACTTTTTAGTTTTTGTTTCATGTTTTATGTATTTACGATATAAATAACAAACATGTTATACTTACCTGCTCTATGCATTGGGTTTGCACATAGCAGCCCGGATCCTCCTCTTCTCGGATTCCTCTTCGGCTCTTCTGGCCCCTCCCTCCTGTTGAGCGCCTCCACATTAAGCAGCTTGCTATGGGGGCAACCAAACTGAGTCACAGCTCTGTGTGTCCATTCAGACACAGAGCTGCCATTTGTCCCCGCCCCCTCTCTCTCCTGATTGGCTAACTGCCTTTCATTGGCAGCGCTGGGGGCCAATGGCGCCGTTGCTGGTCTCAGCCAATCAGAAGGAGAGCTCCTGATGTCAGAGGGAATCGTGGACATCGCTGGACAGAGATGGGGCTCAGGTAAGTATTAGGGGGTGCTGGGGAGACTGCTACACACAGAAGGCTTTTTATCTTAATGCATAGAATGCATTGAGATAGAGAAAAACTTCTGACTTTACAACTCCTTTAAACTTTGGCATAGTGTGCTGCATTGCTAAATCACAATTTTTTTTTCAAAAGTTGAAAGTAATTTAAAACCCATTCCAAGGTACTGCATTGCCTTAATGAAACATTCATCTACACATGACAAAACCTGCATTATTGCATGAACAATACTGTGGTGGGCCTTAATCCACAATAATAGCAACTGTAATGTTCTCAGCCTTGCTCTGTGTTTGCTATCCTGAGCTGCCTGTTTTTTGTTTTTTGTCTTTTTTGCCAGGATATACTATAGGTTTTCACATTTAAATACTGTAAGTATTTTAATATTAACCAAAAAATTTCTAAATATGAAGATGTGGTTCACACTCTGCAAAAAAGGACTGCTTGTCTTATCTACAGTACATATATACAGTATATACAAGTGTTATACAAGTAAAGTTCATCATGTACCCGAGGCAGTTGCTCTATAAAGATAAAAGTATTCTCCACCCATTTACTTCAGGGAAATGTTTCTTATCAAATGGTTTCAAACAGCCAGGTACATTTTACCCTACAATCTCAATTATAGAATTATGTAAACCAATCAATAACTCACCTAAAATTCAATTTTGTACACCTGACGTACTAGCATGATGCTAATGAGAGAACCTGATATGCCTGCATGACGTTTTATAGTTTCAGATAATGCTGGTCACAAGCTAGACATGCTGAACAGTGGTTGGTGAAAAAAAAAAGCTCAGAAAAAGCCAACCCAAATATATACACTATGTATGTAGTAATTTTGTTTGTGGGTCAAAAATAAACTCAAATCTAGTGATAATTGGGTCCTAGATATTGGAAAGGACATTTTGGAAAAACTGCCTTTCTATTGCAATAGATCATTAATAATTGGTGGTTATCCAAGTATTATTATGATAATGGTTACACAAATACCAGTATGACGGTGTTTACCCAAAGTATCAGTTGGAAATTCACAGTGTATTGTGGCATCTCAGATTATATTTCTGCACCCAAAAATACGCTTATATTAGTGATAACAAAATAACAGCACAAATGTTTTGGTTGTGACAATTGCTGCAGAGCAATACAACTGACATACTATCAGACACATCTCAGTAAAATGTAAAGCCTAGGGCAAATGTATAATGCGGTGCCCTAATCTACAATATACATCATAATTAATGAAGACTTGTGACCATCTTTTTATTTAAATTTTATTTATTTTTTCAATAATTTAATATTATTAGATAACTTTTGAAGTGGTTGTAAACTCTCCCCCAAAACTTTATCCCATGTAAATCAACATAAAAAACCCTAATAAACACTGCTTGTAGATATCTCCTTACTTTCTTAGTATTGTTGTCATTCTAAAGAACAAAAGGGATTACATCGCTGGAGCATGCCCATATCTCCCCTGATTTACAGCACACTCTGTATGCTTGTCTGTCTATTACCAGGACTTTCTACAGCACAACACTGAAATCCCAGGAGACTGCATAATCACTCAGAGCTCCCTACTACACCCCCTATGTGACCATGTGACATCACATGGAGTGTAAACCTGGGCACAGGACAGCATTACTTCAGTCTTATCAGCTGAAGCTGATAAGACTGACATATGCAAACACTAGATAATCGGCACAAGTAAATACTATGAAATAAAACAGCTATGAGCAGGGAAGCAGGGTTGCCATAGAGATGTTGGATTGAGAAGGAGGCTTGGTTAATAGTACAGGAAGTGCTCAATGTAAGGGCAGAAATACACTCTACTGTGGATTTAGAAAACAATACTTAAGATGGCGCTGCCTTACCCCTGGAAACAAGTTTTTTAAAGTTTCTTTAAACAGTAAGTAATATGTGATTTGAGATGGATTACAGTGGCTATAGTTTGATAATTACGTATTATAATGGACTAAATGAAAAGAAGCATCAGAGTGGGAGAGTTTACTTCCTCTTTAAGTTAAAAGATTGTTCTGTGCTTTTAAAATTAAGTTTCCATGCCTCCCTAGTTCCTATTTAAACATTCCAGGCTGTCCAAGTCACATGATTTGATAAAGGGCCATGCCCAAAATGTGTTGTCATGACTACAGCCTGCTGACGGCCTTCCATCTGTTCTACCACTGCATCTGCGTTCCATCACAATCCTCATTTTAGTGAGTCGGTTTTACATTGCTCTGTGTTGATGATGTCACAACCACCCGACTGCACCAGCTGCACCATCCGGCTGCCTGAAGTCCTTTACCCGGTCTATTGGGGGCCTCTTCACACCATTGACTCCCATGAGTTCCACTAGCAGTATATCACCCATTCCATTGGTTAGATGCCTTTGTGACATTGGGCCTCATAACACCTTTTGGCCACCCCCGGCACCAGCCCTGACATGCAGGAGTGAGCCTGCCAAAGGCGTGGGTGAGATTAAGTTTACAACCATGCTATGGTGTCCTATATTGATTGTCTGTCAGATATATTTTAATCTATTTTTCTCTTGGATTTCTTTTGACTGTATACAATCAATCCTTTATTTACAAACTATGACATAGACAATTTAATGACGTTTCTGATGTATGCCTCACATGGTTTGTATTTATCAACCCCCAGTTCTGAATTAAGAGGAATCTTTTGTGGTTTGTGCATTTGGCCCACCTCTAAAAAATATACCACTCAGTGGGGGTTATTTACGAAAGGCAAATCCACTTTGCACTGCAAGTGCACTTTGCAATGCAGTCGCTCTAAATCTAAGGGGTAGATCTGAAATGAGTGGAAGCTCTGCTGATTTTATCATCCAATCATGTGCAAGCTAAAATGCTGTTTTTTATTTTCCTTGCATGTCCCCCTCAGATCTACAGCGACTCTACTTCCAAGTGCACTTTCAGTGCAGTGCGAAGGGTTTTTTCCTTGTTATGTTCTACTTCTTGTGTTTGGGTGCTGGCTCGGTTAGAGCCTCCTGGCAGACCTGACATTATACTAGGGCCAGATGGATCTCAGCGCGTTGGTGCAGGCAGTCTCTCTTTAGGGACATCTGTTGGGAGAGCAGGCCAATCATGTGCAGTCATTAGAGGAGAAATTAGAAGGTATCACGGCTATGTTATCCTCTTTGTCTACGGCACATGGTTCTACTCCTGCTACATCTAGTAACCAATAGACCGGGGCTAGGGAACCTGTTGTTGTGTTTAACCCCCCCAGGGTTCTCCCACTCCTAAGATGCCTCTCCTTGAGAATTATGATGGTTACCTTTGGATTGCAGGGGGTTTCTCAACCACTGCCAGTTGCATTTTAGAAACCAACCTTTGGTGTTTGCCTCTGCTCAAGCCAAGGTGACATTTATTATTTCCTTATTAAAGGGCAGAGCTTTGTCCTGGGTGTCACCTCTTCTTGAGAAAGATTCTCCTATACTTACCGACTACCCCACATTCATGAAAATCTTTGAGAAAATCTTTGACGTTCAAGTCTGAGTATCTGCAGCCGAGTCCTGTATTCTCGATTTACATCAGGTTAAACGCACGGTAGAATCTTATGCCATTGAATTCTGCACGCTTGTGGCAGAGACTAGCTGGGATAATTGTGCCCTTGAGGCTGCCTTCCACAAAGGGCTTGCAGAATGCATAAAGCACAAATTAACTTACCGTGAGGTCCCAATGGCCCTGGAGATTTTTATCAATTTGTGTATCCTGGTGGGCATTCGCTTCTCTGATCACCAGTTAGAGAGAGGGCACCAGAGACAATTTATTACTCATAGGTTTGGTGCTAAATCTCCTCCTTATCAATTACTAGTCCCTTCTGTCCCTTCTACTATTGGGTCTGAGGGAAGAACCCATGCATGTAGGGGCTGTGCATTTGTCTGACAATGAGCGTCCCAGAACCCTAGGCCTCTGTCTATATTGTGGAATGCCGGGTCATCTCCTGCGTTATGGTCTAATATCCTAATATCTTTTGTTTTACTACATCAAGCTGTTTGAAGTTTTAACTTTGTATTTATTTTCAAGTTGATGCCAAGTGTGATCAAATAAACTCACACTTTGTTTTAAGACAGCCTGGCTATTGAACTATTGAACAAAATGCCTAAAAAGACACTTTTGACATTATACGTGTCTGTGAAGTTTTTCTTTACTTTTACACCATTCATATGGTGACTACTGACCCTGAATTACCTGGAGTCTATACCAATTTTTAGGATGTGTTCTCTGAAAAGGAAGCAGAGGTCCTCCCTCCCCATCGCCCTTACGACGGCACTATTGATTTACTACCTGGGGCTTCCCTACCTAAGGGGAGAACCTATCCTCTCAGCCTCGCGGAGACTAAGGCGATGGAAGAGTACATTAAAGACAGTCTAAGGAAGGGTTTAATTTGCCCTTCCACCTCTCCTGTGGGGGCAGGGTTCTTTTTTGTGGAGAAAAAAGATGAAGGACTTAGGCCCTGTGTTGATTTCAGGGATCTCAATCATATCACTGTAAAAAATTGGTATCCTCTCCCCGCGGCTTCCCCATGGCATCAAAGGGGGCGGGGTCACCTGTTTACGTTACCGGGTGGCCCAGCCCTCAGTTATATAAGAACTGTCACAGAGAAGATGGGTCAGTCGGCGGGAGCCTCCCATGGTTCCAGCTTCTTTTTTATTTTTATTTTATTTTTCGGCTCGTCAGCAGCGTGATAGAAGAAGATGAATGGACATTGCTGAACATTTTTTATTTTTTTATTTTTTAATAAAGGACTGTCTCTTGTCTTTTTAACCATTTTTGACACTTTTCCTATGAAATGGTAGAGGAATGATGTACCCCATTACCAATTCACACAGGGGGAGGCTGGGATCTGGGGGTCCTCTTGTTAAAGGGGCTTCCAGATTCCAGTAAGCCCCTGCCCGCATACCCCCACAACCACCAGGTTGTGGGGATGAGGCCCTTGTCCCCATCAACATGGGGACAAGGTACTTTGACGTTAGACCCAAAAGCACCTTCCCCATGTTGAGGGCATGTGGACTGGTACGGTTCAGGAGGGGGGCACTCTCTCGTCCCCTCCTCTTTTCCTGTCGCCTGCCAGGTTATGTGCGCGGATAAGGGTCTGCCATGGATTTTCGGGGGACCCCTACGCCATTTTTTGTAAAATTTTGGCACACAGTTCCCCTTAAAATCCACACCGGACCTGTAGGGTCCGGTATGGATTTTGGGGGGATTCCTATGCCATTTTTTTTTATTTGGCATAGGGTTCTCCTTAATTTCCATATCAGACCTGAAGGGCCTGGTATGGATTTTAGGTGGACCCCCACGCAATTTTTTTTTTACATTTTGGTTCGGGGTTCCCATTAATACTCATACCAGACCCAAAAGGCCTAGTAATGGACCATGGGGGGGAACCCCATGTTTTTTTTTTAATGAGTTTTATCTATATTGCTGAGACCCAACAATTCATTACAGCCGCAATCAGTTTTAAATGACAATTTTTCCTTTAGAAATGTAATTTTGCTGTGGTACTGTTCTAAACATGGGAAAAATGTGCCACTTTGCAAGCATATTATAGACACCCCCCAGGCATGATGTTCAAAGGAATATTTCATTTTTATTGTTTCACTTTAAGCATTGATACATGTTCCCTGGGGCAGGACCCAGGTCCCCAAACACTTTTTATGACAATAACTTACATATAAGCCTTTAAAATGAACACTTTTGATTATTCATACTCGTGCCGGTGTTCTGAGAAATTTTTTGCCTGTTCGCATGTTCTGCTGCGAACTGAACCAGAGGGTGTTTGGCTCATCCCTACTCCCAATGTTGATCTAGTTTCCTAAATTGTTTTTATAAAAATTAAGCTTTCTGCTAACGCTAACCAGAAATGTGTGTGTGAGTTTAGAGGAGTGTAGTTATTGTGCTGTCTTTTATTTTGTCAAATTTTATATCTTGTCTGTTTTGTTTGGTTAATCCTGCACATAAACTTTTGATGGGGGTGGGGTGGTGAGAGTTGTTATACCCTAAAATGTTTGACATGGTTAGTGTTCACCTTATTTTTGACCCTGCTGTACACTATGACATTTAAGGTGTGTCCAATTTAAGTGTTTCTTTTAGATTTAAGCTCTTTAGAGCAGCACCCTTCTAACCATATTGTAAAGGTCTGTAAAAAATGTTTCAAAACTTAGACCCCTTTCCCACCAAGGGCGTTTTGCAGGCGCTATAGCAATAGAAGTATTGCCTGCAATCCGCCCTAAAACTGCTGCACCATTGTCTGTAGTGTGAAACCCCCGTGGGCTTTCACACTGCAGCGGTGCGCTGGCAGGACGTCAGGAAAATTCCTGCCAGCAGCTTCTTTGGAGTGGTGAAGGAGCGGTGTGTTTACCACTCCTCCATCGCTGCTCCCCATTGAAATCAATGGGGCAGCACTGTAATACCGCCGGCAAAATGCCGCTATTGCGGCGTATTGCCGGCACTTTTAACCCTTTCTCGGCCGCTAGCGGGGGTAAAAGCGCCCCGCTAGTGGCTGAAATGCACTGCAAATCCGGTGGTAAAACGCTGCTAAAAATAGCAGTGTTTTACCGCTGAAGCTATGGGCAGTGTGTGTGAAAGGGGTCTAAAGGCCAGCCAATGTAACTGAATGTACAAAATAGTGTTCCTATTCCAATAGTGTTCCAAATAAAATGTAGAATCGGTTTTGATTTTTTTTTTTGGAGGATTCATAAAATATTTTATAAGTGGAATGTATTGTTAAAACACATCCAATCTCTAGTAAATCTACTTTGCTACAAAATAATTTTATTCTGCAAACATGCAAGTCATTATATAGAGAAAAAAGTGTAAACAAGGTTCCAATGACTCTTGCCATGGCCTAGGTAAACTATTTCTACATTTCAAATTAAGTATTAATTTTCTCTAATCCCCAGTTTCCCACCCCATAACCACAATTTCTTTTTAAATAATTATTTATTATTAGCGAAATAAGCATATTGAACAACCTGGAAATGCATCCTCATGTGTATGTAAGGATGTTTGGATGCACTTGCAAGTGTTAGTGCTGCTCAGAATTGTCAGCAAGTTAACATGGTAAGATCACTTTTTTTGTTATCATGCTGATTTGCAAGGTAAGTGTTGGAGATGTCTTGGTATTCCCAGGGCTTAAGGGTATGTAGTGTTTGGAATTTTGTGTTTAGTGATCATCAGAAGACACGTCACTTCCTGAATCTATGCACAGTAGACTTCCTGCATTTGTACATGAAGTCATAGACATAGAAGCCAGTAATGCTGCGTACACATGACCGGCAAAATAGGTCCAATGGAATCATTCCGTTAGATAGTCCGATCGAGTGTGGGATAGTCCGATCGTTTTTCTTTAAAAAATTCAGACGGACCTAGAAATAGAATACAGTTCAAATATGTTCAACGGAACTCCATTCCTAGCGGGAAAACCGTTTGTCTGTATGCTGGTGCAGCGGACCAAATACGACGCAAGGGCAACTATTGGCTACTGGCTATTGAACTTCCTTTTTTAGTCCCGTACGTCGTACGTCAGACTTTTGTTCATTCGTGTGTGGGCAAGTCCGTTCATTCGCAAGTCCATTGTAACTCCATCAAAAGTCTGTCAGGAAGACCATCGGACCCTTTCTGCCAGAAAGTCTGGTTGTGTGTATGCGGCATTAGACACAGGAAGGCATTCATCAGCTGACCCCATTAGCACACACCTGTGGCTGTGTTCCTTCCAACCACCCCTAGCTAAGTGCATGATATTCTAATACAATTAATCAATGATCACTGGTCTCACTAAATACAGACAATGTTTTTTTAGTTTTTTGTCTTAAATTCATCTTGCATAGAGATCTCTTCATTTGGAGAGTGCAGGAAATAAGAGATCAGATAACAGCATATATGGATAGAGCTGTAGTATTGAAAACAGGAGAAACGTGTCCTGGGTTCTGTAAAGCTCAGTATACACTATACAATCTGAATGTAGAATCTCCTTTAGATCTGCCATCAATTATGTAGTGCAAGGGCCTGCCTGATTAGATACAGAGTTATTGGATAGCTTGTTTGTCCTCCTATTATATAGTTTAGGTAAATCTAAAGGAGATTGTACAAAGCCTGTGCAATTTAGATTGTATAGTGTAGGGCCACCTTTAGCCACCCAAAATTAACTAGTTGGTAACTACTTCTAATCCTTGTTTGCTTTGCAACAACATTTCCAAAATAAAAATCCACCTCAGTAACATTTAGAAAGTTAGGAGTAGCTCTTAATTGTATCCAGGGAACTCTGGGTAGTTTTGTGGAGCTTTGTGGAGTGGTGTTATGCTGCCTGAATTTGATCGGGAAAAAAAAATCAGCATGTGGGTCCCCCCAATCCAAACAAGGCTCTTAGGTCTCTATTATATGATAAATAATTGTTAATGTCTAAATATAATTTTTTTAGAATGTTGACTTCTAGCAACAAGTAGGTCATGGGTTCAAATCCCACCTATTCTACCTACCATCTCATTAAATGGATGTGCGTAGGCAAAAGCATAATTGCCCCTGCCACATCAGCATAGTTGTTTCCATAATTTGCATTCTCAGTTGCATACAATGGTATGTTATTTAGAAAAAATATTATCGTGTAAAAATAAAATAAGTGAACACGCAGGGTATTAGCATGGTTGGGATTTGAGCTCATGACCTAACTGCTTTTTGTTCATGAGTGCAGACCACTATGCCAATGTGCTGAGTAGGATTAGAATTGCATAATAGTTTAGTATGATTAAAGAATGAACATAGATAATTAGAACTCTATATTGTCTCCTAAAAAAGAAATGTAACATGATTTTTTTTTTTTACATATAATAGATATGTAACTGTAAATGATAAATACATGTAGTGTTCAAAGGGTACAAAGATCAAAGCAGCCAGTGATTAGTCTTGAAGGCTCCGAAGAGACTCTTGGAGGAGCCAAAGTAAAGAGGAGAAAAAAAGAAAAAAAAACAGGGTAGTATTAGGCAGCACCTTTACCAATTTGGCAGAGGTCCATACTGAGTTAACTGATAGTACAAATCAAGTATTTGATCCGAGGGTTCTATGTTTGCTCAAATAAAGGCATCTTATGTTGTGATATAGTGGAGAGGCCTTCATTGATCAAAATACAAGACATATTGGCCTTTAGTAACTCTAGGTGGATCGTAGGAGACTTCCATGATCTAGCAATAGTGATTCTCACAGCCATAAAAATGAAATCTATCAATCTTTTTGTGGGCCTGTGTTTCCTCCACTGAGTGGCCAAGTAATACCTGTTGTGAGGAAACCTTTTGGACATGTCCACCATATGTGGTAAGCTGTACCGTGACCACAGCCTCTAAAACAGAGGGGGGGAAGCATCGGGGCCCACTTGGCAACTCTTGTTGGAACCATATGCCACCATAGCAACACCTTGTGGTTGCCATCTATTAATGAGGTGTTTATTATTGCTTTCATTGTATATTGTGCCAACCTATGCCATGCTCCTATTTCAAATGGTTCCCCAGTATCCCGCTCCTATATTTCCAAGTAAGGAAGCTTGGCTTCCACAGACTTGGCTTATACAGGTGCATCTCATAAAATTAGAATCTCATCAAAAAGTTTAATATACAGTGGGTGTAAAAATAAGGGGGGGGGGATCCCAGTAAAGTGCATGATGAGTGAGTATGTTTATAGTAAATAATAAATTGCTGCTAGAACGGAAAAGTGTATTCAGTGCACTTAAAGTGGGTATGATATAAAGAGTGATCGGTGCAACTTATTAACAGTTGTGTATATCTTAAAATGAATGTCTAAATATTGCTCTGTAAATATTGCTGTGCAAATAAATAACTATGTGCAGCTTCAATAAACAATGATATGCTAATAATCCTGTATGGGTAAATATGCGTAAACGCAGTGCAATAACAAATCCTATATATAAGGTTAATAATTGCTATTCTCAGTATATGAGTAATGAAATAATCAATTCCATATAATCAGAAGATGATAGCCATATAATAGTGCATTAGCTCTGGAATAAAGGTGCAAGAGTGCAAAAAGTGCTTATGTGCAACAAAGTATCAAAAAAGTATATATAAATATACGTAAACGCAAGTAAGTTGTACTGATCACTCTTTATATCATCACAAAGTTTATTTATTTCAGCAATTCAAACCTGAGTGTTTGTCACCTCTCCTGCATAAATGCTCCGTAAGAGTCATAGTGGAAAGATCAGACCTCTGTTTCACAGAAGTTGACAAGACAACTTGTGGTCATAGAAGTCCTCCAAGCACAAGAGACCCTCACTAGTCCATCATGATGGGATTTTTATATACAACTTACCTGTAAAATCCTTTTCTTGAGAGTACATCACAGGACACAGGAGCTCATTACATAGTGGGTTATATAGGCACCTCTGGTGATTGGACACTGGTTAACCCCAATTAAGGAGAATTTCTTCCCTATATAACCCCTCCCATATGGGAGGCACCTCAGTTTTGTAGCAAAGCAATAAGAAACCACGTAAAACCCAAGAGGGGTGGGAGCCCTGTGTCCCATGATGTACTCTCAAGAAAATGAATTTACAGGTAAGCTGTATATAAAAATCCTATTTTCTTGATCATACATCACGGGACACAGGAGCTTCATTACATAGTGGGATGTCCCAAAGCAATGCTCAGATTGAGGGGAGGGAGACACAGATCATAACTATAGACCACCAGGGACCAGAGGACCTAAACTGCAGCCTGCAGTACACTGCGCCCAAAGGCGATATCCTCTTGCCCTCTGACATCCACCTGATAGAATCTGGTGAATGTGTGGACTGATGACCAAGTTGCAGCCTTACAGATCTGAGCCAGGGAGGCCTGGTGATGCACTGCCCAAGAAGCACTTACAGCCCTAGTAAAGTGCACTTTCACTTGAAAAGGAGGGATTTTCCCTTTAACACTATAGGCTTGAGAAATAACCTGTCTAATCCACCTTGAGAGAGTTGATTTTGATGCCGCCTGGCCCTTCCTAGGGCCTTCCGGCAAAATAAATAAGCAATCAGTTTTCCTTATCTGAGCAGTTGCTTGAAGATATATACTGATTGCTCTAACCACATCCAAAGTGTGCAAAGATTCTTCTTCTGCAGACTGTGGGTCCGGAAAAAAGGATGGTAGGATTACATCTTGATTCAAATGGAATCCCGAAACCACCTTAGGTAGAAAGGACCTGTTGGGACGCATGACCACCCTGTCCTTATGAATAATTAGATACGGCTTTTTGCTGAAAAGAGCTGCTAGTTCTGATACTCTTCTAGCCGTGGATATGGCTACCAAGAAAACCAATTTTTTAGTCAGGAGGTTTGACTGGCGGTCTTATCCGCATGGCCCCCTGGATGAAAGCCCGCACCAGGGAATGCGATGCAAGTGGCTTCTGAAAAAACACTGACAAGGCCGAAATCTGCACCTTGATAGTGCTTATGGCCAAATTCATTTCTAAGCCTGACTGGAGAAAGGCCAAGATCTTGCTAATGACATACTTTCTAGGATGCCATTCTCTGAGTTCACACCAGGAAACATATGCCCTCCAGATTTTGTAATAAATAAGCCTGGAGGCTGGCTTTCTGGCATTGACCAGAGTAGAAAGGACTGGCCCCGAAAGGCCACGGTCTCTCAGAATGTGGGTCTCAGCAGCCAAACCGTCAAATTCAGACTGTGTAAAGCAGGATGGTAAATTGGACCCTGTGAGAGCAGATCTGGCCAGGGAGGGAGGATCCACGGCCTGCCTACTGCCAACTTCATGATCTCTGCTTACCACGGTCGCCTGGGCCAAGCCGGGGATACCAAAAGGACCGATTTTGTCTCCCTCTTGACTCTTCCCAGGAACCGCGACAGAAGTGGGCACCGGGGGAAGGCATAAATCAGATTGTACTGATTCCAGGGAACTTTCAGAGCATCTGACCCCTGAGCAAGTGCATCTCTTGTCCTTGACACAAAATTGTCCAGTTTTCTGTTGAACCTGGACACAAACAGATCTACGTCTGGAGTACCCCACCTGTGACATATGTTCCGAAACACGTCGGGGTGCAGAGCCCATTCTCCTGGGCACAACTGCTGGTGGCTCAGAAAATCCGCCTGCCAATTTTCCACTCCTGGAATGAAGACTGCAGAAAGACATGGAACATGATTTTCTGCCCAGACAAGTATGCGATTCACCTCTTTTTGCGCAACCAGACTCCTGGTACCGCCCTGGTGATTGATATAGGCCACTGCTGTGGCATTGTCGGAATGAACCCGAACAAGGAGACCCCGTAGTCTGTAAGACCACTTTATGAGAGCCATATAAACTGCCCGGATCTCCAAGACATTTATGGGCAATAGCTTCTCGATCGCAGACCATTTCCCCTGCGAGCATGTCTCCTCCAACACAGCTCCCCAGCCTGTCAGGCTGGCATCTGTCGTGATAATCTTCCATGGAAGAGGAAGAAAAGTTTTGCCCTTCAGCAAATTCTTGGTTTGTAACCACCAGACGAGTTTTTTGCGTGTCCCTGGGGATAGACGCATAGGAAGATCCAAGGATTGGGGCTTCCTGTTCCAAGCCGCAAGGATGCATCTTTGCAGAGGCCTTGAGTGGAACTGGGCGAATGGGACGGCCTCGAAGGAGGCGACCATTTTCCCTAACAGCCTCATGCACAACCGAATGGGGGAAGATCTCCTGCCCAGAATTAGGCGCACCAGATCCCCAATGGCCAAGGCTTTTGGCCTTGGAAGAAACACCTTGCCCTGAGCGGTGTCGATAATCATACCCAGGTATTCCAACCTGGTGGCAGGCTGTAGGGACCACTTTTCTAGGTTTATAATCCAACCTAGGCGTTCCAGGTGTTCTAGCGTTCTGGTAACGCTGTGGTTCAGGAACGCTACTGTTCTCCATGAGAAGCAAATCGTCTAGATAAGCCATGACGGCTATACCCTGAACTCTTAGGTTTGCCAAGAGAGGGTCCAGAATCTTTGTGAAGACTCGAGGGGCCGTAGCAAGCCTGAACAGCAAGGCCACAAATTGAAAATGGCGCCACTCTACCGCGAATCTTAGATATTTTTGGTGTGCGGGAAAAATTGGCACATGGAGATATGCATCCTTGATGTCTATTGATGCCATAAACTCTCCCCCTTGCAGGGAGGAGACCACAGTGCGAATTGACTGCATTCGGAAGGACCGGATGCGTAAAAACCGGTTCAGATCCTTCAGATCCAGGATAGGTCTGACACTTCCATTTGGCTTCGGAACGGTGAAGAGATTAGAGTAAAACCCTGAACCCTGTTCTTTTGGGTCCACTTCTACTATCACCCCCTGGGATAGTAAGTGATCTAAGGCCAGAAATAGCGGTTTTTGCTTTACTGGATCCCTGGGGATCCTTGACCTTAGAAAGCGAGAAGGTGGAATCTCCTGAAACTCTAGCCTGTAGCCCAGAGATACCGAAGAGATCACCCACTTGTCCCGAATCTCTTCCCGCCAGGCTCCTGCAAACTGCAGGAGCCTTCCCCCCACTCGGCCGAGCGGGGGCGCCCCTTCACAAGGAAACTTTTTGGTTCTGCTTGGCAGGCTTTCGCCCCCAAGTCTTTTTTTGCCCCTGGGCCCGGCCCCGAGCCTTTCCTGTAGAGGAGGGTTGAGAAGGCCTTCGCCACTGCTTAGAGCTTGATGCTCCGGGAGAGAGAGCACACCTAAACGATGGACGTTTTCTCCTTTTGACTGGAAGGAGAGTAGACTTACCCCCTGAAATTTTTTTGACGAATTTGTCTAATTCTTCTCCAAACAAACGTTCCCCTTTAAACGGGAACCCAATCAAATGCTTCTTGCATGACAGCTCAGCTGCCCAATTCTTTAGCCATAGGGCCCTTCGCATGTGTACCAACAGGAGAGACAAACGAGATGCTTGTTGGAGAGAATCCAAAATTGCATCAATCATGAAACACAGAATTTGAGGTATTTCTGCATAATTCTCTACTTCCTCACTGGGAAGGAGGCCAAGCATCTGCTTAACCTGTTCCTTGAGGAACTGACACAACCCCACGGCTGCGACTGTAGGTTGCACTACAGCGCCAGTCATGGAAAAGGAGGCTTTTAATAATGTTTCCAGCTTCTTATCAGTTGGATCTTTAAATACCTGAGCATTATCCAAAGGACAAGTCAGATTTTTATTCACGCAACAAACAGCTGCATCGACAGATGGGACCCCCCACTTCTTGGTGAAACTTTCCTCCAGAGGATAATGCATAGAAAACCTTTTAGGAGGAGCAAACAGTTTATCGGGATGTCCCTAATCCTCATACAACAATTTATCCATTAAGGGATGAATTGGGAAGGAATAGGCAGTCTGTGGGACTTTCCTGACTCCCAGGGAAGAAACAGAGGACGTAGCGACTTCAGCAGCAGGCATTCTGAATGTGGTATGCACCAATTCAGTATAATACTGCACCTGTTTTCTGAGTGCCTGGGAGGAGGAGACTCTCTCCTCTTCCTCTGATTCCTCCGACTGCTCAAGATCCCTATCCCAAGATAGGGATCTCTCCTCATTGTCAGAAGAGTCATCTGAAAGAGGAATCTCAACAGAGGGAAGGGATCTACCCCTTTTCCTGCTATCTTTCAGGGAAGCAGAAATAAAATTCATTATTCTCCCTTCAAAACCCTCCAATGTAGCCCTAAGGGAGTCCTCAGTGACATATACCGGGGCTGACACATTAGGAGAGGCTGCAAAACCTGACAGGGGCACTGACTCATCCTGTGAGGCTGGCTCCAGTCTTGCAGGGGGGGGTGGTAACTTACAGGCATTTTTAGAGCCCCTGGACCTAGGCAGTGATTTACCAGTGCCCTTGTTACCTCCCCCTGAGACCCTCTTACGAGGAGACATAGTCCTAAGCTACAAAGCAGAGGTACTAGTACAAAGTGCAATCACTGTTGTGCTTAAAGTCTCACAATAAATATATATGCTTAATACTGCAAAACCTGATGCTGAGTAGGTGTCTAAGGTTTGCCTGGATCCAATCCCTTGGGATGCTTACTGCCCACAGCTCCTGTGTCTCCACTTACAGCCCCCTGACACTTTGGGCTTTTTAAATCTGCCGCCTGGCACCTGCGCAGTACAGCGCCGTGCACACTGACGTGCGCGGCTCACAACCACACTCCCCCCTCCTCCATTAGGCTGGGAGCTCGCCCGGTGCGCGTGCACGAGGACCACGGAATCCAGGGGGGGAAAGGGAAACTCCATCGGAGCTGTGTGGGACCCCCAGACTACGTGGGACCCCTGTATTACCTCTATTGTGGCAGGGATTGCAGTGGAGACGTGAGACAGCTGGAGAACCAGGCTTCACTGAGCGTGTGTACGGAAAAGGCATGTAAGTATGCATCAGGCTGCTCTTACTCCCTCTAGTGGTGGATACCAGGTAAGACATACTACTACTCAATGAAGAAATCCATAATATATATAGGATTAACTTCCCTTACCTGTCCTCGCCGCAGGAATTGCTGAAAACAGACAGTTCCAGCCTTCACCCATCACGGCGAGCAGAGTTGTGCCAACCTTCAGGTTTTTTTGGGCTTCTTTCTCAGAATAACCTCCTACCTGGACCATGTAAAAGACTCTGCCAGAAACTTTCGTGCCACTATGTTAATAGTACACCAAGTCTGGTTTTCCCAGAGCCCAGTCTTCCAATAGGAGAGGACTTACAGGCCAAACCTCGTTTCTTCGGATGACGAGGCCCGGGTACCATACCATCTTGGGAGTCAAAATATCGGCCCGAGATATGGATCTGGTTTGTTGTAGCCCTTAGGGACCTGCACAGAGCTTTCTTCATAGTACCTGTTTTACGTGACCAACCACCATAGACACTGGCGAAAAAACTGAGGTGCCTCCCATATGGGAGGGGTTATATAGGGGAGGAATTCTCCTTAATTGGGGTTAACCAGTGTCCAATCACCAGAGGTGCCTATATAACCCACTATGTAATGAGCTCCTGTGTCCCGTGATGTATGATCAAGAAAATAAGTTTTGAAGAATGAGGCCTGGAGTAAAACTGGAAATGTTATGTAGAGGAGCTAAGGGGGTGTGAGCAAGTTTCAATTTATTTATAGTCACCAATCTGTCCCACAGGCCAAAGGAAAAGGAGAGTGTGGTACACAGGATTGTAGGTCGATCTTTGGCTTGGAGCCTCATTAATTGGTTAACCTGTCTTGGGGGATAAAATGGAAGATTCCAGCTGCATCCCTGTGTAGGGCAATATACCTGAGAATGGAATCTAATAAGTTGAGATAATTGGGCAGCTTGTAAACACTGAAAGTCTAGAGGCCCAAGTACTCCTCTCAGCCTAAGGATATAAAGTGTGTGTTTGTTCACCCTAGGCCTATTTTTTATCCAGATGTAGTTCCACATTTTCTGTTGAAATTTCTTAAGATGAGACACATTAATTGTCACTGGTAAGGTTCTGAATAGGTACAGAATCCATGGCAATATATTCATGTTAAGCATGTAGAGTCTGCCGAACCAGGACGGGGGATTCTTAGCCCACCTACTCAAATCCTCTGCAAGTTTTTTGTAAAGTGGAGGATAGTTTTGGTGGTACAGGGTGTGCAGAGTCGGGGTTAGATTTATATGCAAACAAGGAAGGGCAGCAGTTTGCCATTTAAATTGAAAGGAGTTTTGAAGGGCCTGTACAGTGCGTTATCCCTGTGGGTTATCCCTGCCTGCATGGGTTTCCTCTCGTTACTCCAGTTTCCTCTGACAATCCAAAGACATGTTGATTGGCTCCTGTATAAATTATCGCTTTTATGTGTATATATGAATGTGAGTTAGGGACTTTAAATTGTAAGCTCCTTGAAGGCAAGATGAGCGGTGGGTGAGCGGGGCGGTTTGGGGGGTGAATGGGCAGATTGGCATGTTAACTGGCAGATCAGCCAGTAAGCAGGCCAGTGGGTAAGTGGGCAGGCAGGACAGTGAGCGGATGGGCGAGCGTGCAGAGATCACAACATCTCTCACCGCCCACCCTGCATCACCTCAGTTCAACCCTCACTGTGCAGCTGCGAATAGCAGAGGGATTACATCATTCCTCGCTGCCCGCCCTGACTCTGAGAAACAGCCACTGGCAAGTGACATTTCTCATTTGGTGGCAGGGGACATGGTAAGTGACAATCCGTATCTGGTGGCAGGTGACGTGGCAAGTGACAAGCTGCATTTGGTGGCAGGTGACATGGCAAGTGACAATCTGCATCTGGTGGTGAGTAACGTGACAAGTGACAATCCACATCTGGTGGCAGGGTATATGGCCAATGACAAGATGCATCTGGAGGCAGGTGACTGGCATGTGACAAGCTGCATCTGCTGGCAGGTGATGTGGCAAGTGACAATCTGCATCTGGTGACAAGTGACAATCTACATCTGGTGGCAGGTGATGTGGCAAGTGACAAGCTGTATCTGGTGGCAGGTGGTTGGCAAGTGACAAGTTGCATCTGGTGATAGGTGACTAGCAAGTGACATGTTACATCTGGTGGCAGGTGACAGTGGCAAGTGACAAGCTGCATCTGGTGGCAGGCAATCGTGGCAAGTGACATGCTGCATCTGGTGGCAGGTGACATGGCAAGTGACAAGCTGCATCTGGTGGCAGGTGGCTGGGAAGTGACAAGCTGCATCTGGTGGCAGGTGACAGTGGCAAATGACAAGCTGCATCTGGTGGCAGGCGATGGTGGCAAGTGACAAGCTGCATCTGGTGACAGTCGACGGTGGCAAGTGAAAAGCTGCATCTGGGTGGCAGGGGATGTGGCATGTGAGAAGCTGCATCTGGTTGCAGGCAATGGTGGAAAGTGACAATCCGCATCTGGTGGCAGGCGAGAGTGGCAAGTGACAAGCTGTATCTGGTGGTAGGCAATGGTGGCAAGTGAAAAGCTTCAAAAAGCTGGGTGGCAGGTGATGTGGCAAGTGACAAGTTCCATGTGGTGGCAGGCAACGGTGGTAAGGTACATGCTGCATCTGGTGGCAGGTGACGTGGCATAGAACACACTTCATCTGGTGGCAGGTAACGGTGGCTATGGGCTTCCTACATTTCTGCATTGGTGAGTTTAACTGTTTCATTTTATATTATAATGTAATAATATAAATAAAGCGCTTCAATCATCCTGGCACCATATCAAACATGGTGCCATGATGATTAAAGCGCCAACACCAACCATGTTGCCAACACAAACCATTGCCCCAAAAAATTACCTGCGAAAAAACTTATTTTCTGGCAGTGCACCTCCTGAGACTAGACTCTGGATCCGCCCCTGCCCTGAGTCCTGATATGGAGGAGAAGAGCTGCAAGTTGGCATAAAATTTAGCTATAGATGTGATCGGAGAGGAGAGTAGCAATAATATGTCATCTGCAAACAGGGCGCACTTATGTTCACAGCCCCCACACGAAACACCTTGTATGTCGATGTTGCACCTAAGTGTTATAACTAAAGGTTCTAGCACCAAAATTAACAATATATGGGGAAAAAAGTCATTGGCAAGTTCCTCTGTCTATAATCATGCGTGGAGAGCTGTAACCCTTTACTAGCAGGTTAGCCGTGTAAAGGGTCAAGAAATTAGGCCCGTATTTGTATTTTTGTGGAATAGATCATTCCAGGACAGGGAATCAAAGGCTTTATGTAAATCAAGGGATAAAAGCATGCCTCATCTTTGTTCTGTTTATCCCAGTCTGAATGTATAGTGGAGATAATGTCAATTAGGCGTCGAGTCTGGTTATGGGCCTGTCTCAGCAGGAGGTTATAATGTTTTCAAGCTGAATCCATTGCTTTGTGGAAGTATAATAAAACCAGTCAAGATTCTAGTAAAAACTGCTGCTTTCTGATAGAGAGCCATATTAGGAGCACTTGCTCCTCCCCGTGTCTTCAGCAATGCAAGCACTTTATATTGGATCCTAGGATGTTGATTGTGCCAAAAGCATTTATACTGATGTACTGCCAGTTTTTTATTCAATGATGTACTGCCAGTTTGTTATTAAATGATATTGCTAATGTTTCAAAGAGTAGAGTTTAGGTAGTTGTGACCTTGCTACAGATATAGCCGGAAGAAGAGAAACCAATTGGGGGCATTTATGGGCGGTATCTAGGTCCCGGAGCTTAGTCAAAGCAGTGTCTATGTCCGCTGCTCCCTCTCTCTTTATTGTGGCCACTTGCTAAATAATGACCACTTTGAATGCCTCTCATTGGTATGTTGGTAAGTTATATCTAAATTGTGGTCAGTCAAAGTTTTTAATTGCTTCTGTAATATGGCGGCAACAGATGTCATCAGAGAATAGTTAAGATGCCAGGTCCACTCAAGCTTAGGAAGATTGGATAACACCAGAGTCAGGATAACTGGGGAATGATCTGACTATATCGAAGTATCAATATTGCAGATTAGTTTACAACTCTATAGTCTACAAAATGTAATGAAAACAGCTATAGGATTGGTGGGTTGAGGAAATATCTATCAAGTCACTATCATGTACATCATTTTTGAATGTGGGGAGCTTAAATGAGGTTGAAGTGTAAGATAAAAGTCTCCTCCTAGGATAAGTTTACCTTCTGCACAGTGTATTAGAGTCTGTAAGTAAAAATTTGAAAACAGAAGGGACCATTGGGTCAGACTTAAAATATAAATTGGACCACACCATTTATTTAAAAAATCTATACTTTATTTCTACATAGAACATATAAAAGGATCTGCATAGACAGAAAACAGAATTTGAGTTAAAAATATGTATTCAAATATGTGCAGAATCCAGCCGACAACGGCTGGGTACTTTCAAAATGTTACACAGGTTAAATGAGATCCTGTGCATCAACACGTTTCTCTGATCCGCTTCCTCTGGACACACAAAGAAGTGATACATGCCTTACTGTATAAATTAAGAAATACATCCTACTTCAGTATATCTTTTGTTACATGTGAAAAACAGTATACATTGTCTGAATGTGAATAAGCATGCATACAAAGTCTCCTTGGGCCGGAACCGGTGCAACAAGAACAGCAAGGCACCCTAAACCCACATAATATGATCGAAAAATTAACCACTTCGCATCCAGGCCAATTCTGACATTTCTCTCCTACATGTAAAATTTATAATTTTTTTGCTAGAAAATTACATAGAACCCCCAAACATTATATGTGTTTTTTTAGCAAAGACCCTAGAGAATACAATGGCGGTCGTTGCAACTTTTTATCTCGCACTGTATTTGCACAGCAATTTTTCGAACATGTTTTTTTCAGAAAAAAAACAGTTTCATGCTTTAAAAAAAAAACAGTAAAGTTAGCCCAATTTTTTTGCATAATGTGAAAGAGGAAGATACACCAAGTAAATAGATACCCAACATGTTACACTTTAAAATTGCACGCGCTCGTGGAATGGCGCCAAACGTTGGTATTTAAAAATCCCCATAGGCAACGCTTTATATTTTTTTACTGGTTACATGTTTTGGCTTACAGAGGAGGTCAAAGGCTAGAATTATTGCTCCCGCTCTAACGTTCGCGGGGATACCTCACATGTGTGGTTTGAATACCGTTTTCATATGTGGGCGGGACTTACGTATGCATTCGCTTCTGCATACGAGCTTACGGGGACAGGGGCGCTTTAATTTTTTTTTTTATTATTGTTAATTTTATTTTAATTTTTTTAGTTTGACACTTTAAAAAAAATTGTTTTGATTACTTTTATTCCTATTACAAGGAATGTAAATATCCCTTAGGAATATGGCACTATCTGACCTATTTTCAGTGAGATATGGGGTCAATAAGACCCCATATCTCACCCCTAGGCTGGGAAGCCTAAAATAATAAAAAAAAAATGATCCTGGCTTCCTAGCCAAAATGGCGCCATTAATTTGAATGCAGAGGCCGGGCGTGGCGTCATAACATCGCGCCCGGCCTCCGAACGATCATAGAGACTCGGGAAACGATCTGGTCCACCGGAAATCTCTATGGTATTATCCAGGGGCCGGCAGATCCCGTGACCGACTCACCAATGGAAGCGGTGAGTCGGTACAAGCACCGGAGGGCGGCGGGAGGGGGGGCGTCCTCTCCCGCCGCCCGTAAGAACGATCAAGCAGTGGAACAGCCGCTATGATCATTCTTATGGTGCAGGGAATCGCCGGCTGAAAACGCTGATATCTGAATGATGTCTGTGGCCTCAGGCATCATTCAGATATACCGCCACAAAGCCCATGACGTCATATGACGTAGTGTGGGCGCCAAGTGGTTATTAAAGAATAAAGAAAGGTGGCCATAACTAGTCACAAACTAAAAAGAAGTAGTAACCTTCAAGAGTCACTAATGTATGACAATGTTTAGAGCCACAGGTTTAAAATATGTTTCCATATAGCTCATAAAACGAACATTCATAGAATGTGCATATAGGTAAAAGTGACCCCCATAGACAATAATCAACGTATAAATACATAGTGAATATCTATATGTGGGTAAATAGTTTAGTATTGTATGGCTATGCGTTGTTTAATAGAAACATATATCCATAGCGCAAGGGAAAAAAGGCTTACTTAATGTTAGAAAAAGAGTATACTTGGTGGGTCCCATCAGCTAAAGTAAAGAACATAGGGTCATAGCTGCACAAAAAATGCTATATATGCTCCAACAGATAATGACTGTAGAGGGTAAAGCAATCATCAGGCTATAGTAGCTTTACATCAGTTGGGGAGCTGATAGCAAAAATCCCTGAGTTTAGAGTTGGATTGGAGGGGATGAAGTGCAGATGTCCCACCAGACCAACAAGGCCTATGGGGACTAGGGATGAGCCGAACACCCCCCGGTTCGGTTCGCACCAGAACTTGCGAACGACCCCCGCGTTCGGTACGAACGTTAGAACCCCATTGAAGTCTATGGGACTCGAACGTTCGAATTGGAAAGTGCTCATTTTAACGGCTAATATGCAAGATAGTGTCCTAAAAAGGGTTTGGCGACCTGCCTCCTGCCTCAGGGGACATGGGTCACTGCAAAAAAAAGTTTTAAAAACTACCGTTTTGGCGGGAGCACTGATTTTAATGACAATTAAAGTGAAAAAAAAAAAGTGAAATATTCCTTTAAATATGGTGCCTGCGGGGTGTCTGTAGTATGCCTGTGAAGTGCCACGTGTTTCCCGTGTTTAGAACAGTCCCTGCACAAAATGACATTAAACGGAAATAACACCATTTAAAACTGCTTGCGGTTTTAATGTTATATCTGGTTCCTGCAATATGGTTGAAAATCATTGAGAAACATGGCATGGGTAGCCCTCCCTGCCCATTACCAGCCTATTTGGGTCTTGTACGCATATTAAGGGGAACCCCGTACCCATATTAAAAAAAGGAAATGCGTGTGGCCCCCAGGCCCTATATACTCAGAACAGCAGTATACAGGCGGTGCAAACAAGACAGGGACTGTGTAGGTTTGTTGTGTTAAGTTGAATCTGTTTGTCATTTTCAACCGGTACATTTTTAAAGTGTAGCTCCAGTCAAAAAAACTATCTTTAAGCTTTTTGGAAAACATAGGGAAGGGTTATCACCCCTGTATAATTTGTTTTGTCGTCCATCTTTTTTCATCTCACTTGCTGCTGTCTCCTTGCGTTTGCAAGTAGGAGATGTTTGTAAGTTGGATGTTTGAAAGTAGGGGCCTGCCCTATATTATAGCGGTATGTACTGGGTACAGAGCACGCAGACAGCACGCACTATCTCCTAACACTACTGACTGCAAGCTCTATTATTAACCACTTGTTAGCCCAATGTTTGCATAAAGTGAAAGATGAAGTTATGCTGAGTAAATAGATATCAAACATGTCACTCTTCAAAATTGCACATGCCCGTGGAATGGCGCCAAACGTCGCTACTTAAAAAATCCCCATAGGCGACGCTTTAAATATTTTTTTACTGGTTACATGTTTTGAGTTGCAGAGGAGGTCTAGGACTAGAATTATTGCTCTCGCTCTAACATTCTCGGCGATACCTCACATGTGTGGCACATGCGAGCACATGGGGACATGGGCGCTTTAATTTTTATTTTATTTTTTTATTGTTCATTTTACTTTATTTATTTTAGTTTGACATTTTTTTTCCCAAAAATATATTTTTGATCACTTTTATTCCTATTACAAGAAATGTAAACATCCCTTGTAATAGGAATATGGGGTGACAGGTCCTCTTTACAGTGAAATCTGGGGGGTCAATATGACCCCACATCTAACCTCTAGGCTGGGAAGCCTGAAATAAAAAATAAAAAAAAGATTCTGGCTTTGATCGTACTGGCGAGTTGGTAGAAGCACCGGAGGGCGGTGAGGGGTGGGGGGCGTCTATGGCTGGGTATTTCAGGGTATCACCGAGTATGGCTGGGTATCTCTGAGTATGGCTGGGTATGGCAATTTATGGCAGGGTATTACAGAGTATTGGCGGGGTATTGGCGGGGTACTACAGAGTAATAGCAGGGTACTGCACTGCAGAGTAATGGCAGGGTACTGCACTGCAGAGTAATGGCGGGGTACTGCACTGCAGAGTAATGGCGGGGTACTGCACTGCAGAGTAATGGCGGGGTACTGCAGAGTAATGGCGGGGTACTGCAGAGTAATGGCGGGGTACTGCACTGCAGAGTAATGGCGGGGTACTGCACTGCAGAGTAATGGCGGGGTACTGCACTGCAGAGTAATGGCGGGGTACTACAGAGTAATAGCAGGGTACTGCACTGCAGAGTAATGGCAGGGTACTGCACTGCAGAGTAATGGCGGGGTACTGCACTGCAGAGTAATGGCGGGGTACTGCACTGCAGAGTAATGGCGGGGTACTGCAGAGTAATGACGGGGTACTGCACTGCAGAGTAATGGCAGGGTACTGCACTGCAGAGTAATGGCGGGGTACTGCACTGCAGAGTAATGGCGGGGTACTGCACTGCAGAGTAATGGCGGGGTACTACAGAGTAATAGCAGGGTACTGCACTGCAGAGTAATGGCAGGGTACTGCACTGCAGAGTAATGGCGGGGTACTGCACTGCAGAGTAATGGCGGGGTACTGCAGAGTAATGGCGGGGTACTGCAGAGTAATGGCAGGGTACTGCAGAGTATGCACTGGTATTGCAGAGTATTGGCAGGGAATTGAGGGGTTAAATTCGGTGAGCAGCGATGTGGGCACTGCAGATGCAGCCCACATCGCTGCTGACACCGATCTCTTTCCCCTCCGCTGTACCGATCGGTACAGAAAGGGGAGGTAGGAACAGGCGTCATAACATGACGCCGGTTTGTTTCCAAGTGATCACTCCGTCATTTGACGGAGCAATCACGTGGTAAACGGCCGCTATGAGCGGCCATTTACCGTGATGCGCCGGGTCCTATGGACCCGGCGGTCACGGATGCTCTCGAGTGCGCACACCTCGGGGCACGCGAGAGCAGAATTCTGGGAGGCCGTTAATTAACGGCCTCTCTGAGTTAAACAACCGCCCTGAAGCCGTTAATCGGCAATGGGCAGTTGTTAAGTGGTTAAAGCTAGATCACTAGCTATATAGGTGTATACTGCAGTCAGGGCACAGACAACAACCACTACACAGCAGCAAGATAGGAAATCAGCCAAAAACGATTGGTGTGTACTGTGTTGAAGGTACACAGAACACCCACTGCTTCAGATGCAAAGTAACACACTACAGGAGGCCGCCTTAAAGGCGGCCTTATATAGTGTGGGGCGTGCACTACACAGCCTGAGCTATGATTGGCCACAGGCAGGATGCCTGTGGCCAATCATGGCTCTCCTCGCTGCCGGCGCTGCGATTGGCCAAGCATGCGGGGTCACAGTGCATGCTTGGCCAATCATCGGGCAGCAATGCACTGCGCCAACGCAGTGCATTGTGGTCCGCGCGCGCGTCACTCGAATTTTGACGCGAACGGCCAAAACGTTCGGAATTCGCCAAACGGCCGAACGGCCAATGTTCGAGTCGAACGTACGTTCGACTCGAACACGAGGCTCATCCCTAATGGGGACAGAGCATTGATAGATCAGTAAATTACATCCCATCCAAGTTGTTAATATGTATAGAAGTGTAAAACAGCCTGTGATAGCATAAACCGATCCGTGTAGCCAGGGGGTGACCCAGGAGGACAGTGTTGTGTGGAGAAAAATATCTAGCATCCTATATACCCCCACTGCCAGAAAAGAAGCTGAACTGGGCCATCGCCCGATGCTTACTGCCCACAACTGCCCATTGTGCACCGAATTCTGCACATATGTGAATACATGTTTTTAACTCAAATTCTGTTTTAAGTCTATGCAAAATATTTTATATTTTCTATGTATAATTAAAATATCGTTTTTTTTATATATATATAAATGGTGTGGTCCAATTTGCCTTTTAAAGTCTGCCCCAATGGTTCCTTTTGTTTATAAATTCAAATTTATGGTTTGTTGCAAGGGAGTGATCTTAGTATCTATAGAGTCTGTAATTAGCAGATGGCCTATTGAGTCTCAATCACATTAGGGGAATAGAAGTTTGCTACAGTGAATGTCATATCCTAAAGAGAGAATTTTACAAATGCATCACCATTTAAATCTATATAGGCATCTAGCATATATATACAGCTCCTATCTCTCCACAGTGACTCACCTGTTGATGATATAGTTATTTCCTCACCTCAAGTTTCCACTGGTTGGTTATCCTTGGTTACAGAGGCACAACCCCTCTTTTGATTGGCTCCATGCTGAGGTTCTCTCCTGGGCACCACAATGCAGTAAGACATGCTTCCAGAAGGTAGCCAAGGTCCTGTGAACCTCTTCCCCCTCCTCCCTGCTGGAGGAGTACCACAATGTCTTTGACAAAGGTCAAGCCGGTAGTTTGCCTCCACACCGGTCGTATGATTGTGCAATTGACCTTCAACCTGGTGTCATACTCCCTCGTAGCTGGGTTTACTCTTTGTCGGTCTTGGATAGGGATGAGCCGAACATCCCCTGGTTCGGTTCGCACCAGAACTTTCGAACGGACCCCAAATTCGTACGAACGTTAGAACTCCATTGCAGTCTATGGGACTCGAACGTTCGAAATTAAAAGTGCTAATTTTAACTGCTAATATGCAAGATACTGTCATAAAAAGGGTTTGGGGACCTGGCTCCTGCCCCAGGGGACATGGGTCAATGCAAATTTTTTTTAAAAAAAAACCCTTTTTTGCTGGAGCACTGATTTTAATGACGATTAAAGTGAAAAAAAAAGTGAAATATTCCTTTAAATATCGTGCCTGGGGGGTGTCTATAGAATGCCTGTGAAGTGCCACGTGTTTCCCGTGTTTAGAACAGTCCCTGCACAAAATGACATTTAATGGAAATAACGTCATTTAAAACTGCTTGCGGTTTTAATGTTATATCTGGTTCCTGCAATATGGTTGAAAATCATTGAGAAAAATGTCATGGGTAGCCCTCCCTGATCAAGGAGAGTGGCCAGCCAGTAATGGTCCCTCTCCTTGATCCGAAGAATACGAGGATCCTTCCGCAGGCTTTGCAGGATCAGGGAGTCCATACAGCGTAGGTTAGCTGAGGCATTCGGTCCAGGGTCCTCTGGGTCACTAAGGACAACATGATCCGCAGCTACCTCCTCCCAGCCACGTACAAGTCCACGGGTTTCTTGGGACTGTAAATCCTCCCTACAAGACTGCTGCTGCTGATGCTGACACAATCATCCTCCTCCTCCTCCTCCTCATCCTCTTCCTGTGTGATGGGTGGCACAGCAGGAACACTGTCTGGATAAAGGGGGCCTTGAGAGGCAAGGAAGTCCTCCTCCTCCTGCCTCTGTTCTGCCTCAAGTGCCCTGTCCATTATTCCACGCAGCGTATGCTCCAAGAGGTGGACAAGAGGTACAGTGTCACTGATGCATGCACTGTCACTGCTCACCATCCTCGTGGCCTCCTCAAACGGTGACAGGACAGCGCATGCATCCCTGATCATGCCCCACTGGCGTGGTGAGAAAAAACTGAGCTCCCCTGACCCTGTCCTGGTGCCGTAGTCACAAAGGTACTCATTGATGGCCCTCTGCTGCGTGTGTAGCCGCTGCAGCATGGCAAACGTTGAGTTCCACCTGGTGGGTATGTCACATATAAGGCGGTTCTTGGGCAGGTTCAACTCCTTTTGGAGCTCAGCCAGCCGAGCACAGGCATTAAATGATCGGCGGAAATGCACACAGACTTTCCTGGCCTGCTTCAGGGCATCCTGTAAGCCCGGGTACCTGCCCAAGGACCGCTGCACCACCAGGTTAAGGACGTGAGCCACACAGGGCACATGGGTCAGTTGTCCCTGTCGGAGGGCAGAGAGGAGGTTGGTGCCATTGTCGCAAACCACCATTCCTGGCTTAAGCTGGCGTGGTGTCAACCACCTCTCGGCCTGCCCCTGCAGAGCTGACAAAACATCCGCCCCAGTGTGGCTCCTGTCCCCCAAACAAACCAGCGCAAGCACGGCATGGCATTGTTTTGCCTGCGTACTTGCGTAGCCCCTGGAACGCCTACGGAGCACCGCTGGTTCTGAGGACAGAGCACTGGAAGAGGTTATGGAGGAAGAAGAAGAGGAGGGGGTGGAGGAGAGAGTTGTGTCACAACCAATAGTAGCATTTTGGAGGCGTGGTGGTGGAACAACCTCCAACACTACTGCACCTTGTCCTGCATCCTTCCCAGCTGCCAGAAGAGTGACACAATGGGCAGTGAAAGACAGGTAACGTCCCTGTCCATGCCTGCTGGACCATGAGTCAGCGGTAATATGCACCTTACCGCTGACCGCCCTGTCCAGCGAGGCAAGGACATTGTCTTCCACATGCGGGTAGAGAGCCGGAATCGCCTTCCGTGAGAAAAAGTGGCGTTTGGGGACCTGCCACTGAGGAACCACACATTGTACAAACTCACCGAAGGGGGCCGAGTCTACCAACTGAAAAGGCAGCAGTTGAAGTGCTAGCAATTTAGCCAAGCTAGCATTCAACTGCTGGGCATGTGGATGGCTGCGAGTGAACGTCTTTCGCCAGTCCAGCAGCTGGGGCAGGGACATTTGCCTGCTATAATCGGACGTGGGTGTACTGCTAGCAGAATGCCCGGAAGCACTTGGCTGTGACACACCTAATTCTACACCTTCATTCCTCTCAGAGCAGGTTTCAGAGAGGACTGAAGGTCTAGTGGGGTTGGAGGTCCCAGCTGATGAGGAGCAAGGAGAGGTCCGCTTTGTTCTTTGGTGTGGGTCTTTGAGGTACGCTTGCCAACGAGCTGCATGGCAGGTCAACATATGTCTGGTTAAGCATGTGGTGCCCAAGCGGCTGATGTTTTGGCCACGCGAGATACGCTTGAGACATATGTTACAAATAGCAGCAGTGCGATCTGATGCACTCGTCTCAAAAAAGGCCCACACCAAAGAACTTTTAGAATAACGCACAGAGGCAGCGCCCTGCACAGGTGGAGCTCTGCGGTGTGATTCAGTCGGTGTGCTGCCCCTAAGCTGGCCCCCGGAGGGCATCCTGCCTTGTTGGACATGTGCCTCCTCCTCCTCCTCTCTCCTACCAGGCACTCACGTGGAGTCAGTGCCCTCATCATCCCCTCCCTCTTCATCGCTGGAGCAAACCTGGCAGTATGCTGCAGCTTGTGGAACATGACTGCCAGATTGCTGCCCTTCTTGAGCATCCCCTCTCTCTGCATTCACGCTACTGCCTTCCTCTAGCTGAGTATCATCATCAGAGCCTACAAAACACTGGGCATCCTCCTGGAGCATGTACCCAACACTGTGCTCTAAGAGTTCAGGAGACTCCTCAGGAGGACGTGGTGGGTCTAGGGAAGGAGTCACTGATTATGACATTGAGAGGAGGAAAGACAATGCGTTGGCAGCTGCTTTGCTAGTACCCTGAGCCTGGGTGAGAGAGGATGAGGAGGATGAAGAGGGCTTGGTCATCCACTCTACCACGTCGTTGGCATGTTGCGGCTCAACATGTCCAGCTGCCGAAAAGAAGGACAAGCGTGTCCCATGGCCACGTGCTGATGATGACGATGCACCGCGTCTACGACTAACACTGTTGTCTCTAGACACAGAGCCTGCTTGCCCTCTTTTATCGGCTCGCGCCTGTCTGCCTCTCCTTGCTGGCCTTCCAGACATGGTAATGGCCTGAAGGGAGTTGGGAAAACCAGCAATTGGGTAGTGTATATTGTGCTGGAGGCACGCACAACACCCACTAACTCCTGCAGATGGCACATGGCTCAATTAGAGAAGAACTATGTAGGTGGATATAACGGTGTATACTGGGTTCAGAACACGCAGACAGCGCGCACAATCTCCTACAACTGACTGCAAGCTCTATTTAAAACTAGCAAGATAGCTAGCTATATAGGTGGATATAGCGGTGTATACTGGGTTCAGAGCACGCAGACAGCGCGCACAATCTCTTACAACTGACTGCAAGCTCTATTTAAAACGAGCAAGATAGCTAGCTATATAGATGGATATAGCGGTGTATACTGGGTTCAGAGCACGCAGACAGCATGCACAATCTCCTACAACTGACTGCAAGCTCTATTTAAAAAGAGCAAGATAGTTAGCTATATAGGTGGATATAGCGGTGTATACTGGGTTCAGAGCACACAGACAGCATGCACAATCTCCTACAACTGACTGCAAGCTCTATTTAAAAAGAGCAAGATAGTTAGCTATATAGGTGGATATAGCGGTGAATAGTGGGTTCAGAGCACGCACAATCTCCTACAACTGACTGCAAGCTCTATTTAAAACGAGCAAGATAGCTAGCTATATAGATGGATATAGCGGTGTATACTGGGTTCAGAGCACGCAGACAGCACGCACAATCTCCTACAACTGACTGCAAGCTCTATTTAAAAAGAGCAAGATAGTTAGCTATATAGGTGGATATAGCGGTGTATACTGGGTTCAGAGCACCCAGACAGCACGCACCATCTCCTACAACTGACTGCAAGCTCTATTTAAAACTAGCAAGATAGCTAGCTATATAGATGGATATAGCGGTGTATACTGGGTTCAGAGCACGTAGACAGCACGCACAATCTCCTACAACTGACTGCAAGCTCTATTTAAAAAGAGCAAGATAGTTGGCTATATAGGTGGATATAGCGGTGTATACTGGGTTCAGAGCACCCAGACAGCACGCACCATCTCCTACAACTGACTGCAAGCTCTATTTAAAACTAGCAAGATAGCTAGCTATATAGATGGATATAGCGGTGTATACTGGGTTCAGAGCACGTAGACAGCACGCACAATCTCCTACAACTGACTGCAAGCTCTATTTAAAACGAGCAAGATAGCTAGCTATATAGATGGATATAGCGGTGTATACTGGGTTCAGAGCACGCAGACAGCATGCACAATCTCCTACAACTGACTGCAAGCTCTATTTAAAACGAGCAAGATAGCTAGCTATATAGGTGGATATAGCGGTGTATACTGGGGTCAGGGCACGCAGACAGCATGCACAATCTCCTACAACTGACTGCAAGCTCTATTAAAAAAGAGAAATATAGATAGCTATATAGGTGGATATAGCGGTGTATACTGCGGTCAGGGCACGCAGACAACAACTACAGAAGCACAAGAATGAAAAATCGTCCGATAACGATCGGTGTATACTGTGTTGAAGGTACACAGAACACCCACTAACTCCTACAGACGACAACACACTACACAAGGCCGCTGTGCTGACGGCCTTATATAGTGTGGGGCATGTACTACACAGCCTGAGCTATGATTGGCCACAGGCATCCTGCCTGTGGCCAATCATGGCTCTCCTCGCTGCCGGCGCTGTGATTGGCGGGGTCACAGTGCATGCTTGGCCAATCATGAGCCAGCAATGCACTGCGATGGCGCAGTGCATTGTGGGCCGTGAGCGCCACACGAATTTGGCGCATAACGTTCGAAATTCACCGAACGGGCGAACAGCCGATGTTCGAGTCGAATGTATGTTCGACTCGAACACGAAGCTCATCCCTAGTCTTGGAGTATAAGGCCATGGAGGAGAATGGTGCAGACACACTTTCTCAGTTTCATCTGCTAATCCTCATCTCCTGCTGGTGCTGGTTTCTTCTTTGTGAAGAGGAGTGGCGAACTGAGACCTTTTATTGATTATAGAGGGTCTCAATCATTTCACGATTAAGAATGCCTATCCGATTCTGTTGATTACAGAGTTATTTGACCGCCTCAAGGGAGCAACGGTTTTTACAAAGCTTGATTTGAGAGGGTCATGCAATCTCATGAGGATTAAAGAGGGCAACAAATGGAAAACTGTGTTTAATACCAGTACAGGCCATTATGAGTACTTAGTAATGCATTTGGACCTTTGTAACGCCCTGGCAGTCTTCCTGGAATTTATTAACGATGTCCTCCAAGATTTGTTTCAGTTATGTGTGGTGGTTTGTTCTGGAACCAGAGGACAAGTTCTAAATAGGTATAAACGTCCTATATTTCTAAATAGGAAAATTATAAGCTTATTATAAAGCACATTTAAAGCGGAGGTCCACCCTAAAGTGGACCTTCCGCTCATCGGAACCCTCCCCCCCTCCGGTGCCACAATCGGCACCTTTCAGGGGGGAGGGGGGTGCAGTTACCTGGATAATCCAGGTAACTGCACCCACTTCCGGGATAGCTCTCTGCAGAAAGGGGCGTAACGTACGCCCCTTTCCGCAAGTGCCCCGCTGCCTGCTGGGAAACACACAGATCCCAGAGGCAGCGGGGAGCGTCCTTATTGCGCAGCGCGATTCGCGCATGCGCAGTAGGGAACCGGGAAATGAAGCCGAAAGGCTCCATTTCCTGATTCCCATACCCAAGATGGCGGCGGCAGGACCCGACAGGCGACCTAGAGATCGGCTTCGGGTGCCGACATCGCGGGCGCGCTGGACAGGTAAGTGTCACTATTTTAAAAGTCAGCAGCTGCAGTATTTGTAGCTGCTGGCTTTTAAAAAAAAAAAAAAAAACGCGGAGTCCCGGTGGACTCCCGCTTTAAACATCATAAACATAATATGGTAACTGTGATAATGTGAAAAAACAAAGCTCCTGTTGATGACCGCTTGTGTCGAAACGCGTCGGGAAGCATTACTTGCACCCCACATTGCTTTTCTCTTATCCAATTCGTTTTTTGTGATCACTTTTTATGCTTTGTAAAATATGTCCGTTTTTAATAAAACCAATTGTTTTTTTTGACCTACACCATCCGGAGCCTACCTTATACCAATAAAGTATTGCAGAGATTGCTACAGACAAACAGAGTGTTACCGTTGGTGTCCGTGCCTGCCTTGGTTCATATGAAAGGACTGGCCATTTGTGTATAAGGAGATTTATTGATATGCTGATGAACTGGGAATAAGCTTATCCAGATACGATCTATGCTACGTGATTCTATTTTTATTATATTATCCATGCACTGTTTTTTTGTTGCTTTGTTTTTTCACATTATCACAGTTACCATATTATGTTTATGATGTTTAAATGTGCTTTATAATAAGCTTATAATTTTCCTATTTAGAAATATAGGACGTTTATACCTATTTAGAACTTGTCCTCTGGTTCCAGAACACACCCACTTTTCAGCGCTACATTTTTGGTTTTCACATGTGCTTTGAACTTTGTTTGTTTGAGTGTTAGCTGCTAGGTTCACTTAAGTAGCGCAGTGTTTTCCCCCGTTTTTTCATGTGTGGTGGTTTATCTCGACGATATACTCATATTTTCCAAGTCCCTGGAGAGCCACCACACAGATGTCTGTCGTGTGCTTCAGAAACTAAGAGAGAAAAATCTCTATTGTAAATTGGAGAAGTGCGAATTCCATTGTGAACAGGTTAAATTCCTGGATTATGTAATTTCCGCTGTTGGTTTTTCGATGGACCCAGAGAAACGTTCAGCAGTCCTACAGTGGCCCCGACCCGTGGATTTACATCTTCTGCAGCGTTTTCTTGGCTTTGCAAACTATTATCGGAAGCTTATTTGTAACTTATCATCACTGGTCAAGCCACTGACTGATATGACCAGAAAGGAAAGGTTCTCAAAAATGTCTCATTGTATTCCACTCAAGAAGTTGTCCACTTCTTAGGAACTGGCTTACATTTTTGCTCGGGAGATCTTTCACTTGCATGGGCTACCCAAGGTGATTGTCTTGGACAGAGGCAGTCAGTTTGTGTCCCAGTTTCTGGCGAGGCTTTTGTGCACAGTTGGAAATTCAGCTTACTTTCTCCTCTATCACCCGCAGTCTAAAGGGGCCACAGAATGAGCCAATCAGTCTTTGGAGAAATTCTTACATTGCTATTTTTCTGACTATCATAACAACTGGTCAGACCTCTTACCATAGGTGGAGTTTGCTCACAATAGTGCCTTGAATTTTGCTTCCCGATTATTTCCGTTTATGGCGACCCATGGTTTCCAACCTTCCATGTTAGAGGAGCATCTCCATGGTCTTTGTTCCACTTGGGCACAAGTCCAGGAGGCATTGTGACATGCTAATGATAGATAAAGACTCCATGCTGACCACAGATGCCTGCCTGCGCCTTCCTACCAGGTTGGGAACAGGGTGTGGCTGTCATCCATGATGAGTATGAAGTACAGTCCATTGTTGACTCCCATAGGTTCCGTGGGCACATACAGTACCTGGTGCATTGGAAGGGGTACTGTCCGGAGGAATGCTCTTGGGTCTCATCCTTGGACGTACATGCCCCTGTCCTCCTCTGTGATTTCCATAGATGTTTTCCCTCAAGCCTGGTGGCCCTCCGAGGGGGAGGAGTTATTGAGGAGAGGGTACTGTCAGGGCTGGGCTCAGCCCTTCCTTCTCTGAGCTGTTCATTCAGCTGTCAGCTAATTGCCAGCTCCTATCTCTCCACAGTTACTCACCTGTTGATGATATCCTGCTCGTCAGCATGCCTACTTTAGCTGTTCAGCCCAGATGATCTCTGCCTTCATCTTGGTCAACATCACAGAGACTATCTCCTGCATACCTGTTAAAGACTTGCTTGGCTGACATTCCTTCTGGCTCCGAACCTGCTTGCTGTTCCTCTACGCTGTTCCCTGACTTGTCTGACTATTCATTCCGATTACCGAACTTTGGCTATATTTTGACTATGTTTGTTCTATTTACTTTTATTATTAAACACGTGTGATTTAACTGTATTTCTGTCTTGGTCTGATTCATGGTTTCTGTCAATATGCTGAGTTCATTTTTCATGTTAGAGGTTTATAGACACTTTAACAAAAGTTGCATACCAGTAAATAAATCAATTATCAATGTAAATAAAATAGTCTTTGTGGCATAACAAACAGTAACCTGAACAATTTTAAGCCAAAGTTTCTCAACTTATGGAGCCTGTTGGGAAATTTCTCTTTTCTTATCTGGAATTTTCTTCAACCTCTGAAATGTACCAAATAAAATAATGTTTGAAGTGAAGCTGAAGCTCTGGATGTTAAATAATAAATAGGTTATATTGTTTGATATATCTTTGGGTTATGAGTCAAGCTGTTTTGCTCGATGCTTTGTTATATGTAAAAAAAAAGAATTAAAATTGGGACTTTTACATTTTACATGTCACTTTTAACTGGACATTCTATGTTATTTTTGTTTTGACACAATGAAAGAAGGAAATAACAACCTCAGATACATCATTTGAAAACAAAAGTCACATGAAAGCATGTTTTGTATAACTTGCTTATGTTTTATCTGCCACCCCCACATATTTATTTCCTGCAATACCTCACTAAACAAGGAAAATTACTTTATTCACATATCGCTACAGAAAGTGAGGAAAAGAGAATCAGAATTGTCACAAAAGGTGCCCTGCATATAGGGCACATAACGGCCACATACTGTATGAATGTTGATGGCAGACATCCCAACCTGCAAAAATGTATTTCAGGGAGGGGGAAAAGTCATTTCAGGGAGGTAACGCAATGCGACGCAACAGTATATGTGTGAACATTTTCTGTGTGTGTTTATAATGTCACTCACATGCAGCCTCTGTCACACATATACACCTCATATCACTCCCACATAGCTGCAAGATGGTCACAGACTGCAGACATGGTACAGGAGATGGACAGAGACTGCAGACATGGTACAGGAGATGATCAGAGACTGCAGACATGGTACAGGAGTTGGACAGAGACTGCAGGCATGGTACAGGTGATGGACAGAGACTGCAGACATGTTACAGGAGATGATCAGAGACTGCAGACATGGTACAGGAGATGGACAGAGACTGGAGACATGGTACAAGAGATGGTCAGAGACTGCAGACATGGTACAAGAGATGCTCAGAGACTGCAGACATGATACAAGAGATGGTCAGAGACTGAAGACATGATACAACAGATGGTCAGAGACTGCAGACATGATACAAGAGAGGGTCAGAGACTGCAGACATGGTACAAGAGATGCTCAGAGACTGCAGACATGATACAAGAGATGGTCAGAGACTGAAGACATGATACAAGAGAGGGTCAGAGATTGCAGACATGATACAAGAGAGGGTCAGAGACTGCAGACATGGTACAGGAGATGGTCAGAAACTGTGTTTATGTCAGTAATCCTTCTTTGAAAAGCACAACCAAGTGTCAAGGCAGCAGCACATTTCATTTCCAAAATAAAACAATTCTTACAAACAGTGATCTGGTCAGGATTAGTGGAGGACAGTAAACAGTTAATGGGTCTGTGAAACTTCTAGCCTGAGTCAGGAGAAAATCCTTCACAAAAACATCAATCTATGCAGCACACACAGAGCTTTGGCTAGATAGCTGAGCTGAAATGGTTAACAACCAACCATGTGTCACTGGACACAGATTGTTGGTGGGCTGCAGTGTCTTCCACAGATCTTATCAGAGTGTGCAGCTATAAAGAAAAAGAAAGTAAGGAGAGAGGAGGAGGCTGATCACTTTGCACTGCCTGAAGGTATACATTTCTATGACTGCAACATTCCCCATTATCTTGTTTACATTCAGCTAGAGATGTGTGCTTAGTGCTGCAGGATTTGTTTGCTCTGGTCATACCTTCTGCTATGTTCTTGGGCTTCAGGTACTGTGATGATCAGTCAAATGTGGCAGCCTGGAGAGGGGGAGGGTTACACTCCGTCTTCTGCACGATATACCTGTAGCCACTTGCTCCTCCAGCCCTCCACTCCTAAACATTTCCTCAGCTAGCCCCTCTTCCTGTTCACAGCACAGCCCCTGTTGAGGAAATAAAAAAAAGTTTCAAAGCTCCTAGTTGCTGACAGTGGCCCCCTGAGTGACATGCTCAGCCGGGAGATTGTCTGGCGCTTGCAGGTGTCCGGGAGCCTACAGTCAAATGCGAGAGACTCCCGCAAGTCGCAGAAGACTTGAGAAGTCTGTGATGGCTTTTATAGACACTTTCCCTTTTTATCAGATTATTTTTGAAAAAGCTTTATCAAGAATGCACTACTAGAGCTAACATGCTATCTACTTAAGAACATTACTTTTTAGTTGTACAGCTCATGAAAACTAGAAAGGGAGGCACTATGTGCAGTCATATGACTTCTCTCAAAGAAGATTCTGCATCCCTTACATTCTTAGTACCGGGTAAGAATGAGACAATGTAAAGAGCCCATCGCGCCCTTCTGGGAGAGAGTCGCTTAGGCTCAGACAAGAATGTAAGATTCTTATGGTCAGTAAGAATAAGAACGGGCACAGTGGTACCTTCAAGGAGATGTCTCCATTCTTTCAGGGCTAAAATGATCGCCAACGGCTCTCTGTCACCAATCTCATAATTGCACTCAGCAGGTGACAATTTCTTGGAAAAGTAGCCACACGGATGCATAGCACTCTCAGAGTTAGGACGTTGAGACAGAAGGGCACCAACTCCAGTCTCAGAAGCATCAACTTCTAAGATAAAAGTCAACATAGGATCAGGATGTACCAACACAGGAGCAGAAACAAAGGCAGCCTTGAGAGTCTCAAAGGCCTTAATGGACTCCGAAGACCAACTCTGTGAGTTACCGTCCTTTCTGGTCATATCAGTCAGAGGCTTTACCAGAGACGAGAAGTTATAAATAAACTTCCGATAGTAGTTGGCAAAGCCCAGGAAACGCTGCAGAGGACGTAAACCTATGGGTCGAGGCCACTGTAGGACTGCCGAAAGTTTCTCTGGGTCCATCGAAAAACCAGCAGTGGAAATTACATAGGCCAGGAATGTAACCTGTTCACGATGGAACTCACACTTCTCCAGTTTACAGTAGAGATTATTCTCTCTTAGTTTCCGAAGCCCACGACCGACATCTGTGTGGTGGCTCTCCAGGGACTTGGAAAATATGAGGATATCATCGAGATAAACCACCACACACAACTGCAACAAATCTCGGAGGACATTGTTAATAAATTCCTGGAAAACTGCCAGGGCGTTACAAAGGCCAAAAGGCATTACCAAGTATTCATAATGGCCTGTTCTGGTATTAAACACAGTTTTCCACTCGTCGCCCTCCTTAATGCGCATGAGATTGTATGCCCCTCTCAAGTCAAGCTTTGTGAAAACTGTTGCTCCTTTGAGGCGGTCAAATAACTCTGTAATCAATGGAATCGGGTAGGCATTCTTAATCGTGACACGATTGAGACCCCTATAATCTATACAAGGTCTCAGTTCACCGCTCTTCTTTTTCACAAAGAAGAAACCAGCACCAGCAGGAGACGAGGATTTACGGATGAAACCTCGAGAAAGTGTGTCAGCAACATACTCCTCCATGGCCTTATCCTCCAAGACCGACAAAGGGTAAACCCGGCCACGAGGAGGTATGGCACCAGGTTGAAGGTCAATTGCACAATCATAAGACTGGTGTGGAGGCAAACTACTGGCTTGACCTTTATCAAAGACATCGCTAAAATCACGGTACTCCTCCTGCAGGGAGGGGAGTGAAGAGGTGCATAGGACCTTGGATACCTTCAGGAAGCATGTCTCTCTGCATTGTGGTGACCAGGAGAGAACCTCAGCACGGAGCCAATCAAAAGAGGGGTTGTGCCTCTGTAACCAAGGATAACCAATAACCAGCGGAAACCTGGCTGAGGAAATAATTGAAATTCGATTATCTCATGGTAAAGAGCCCCTACGGCCATGGACAAAGGAACCGTCTCATGAGTCACATGGGCAGGCTGTAAAGGTCAAGTGCCTCAATGGCAAGTGGAGTGTCACGCAGCTGCAGCGGAATCGAGTGCTGCGAAACAAATGCAGTATCAATAAACAGGCCTGCAGCCCCAGAGTCGATTAGAGCATGTATCTCGATGGACGACTCAGCCCAAGAAAGGGTGACCAAAACCAGGGGCTTATCCTTCAGGATAACTGAGGACAAAACAATGCCATCTGAGGTCTGTCCATGACAGGACCTCAAGGTTCGGGCGTCCCTGGATGGGTAGGACAAGACTTCAAAAAGTGACCTGCCTGGCCACAATAAAGGCACAATCTCTCCCTCCTCCTAAAGGCTCTCTCATCTGCAGAGAGACGCGTGAAGCCCAGGTGCATGGGTTCATCTTCACTGACCAACTCAGTACCAGGAGGCATGGGAGGTGAGGGAGGCATGGGTGGGACTACAAAGCTTGGAGGCAAAAGTACAGGAGGCTTCCGCAAGGGCTTCTTAAGAGAAAGTCTTTCTCTGAGTCTGGAGTCAATGAGGATGCCAAACGAGATCAAGCTGTCCAGCTCAGTGGGTATATCTCGGGCTGCTATCTCATCCTTGATGGAATCTGAGAGACCATGAGAAAAAGCAGCCACGAGGGCCTCATTGTTCCAAGCAACCTCTGCTACCAGAGTAAGGAATTCAATGGCGTAGTCGGCAACAGTTCTCGTACTTTCTTTGATGGACATGAGGCACTTGGCAGCAGAAGCGAAGCGTGCGGGAACGTCAAACACCCTTTTAAAGGAGGCCACAAACTGAGAGTAACTCAAGACAGGTTTTTGGGTCTCCCATAGAGGTTTATCCCAGGCCAAGGCTCTCTTAGAAAGCAAAGATATCACGAAACCTACTTTGCTTCTGTCCGTGGGAAACGCCTGGGGCAGCATTTCAAAGTATATCTCAACCTGATTGAGAAACCCTCTGCATTGAATTGGATCGCCCCCAAATCACTGGGGAAGTGGGGCAGAACCAGACATACCTCTTATAGAGGTAATACACGAGGCGGGTGCCTGCACAGAGACTGGCTCAGCAGCAGGGACGGCCTGCGATTCAGTTTGTACCGGAGCAGCCACCGTGGGGGATTTGTAACGCCAAGGCAAACTTATCCATGCGGTGATCTTGCTCATCCAATCTGGAAAAAATATTAACAACAAGTGGATTGACTGTATCTTCTGAATTCATGGCCTTCGCGTACTGTCAGAAACCATGAATCAGACTGAGAAAGAAGTACAATTAAATCACACTTGTTTATTAATAAAAATAAAAAAGTAAATACAAAAAGCGTAGTCAAGCATAGCCAGAGTCCAGAAACCAGATCGGGTAGTCAGCCAGTCCAAAGTTCAATAACCAGATCGGGTAATCAGCCAGGCCTGAAGTCAGGGATCCAAGTAGAGCAACTGGAAGCAGGATAAGGAGCCAGGAGGGATGTCAGCAAGTCAGTCTTGAAACAAACCGCAGGAGATGGTTCCTTGTGATGTGACCAATGCGAAAGCAGAGGTGAAGTGAGCTGGAAGGCTTTAAGTAGGCAGGTCAGACAAGCATCATCGGGAACAGCTGGTAACTGTGGAGAGAGAAGAAAGCTGGCAATTAGCCGACAGCTGAGCGGCCAGCCCAGAGAAGGAAGGGCTAAGCCAGCCCTGACACTTAGGACTGCCACAGATTTTTTTTGGTTTGGCTAGGACGGAATAGTACCCCTGACTTGCCCCTTCCTCTTTGAGACCTCCAAGGTCTTTTGTATCCTGTCTCCTTCATGTCCTGGGTTTGCCAAAAAGTACTAAAAATGTTCTTGCCCTGAGGGATTACCTTCTTTTTTACTGGGAAGGCCTTCTTTCACGGCTTCATGGCTTCGAGGTCAGGGCCAAACACTAAATTCCCCTTGAAGGGAATACCACATAACTTCACCTTTGAGGCAGTATCTCCTGACCATTTTTTAACCCATAGTAATCTAGGAGCTGAGTTTACCAGGGCAGAGGATCTAGCAGACATTTTTATAGATTCAGCGGAGGCATCTGCCATGTACCCTACCACTTTCTGTATTACTGGCAGTGTGTCTAACAGGTCTTTGCGGAAGGTTCATGCTTTGATATGGGTTTTCAGCTGTTCAAGACAGTGTTCTAGGTTCCTGGCCACCACAGTTGAAGCCATAGCTGGTTTTAAATTGGTTAAGGTCAAAGCCTAGGCTTTTTTCAATAGAGAATCTGCCTTTTTATCCATGGTGTCTTTTAGGATGCCCATATCCTCAAAAGCCAGGTCTGTATTCTGTGACACCTGTGAAAAAGCTGGGCCAAGTTTAGTTTCTTGTTCCAAACTTGAGCGCTATCCTCCTCAAAAGAAAATCTCAGTTTAAGAGATTTGGAGAAGAAAGGGACCCTTTTTGGGTCTTTCCACTCTCTTTTCAGTTTTCAGATACAAATTTTTGCACTGGGAATACACGATGTTTCACTTCCCCCATGCCTTGGAACATTTTATCATGTAAAGACAGCTGGGCTTTGTCTTCTTTAATGTTTAAAGTTGCAGGAATAGTCTTTAATGGATCATCCACCTCTTCAAGAGATAATCTTTAGCATGAAGAAGCTTCTTTCTCCTCATCCTGTTCTTCCTCAGACCCTGGGGAAACACTTCCCCCGTCATCCTCTAAATCACTGACCCCTCTGGGTGCAGAAATAGTTGGACGAGAACAGGAGGACGAGCTGCCACTACTGTTAGGCTGTGAAGCCTGGCCTTTATCCAGATGAGACTGGAAAGGTCTCAAACGTATCCAGGTTCTTTCTGGAATGAGTTCCAGGTTGGGTAGCGGATGTAGCTGAGAATGTCTCCTCTTTAACTAAATCAGCTATACAGGTCCTGCACAACACTTTGGTCCAAGACTCCCTAAGTATATTTTTGCAAGATGGGTGTTTTCTCTTAGGGGCAGGGGAGGAATGTTTGGCTTTTTCCTTGGCTTTTGTCTGAAATACACCAAAAGCCCACTCCATTAAATACATAAATCCAAACAAAAAACACAGAAACAGTTTAAAGCCTTTAGTAAAATACCCAAGCTGCCAAACAGAAGAGCTAACACTTTAGCCCCTGTGTCTGCTTTACCTCGCTAGTGACTCCCCCACTGAGTCACCATGCTAAGACAAACAAACACACTCTCCTTATTGCTATGGTACAAGGAGAGTGCTGCAAGATCCCCCTAGGGGAGTAGGAGGGAAAACTCAAGACCCTTAAAGGATAATATACAGGGATCTCTGCCCCTGCTTACCTGGGTCTGGCTGATGTTAGTTGCTCCTGCTCCTGCCACCACCGCTTGTTCCTCTGGATCCATGCTGCTGCCAAGGTTCCTAGTGGCGTCCAGTTGCTTTTTATTTGATTTTCCCAGTCCTTTCGCCATTGTGAGGACCGGAAATGACACCAGAAAATGCCGCCTCCTCCCCCTGCGTTCCAGCAGTTGGACTAACCGGAAGTTCTGACCCTGGCTGTAAATGATGCACTCACCACTCGGGACCTGGAAAGCATGAAGGCTGGTAAAAGAGGAGACGCTGCTCTCACTGCTGTGCAGCTTGTCGTCCCTCCATCCAGCCCGCAGTCACCGGTCTGAAGGGAGCAGAGACCCCCAGCAGCCTGGACCCTCGCCGGTCATGAAGAGGAGGAGACACCGGAGCACCCCCCTCCCATAAGCGGGGATGCTGGGCTGGCCTGTACTACAGACTATACTACAGATATGCTTCATACTATCCCCACCTGGAGAGAGCGTAGCATACCCTTGGTTCCCTGCAGCGCTTCCACCATGGTGGAAGAAACACTACAATTGAGGCCATGGTAGAAGTAACCCATCTTTAAAGAAACTGACTGCAGCATTTCCTGGGAAAGTGGGTGGAGCTGCACTCTCTCCAGGTGCTGTCCTGAAAAACTAGGTGAGAAAAAGAGATTTTTAAGACTGAAAGACAAAATATCTACCTTTTTATGTTATACTTATATCACTTGCATTAAGAAAAACCCATTCATAGATTCATTAATGATTACAGAGCTGCATTAATGTGTGTTTTCTACCTGTCTAGAGTTCAGTTTTAATGTACTGTATTTTTTGGCGTATAATACACACATTTTCACCCTCAAAATCGGGTGCAAATAGTATGTGCGTGTTATACGCTAATACTGCAATTTGGGCTGCCTAGGAGGAGGCAGCCTGGGGAGGGGGGCAGGATGAGCATCATCAGATTACATACAGCGAGAATCTCCTGTTTACTCAGTGGCCTCTGTAATAGAAAGTCCCATCTCCTGGACCAGCATTGGACCACTGTTCTGTCTATCATAGAAGCCGGTCCCGGAAGCAGAACTTTGCATTAAAGAGGCCATTGAGTAAACAGGAGATTCTCGCTGTATGTAATCTGATGATGCTCGTCACGCTCCCCCTCCCTGTCCCCTCCGAGGCAGCAGTAATCTGAGGTGAGGCTGCAGATGGGCATTGATCAGGCTGCATTCATGGCAATGGTGAGGCTGCATATGGGCATTGATTAGGTTTCAGATGGCCATTGATCAAACTGCATTGATGGGCAATTATGAGGCTGCAGACAGGCATTGAGCAGGCTGCATTGATGGGCAATTGCAAGGCTGCAGATGGCATTGATCAGGCTGCAGATGGGCAATGGTGAGACTGCAGATGGACAATAGTGAGGCTGCATTGATGGTCACTGACCCTTATTTTGCTACAAAGTTCTTTATTTCAAATTTAAGTTTTTTTCTTGAAACTTCTGTCCTAAAATGAAGGTGTGTGGTGTTGTAAGCCTGTGTGTGTTATATGCCGATAAATACGATATATCACTAGACAACATTTTTTTTTGTCTGTTAAGTTTGATTTTTTTTTTTTTTCTTTTCTTTTTTTGTCTGTGCCCAAATCTCTAAAATCTCTCTAAAAAAATAAAGTTGTCCCCAGAATAAATGGCAAGGGCACATTTTCCAAAGAGGACACCCATTCTGGGTATAGCTGTCTAAGGCTGGATTCTCACCTAGGCATTTTTAGTGCTTTTTGCATTTTGCAGATTTCCACTACAGAACATGTTCCATAAAAAAAACATGTTAAATGGCCTGTAGTGCATATCTGCAAAATGCAAAAAGCACTAAAACTGCATGGGTGTGAATCCAACCTTAAAGGGAATTTACCTTACTTTGTGATATTTTCTTTAACTTCTTGTTGCATCCCTGGGACAGGAAATTCGACAAAATGTCCCCAGTGGTACACAGATAGAAAAGGGTTTTAACCATTCCTTACAATATACAAAACGAAAAAAAACAAATGTTTTACACTTACGATTTTCACTTTTAATAACAAAAAGTCAACAAGTAACTTTTTTTTATTAATTTTTTTATTTTTTAGCAAAACTAAGTCCAGTGGTAACCTGTATAGAATGTGCACATGAAGTGTGCGTCCTCACCTATTTGGAACCTCTTTGGTGCTTAGAAAATAACTGAACAGCTTACCCATTTCTGTCCTTGCCTTTATATCCTGAGATGATACCAGCTAGTGTTAAAAGAACAGGCCTGCTTTGCCCTAAGGAAGAAGGACATTCTAGAAATCCATAGCTACTTCTCGGACTGCAAAGATTTGCATAGCATTGGTACTTTATCTGCTCGAGGCAGATGAGATTAAAAAATGATACAGACACAATTTGTTTCTCAACTACTTTATATTCAGTCATTTTTAATGAAGCAACTACATTAAGCACAACTTGGTTCAGCTTTAATGTAGTTATGATGAATACATATGACTTGATTAAAAATGATAAAGCAATGCAGTCTCAAAATAATTGCCTTGTAAGATTAAACGCTGAAAATGACATGGCTGGGAGAAAGTTGGCCTCCTGACCTTCGGTTTTCCAAGACAATGTATTCCAAAGGTATGAATAATAATCACACGCAGATGGGCAGAGTTAGGTTTTTGTAATGGGTAATTAAAATGTGAGACTGAGAAGCATTTTTATTTTTAGAAAATAAAAACAACTACAAAAATAAAACACACACACCTGAAGACTCAACTTAAAAACTTACATCTTGGATACAATCTAAATTAGTCGCTTAAAGGTTGGGTGTTTCATCTTAAAACATCAGTAGCTGCCAGTATAGCGTGCCATGTAATTACAAGCCTTTTAAGCCTGAAATATAGCATTTCCCAGTATTGTCATATTATTTGAGCATGTCTTGTGTTACCCTTTTAGAGCATGCTGAGTGTCACCCCTTATTGGATGAAGCAAGGGCCATCTAACTGGGGTAAAATTCTATGAATGAAAATGATCCCAATATATCACCAAGGTAGTATGTCTATGCACACTTGAAAGAAATAAGTGTCAGTTGGAAGTAATGTTTGACTGGATAAGTGCTTTTCCTCTGTGTAGTTCCCCTTTATTGGGGTGGGCAGGGGGAATGGGAGGGTCAGCTGAGGGCCATGAGCAGGCTGAGGCCTTCCCCTTGGTTGCCCCCGAGAGGGTCTACTCACATGTACCCACTTTTGTTCCCATAGTTGTTGGGACACACCTTTGATTCTATAGTGGGTGAGTGGGTGATGGTGTTGAAATTAAATTTGTATAAGCTATGTTTAGTTAACAAATAAATTATAATTTCGTCTCAATTGTATGCTGTTTAAAACAATTTTCATTGGCTCCTGAGGAAGTGGATCATGTCCAGGAAATATCTATAGCCTTTATGATTACCAGATATGTACAAAGATATCATCTACTGTTAAATGTTGATCGATGTCTAACAATCTATTGCAATATGAAAATGTTTTTATATAAATCTTTCCAATTTTTAATATGAAATTAATAAACATTGTATTTTAAGCATAAAAAAGTTGTGCCTTAAAAGTCCCAATTCTTCAATCCCTATGAATATTTGACTGATTCACGTGAAAACTCAAGCTAAGCAAGGAATAATGTGCAATGTGCACTGATTCATGAGAACCAATTAGAATTCACCTTTCATTGACGTATCATTATTAATACTTCCATTGGTTCACTAGCGTGTGTGTTCATTAAGATATTTAGGGAATCAAGTATATAAACATCCACATTACAAAATCTTTTGCCCTTTACCTCTCACATCCCTTTTTCTTTCTCTCACCTCCTCCATCTCACTTATAAAAAGTTAAGTTGGAATCATTGTTGTCATCTTAACTTAAGACCGGTTCACACCACATGCAGTCCAGTGCATTTTTCTTTTGCATCAAAAACACATGGGCAGTAGGTTACATGTAATTCAATGGCATAGTTCACACCATTGCAGTGCAGTACAGGAAAGTCAGCAAAAGTAGAACATGCTGCATTTTGTTTTTACTGCACTGGAATGACACATAAAAAATATGCATATAAAAAAACACACATGAGAAACACATCCAAAACACACCCGGACAGTGTTTTTGTGGTGTGAATTGACCCCTAATTTATAGTGTGTTTAGTTAGTTAAATTTTAACCATGAGTAATTTTATATCTTGTTACAAATGTAAATTTGCATTTATGGATGGACAGGCAGTATTCTCTGTTATTCAGTGAAGGTTTCTTTGACTTTTTAACATTTGTAGTGTATTCAGGTGTTCACATGAACAGGATATACAGTATAGGTAACATCCAATTTATATCATACCCCAGGTGTCAACGATTACGTACTTAGTGAACATTCTGCAAATACATAACTGTGCATGGGATTTTAAAAATCGATTTTCTTATCTCTCATCACTGGATTTGCCAGTAAAGGTTTTAAAGCAGAACTGGATTATTGAGATGTGTTATGCTTTCCCTCACAGCCTTTGATGAAAAATTATACTGAACTTTAAAACATGTACACTTGCAAATGAGGGTGAATTTCAGTCGATCTGGTCTCTGATCTCCAAATTAGTCTCCTCTACCTATCTCTCATTTAGAGAGTAAAAGTAAGAGAACCTTACCAAATGCATGCTGGCCTCCAAACTCTAGTTTGTATACATGTGAAATATTATCTGTCTTCTATCCATCTATCCATCTATCGCTATATATATACTCCATATATCTATGCACCCTTAGTATGTTATTTTTATTTAATTTAATTTGTTCTACATTTTATTGAATTGTAAACTAATGAAAGGTTCCAGGTGTTTAGTTCAATTTATCCACCCTTTTCCCTTATGAGAAGCCTTTAAGTATTAAGCACATGGTACCCTTGACTTTAAATCACAATGTCACCTACCCTTCTCCTTCCCCATCTCATGCTCTGTCCCTTGACACGTAATTGTATAGAACCATTTTATTTTACAGTATGATGGTTGCAGGGCAAAAAAAAAAAGTGGACACAATGGGGACAAGGGGAGGACAAAGATATGGAGCGTGTTCTCCTAGTTAAAACCTTTCACAAGGTACACCTATTAAGAAGGTTACTTTATCAAAGAGTAGCATGAATCTCTACAGTATTTGTCTGGAAGGGCTTTTGTTTTTGTACTGAACTTATTATTATTATTTTTTATCTTAGAATGTACTGTATATCTACTTTAAAAAGCAATTCAATAAGATTTGTGCAGCAATCATATATAGTAACACAATGTAATTTGAAGCTGCAATCCTTGCATACTGCTATGACACTTCTGAAATGCAGACATTGAAACCGGTTTACCTGCCAGGATTTGTAATTTTGTGCTTCCAGTTTTTTTTATCTAGAGTACAGCACAGCCATATTTTGACCCTCCGGTGCAGCTGAAGTTAGTGACTGGACAAAGAAGGAGTAGCAGCACACTGATAAGATAATCCTTCTGCTACCTCCTCTTTCCTTTTGTCTTTACACTTACTGACAGCACATATTCACTATAGCAGATTCTGACTGATTTCTAATGCTGGCACTTCTGCCATGACACGAGGCTCCATGCACACTAGCATATTTTTAAGTTCCTATAAGCAGCTGTTAGCATTTTCTGCTCTTAGAAGCTAAATAGTGTTATCCTATGTGTCCATGCACACTACCGTACTTTAGGCTATTAGCGTGTTTTTAGCTTCAGCTTCTAGGAGCAGAAAAAAAGGTTCTTGGAGCATTTTTCCAGCAGAAAAATATGCTGAATGCTTCTAACTGCTTCTAAACCCTATTAAAATGCTACTATTATTTATTTTTTTCTTTATGTACTGCATAAAACACCAATAAAATGCTAAGGCTCCTAAAAACTTCGAAATGCTTCTAAAATGCTACTAGAAGCTAGGACAAAAATGCTGTTATCAGCATTTTTCATCCAGCGTTTTTCTGGCATTTTTTTTAGCTTATAGTGTGCATAGAGCCCTAGAGCCCCTTCACACTGCCAGCGCGGGAGAGTCTGCGATAAAGCAGCGCTATATTTAGCAGTGCTTTACCGTTGTTTTTGCTGAGATTAAGGAAACTGAAGTAAAAGTGATTGTAAGTAAAAAGTGTTAGATCGGATAGTAAACAGAATGACATGAGTCACTTAAAGGTGCTTGAAAATAAAATACGGATTATGATGGCATGTAGTAACACCCACATGCAATGCTGCAATATTTAAATACATAAATATATTTGTGTGGTCTGGCTAACAAAGATAATACATATAAATGTAAATATTTTGTTCCCAGTGTTATCATATGCTTCTAATTATGTTGAGGCTGTGACACTGTTCACTAAAATCTATAGCATTCTCATTATATACAGTATTTGATATATTACACTTTTTTTTACCCAATACCTAGATACTCTATGGTCTCCATGCAAAATGATTTTTAGCTGTAGTGGTCCAATCATGTATGATCTTTTTACTTGCAAGAAAACTAACAGCATTTATAACTTCTGTAACCCACAGTATGCACAAAAATGCCTATTCTCGAATCTGAACAAAGAACATTGGAATGTGTTATCCAATCAAACAGCTGCACCTGCCCAGCCACATTTTCAACTTTCAGTACTCATTCAAAGAAGCTGTATCTTTCCACCATACTTCCTTTGGAGTAAAATGGACATTCAAACAGGGGTTAGCACAGGCTTTAACATTACAGGTATGCTTTATTGATGACCACTAATGTTTGGGGAACACCGATTCTAAATTATAAATAAGGAGCTTCACCCATCCATAGAGAAAAATGCAGCATGTCTTTTATGCAGGAAAGCTTGTATTACTGTCGAGAAAACGCTAAGGGCTCTAAGCTGTGTCTGCAGTGGGTCCAACCTATTACAAATATCACCAAAATTGTCCAAACTTCAGTTACTGAAGGTATGAATAAGTCAGAACATGTGCGTAGACTATATAGACAGATGCTGATGTGTTGGCCTGAGTAGGTATTATGATGTTCAGAAACAGCAATAAAAACTGTACATATCAAAACACTACTAATTAAACACAGAAACAATGCTTCTCTCATCTCCATTCTTGGCCAAGCACCTGGCTACACAAAAAAAAAGTATTATTGGTAACAGGAAAAATAAATAAAATAAATACTCAAAACTAGCTATAGATAATATGTGTCTCTTCCCCATGTACTGTATGTTTACTTTGTAATTCTGAGCTTAAATTGTAGAGCAGGATTATAACCCCTAGAGGGTTATTTTTTGCTCCCTGTGTCCCACTGGGAGATAAATAAGAGGAAATCTCTCCAAAGTAAGGAATTATATCTTATGCCACGTACACACGCTCAGAATTATGGTCGGAAAAAGGTCTAATGGTTTTCCCAATGGAATTCCGCTCAAGCTGTCTTGCTTACACACGGTCACACCAAATTCCGACCATCAAGAATGTGGTGACGTACAACACGTACGACAGGACAAGAAAAAGGAAGCTCAATAGCCAGTAGCCAATAGCTTCTGTCTCGTAGTTGAATCTGAGCATGCGTGAATTTTTGATCGGAACACATGATCTGAATTTCTCTGAGTTTTTCCGTCTGGAAAATTGAGAACATGCTCTCAAATTTTTGCTGGCGGGAATTCAGCCAGCTAAATTCCGATGGAGCATACACACGGACGCATTTTCCGATGAAAAGCTCTCATCTGTCTTTTTCTGGCCGAAAATTCCGATTGTGTGCACGCGGCATTAGAGTTTTGTTACAGGAACGGGTGTTTCATTGTAGGATTTACCCAGAACCCTTGTTTATGTGGCAACTCAAAAGTTTATATTTCCTCTAACATTCTCTCTTGCAGACATGACTCACCAGGACCAATGTGAGGTGTTTTATTTGTGGTGAGAAATAGACAGTAATTGGGACTTGTGTATGCAAATGTAACAAAAGTTTAAATATTGCAATCACCACACAGTACATAAATATGTAAGAAATATGTTTATAAACTCCATGAATGAAAAGGTGAAATAAACAGTGTACTATAATATCAAATTGGTGCAAATTAAAGTCTGTGCAATATGTGAAAAATCCAAAATATCCAAACCTTGTGTCATGGATGCACTCCAGGTGAATAGTCAACATCATCCCCTTGAGGGTAAACGCTCAAGGTTAAATTTGACCTTCTCTGCAAAGGTCAACACACACATCTTTATTATACCATGATCCGGCAAGATGCTTAGCAATGGACACAGAAATGTCAACCTCCCTGTCTGCTTCACCCAACATGTACTAACAGCATGCCTCCATTAGGCTTGAGTAATTATAAAGAAGGGTAAATCATCCAGGGAGAGACCCCCAGTGATATGGCTCAAAGAAGCAGAAAAAGGACTATAGTCTTTACTGCTTAAAAACAATGTTATTAAAAATTTATAAAAGTGCACTCATATTTAAAACATGGAGAAACCACTTTCATGAATTACTGACACAAGGCAGAGGAACAGTGCTGTCCAGGTGAAGTACAGAGCCAAACTACCATGCAGTGCTGCAGTCCTTCCAGCTCATAAAAGGATGGAGCTTAGTGATCCTGGAGTAAATCAGCTGGATGTGAGCTGGAAGGACTGCAGCACTGCATGGTGGTTTGGGTCTGTACTTCTCCCAGACAGCGCTGTTCCTCTGTCTTATGTCTGTAATTCATGAAAGCAGTTTCTCCTTGTTTTAAATGTGCATGTATTTTTATTCATTTTTAATAAAATATTTTTTTTAAGCAGTGAACACTAACATTATTGCTATCAAAAGGGCTCTAACAAGCTTCTATGTGTTAGCATTGGGCAGGTGACAGACCCTCTTTATGGATACATCAGGGGTCTATTACATACCTAATGTCTCCCCTGCTTTTTTGAGCGTTATTACTGGGAGTCTCTCCCTGGATGGTTTACCTGGCTGAACAATTACTGAAGCTGTTCCTTGTGGGCCTAATGGGGTCATGCTGTTAATACATGTTGGATGAAGCAGACTGAGAGTTGTGATTTCTGTGTCCATTTCTAAGCACCTTGTTGGATCTTGGTATATTAAAGTGAGGCGTTTTGACCTTTGCAAAGAGGGTCAAAATCTTAACATGAATGTTTACCCTCAAGGGGGCGTTGGCAACTATTCACCTGGAGGGTACCATGAAACAGAGTTTGGGATTGTTTGGACTTTACACATATAGCACAGACTTTTTGATTTTGCCCTGTTTAGATATAGTACACTGTTTATTTCACTTTTTGATTCATGGAGTTTATAAACATATTTCCATGTTTTTAGTACTTACAGGTAAACACTTTATGTATTGTAGTTGCAATATATACACTGTTGTGTAATTTTCTGGTGTTTTTATGTATTGAATTGAGAATTCAATAAGTGGTTTGAGGACAGCTCTGATTCACACACATGATTTTGGTCACATGATGCATACAGCGTGTTGATTTTTGGGGCTGTTGTGCAGAATTATTTATTCACAGCAATAGGAATTTGATGGAGGGTTTAATCTGGGGTTTTTCAGCCAGGGTTCCATGGAACTCTGTTTCTCCAGAGGTTGCTAGGGATTTATTGAGCAAAGAGTGATTTCTGTCTCTCAGATAAGTTCCCACTAAGCCCATTGACCTTTTTAGCTATCTGTAAGGTGGGTAGTTCTTCACCATGACCACAAGTGTAAGGAGCATTTATCCCACTGACCATCGCATCATCATAAGATGCAGATATAGATATATAGAGATATATATATATATATTTAGCAGATGTTCCCTGAGACTGGAAAGTTATTTCAAGAGTTCCTCTGTGCTGAAGAGGTTGAGAAAGGCTGGCCTAATCCTTCACTACTACAAAACAATACAAACAGGTTGGCAAAAATGTATTGTAGATATTTAGTGATTTAATTACATGGTGGTGTGACAAAACCCTAAAAAGTGATAACCCCATGAATGGAATGTGCTGCCTAAGCAAAGGAGGGGGTATAGTCACTTTGGAATACATCCAACACCTCATTCATCCAATCTGTTAGCTCCATTTATTTTGAGTCTTTCCCTTTTTCCTAACCAGATGCAAACACCCTTCCCACTTTTAAACAAACAGTGCGTCTCTATGGGCATACTCAACTGGTTGAAGTGAGAAGGGCAATGTCAACGCCCCCCCTTTGGAGCCAACAATGACAAGAGCACATACACATTACACAATATAAATCTGAATACTAATATTTATAGATAAAGTTGATCTAGGGAACATCCAATTGACTCTTGCGATAAGACGTGTGGCAATCTGCATTGCAGGAAGCATGTCACCCAAAAAAAGTTCTGGAGCTTCTTTTGGGCAACATGCTCCCCGCACTGCCGATTGCTGCGATTACAGCATGTTTTATCGTGCATCAATCGCGACAGATCCGCACCACGATTTGAGGTGTCATTCAAATGAATAGCATCTCAAATGTGAGTTCCACGATTTGTCATTCATATATCAGCTGTCAAATCGCAGAAAAATTCGCAGCAAATCTGCCCGCGATTCCAAACTCTGTAGTGTGAATGCAGCGTAGAGTTTTCAGTTGGGAATGATAGTGATATGAAAATGAAATGATAAAACTGAAAAATATTTATTGTTTTAATGACCCCTTCTCTTTTTTTTGCTGCACTTGAGCTTTTCTAAAAATTGGCATCAGAAACAAAGAACCAGATGAACTGGATTACCAGGAAGTCTTGTTTAAAGAGAAAGAAAAATTACTATTTAGTTATTTTAGGTATTTCTGACCAAGAGCCATAAACTTACTGTCAAAATATTTGCCATATGACAAGCCATTATTACGTGACTAAATATTTTTTGTCAGCAAAAAGTTTTTAACAACGTAAAATGTTATGCAATATAACAATGAGGAAACTACTAGCAGCAAATAACAATGTTGTTTATGTCAAAATGCACCTAAGCATAGCCAAGGCAAAATTTACCTCCATAAGGCACTGGCACTTAGGCTTCATGCACACTGGGGCTTTTAACCACTTAAGGACTGGGCCTATTTTTCAGACTCAGTGTTTACAAGTTAAAATCTATTTTTTATGCTAGTAAATTACTTAGAACCCAAACATTATATATATATATATATATATATATATATATATATATATATATATATATATATTTCCTAGAGAATAAAATGGCGGTTGTTGCAATACTTTATGTCACACTGTATTTAAGGAGCGGTCTTACAAGCGCACTTTTTCTTGGAAAAAATACACTTTTTTGACTTAAAAAAGAAGACAACAGTGAAGTTAGCACAATTTTTTTTATCTTGTGAAAGATAATATTACTCTGAGTAAATTGAAGCCCAACATGTCATGCTTCAAAATTGCACCTGCTCGTGAAATGGCGACAAACTTTTACCATTAAAAATCTCCATAGGCGATAGTTAAAAATGTCTACAGGTTACATTACTTTTTTTTTTTTTTTTTAACACTGTCCTTTAAAAAAAAAATGTTTGGGCCACTTTTATTCCTATTACAAGGAATGGAAACATCCCTTGTAATAGGAAAAAAAGCATGACAGGACCTCTTAAAAGTATGAGATCTGGGGTCAAAAAGACATCGGCAGAAAAAAGACTGTGGAAACTACAGGTCTGCTGACCTGTGACCATGAAGAGGGAGGAGCTGGAGGAGACGCCGGACTAGAGAGAAAGTGAGTGTGGACCTGTGCGCCTGGATAGGAGGAGCGGTGGAGCAGTTGTCCATTTTCCTCCTGCAGCCTCTGAAAGCCCGCTTCTCCTCATCCTCTCCCTCCCATAGGCATTCAGAGGCTGCATGAGAAAAATGGACAGATCGATTATTCTAAATGGGGCTCCACCCCTGTGCTCTCCAGCCACCCTGTAATCTACCCCATGTGTTCTCCACCTCTCCCCAGTGCCCTCCATTGCTCCATCCTCTCTGCCCCCCTTTACTCTACAACCCTTCTAGGGCTCTCTGACTCCCCCAGTGCTCTCCAACCCCCCTGTGCTCTCCAACCCCCCAGTGCTATCTAGCCCCCCCTGTGCTCTCCAACCCCTCTGTACTCTCTGCCCCCCCTGTGCTCTCCGTCCCCCCATGCTCTTCCATGGCTCACCATACCCCCCCCCCCCCCGCAGCTCTGCTAGGTTCCCCCCTCCCCTCTCCCACTGGCTGTTGCTGAAGGGGGAAGGGGCCAGTAAATATGTCATGGGCTGCTCAGTCTAACATGCCCAGGCCTATTTTTTTGTCTCAGTCCGGGCCTGGGTACAGGTATAGTTTTATCTCTTGAGTAAATACCCTTTTTTGATGCTTGCTAATATTTGGCTTGCTTTGCTTGCTGTAGCTTGGCATTGCATGCCATTGCTGAGTCTGTGCTCTACTGGGCCTTGACTCAAAATATAAAGTCCTGGGCTACTAGCCAGGCCTTAAGGGTTACTCGCCACCAGTTGTCCCACCCCACCACTATCCTGCTACACTCCTAATTCTGCCCCCAAACACGCCCTCATAAATTATCTCATGAAATGACACTTATTGTAAATGTTTTATGCAGAATTAAGTTACAAAAATAAATATTAACAACAACTTTATCAGTGCACATCAGTGCAGCCTCAACTGTGCCCAACATAGCAGACTACCTGTGCCCATCAATGCTGCTTTACCTGTGCCCAACAATGCAGCCTACCTGTGTCCATTAATGCCGCTTCACCTATGTCCATCAATGCCGCTTCACCTGTGCCCAACAATGCAGCCGACCTGTGCCCAACAATGCAACCTACCTGTGTCCATCAATGCCGCTTCACCTGTGTCCAACAATGCAGCCTACCTGTGTCCATCAATGCCGCTTCACCTGTGTCCATCAATGCCGCTTCACCTGTGTCCATCAATGCAGCCGACCTGTGCCCAACAATGCAACCTACCTGTGTCCATCAATTCCGCTTCCCTGTGCCCAACAATGCAGCCTACCTGTGCCCATCGAAGCAGCCTACCTGTGCCCATCAATGCAGCCTACCTGTGCCCATCAATGCAGACTACCTGTGCCCATCAATGCAGCCTACCTGTGTCCATCAATGCAGCCTACCTGTGCAGGGGAAGAGAGAGGAGAGGAAGAGGTTTGCCGGCTGGATCATCAGAGTGCAGAGGAACATCGCTGTAACAGCTTTATTTTGAATTGCTGAGTGTTCCCGCTGCTCGCTGTCACATACAGCTTGGCCTCCTGGCCCGGATACTTTGATACATGTCACACATCCCGGCATAGAACACTCAGCAATTTTAATGAAAGCCATTACAGCGATGTTCCTCTGCGAAACGAGTTAATCCCCACAGACACTAGTCAGGTACTATCCCAGCTCGCATGCTGTATAATATAAGGAAATGATTCTGGATGGCTGAACTTCCAAAAATCCTTTTATTGAAGCTTCATATGACAAGGCTCCCATTCAACCCCACCTGCCGGCGGTGCTCCTCCCCCTGCTCCCAGGCAGCCCACATTCGCCAACCCTCATTTTTCACTCGCAAAATGTGAGTAGCCAAGTGGAAAATTTGAGGGCTGTACTAGACCCCATCAAAGTAAGAAAGGATTGACCAATCGCAGAAAGGATTCAAAGTAAAGAAGGATTGGTCAATTGATCAATGGAAGGATTGGTTCGAAATAAGGATCAGTCGGTCCATTGGAGGAAGGAAGGACAATCGGAGGAAGGATCGTCAGTCAATCACAGAAAAGATTGGTTGGTTGATTGTTAATCCCTTGTGAAAGCAATAAAAATTGTTCAAAGAAGTTAGACAGTGTAAAAAACTGTTTTGAATAAAATAATAAATAATAATAATTAGAAAAATGACAATGCCCCCCTCCCCCAGTGTAAATGTGAATGCATACGTAAGTCATGCACGCATATGTAAACAGTGATCGCACCACACATGAGGTATCGCTATGATCATCAGCGTGAAAGCAATCATTCTAGCTCCAGAACTCCTGTATAATTCTAAACTGATAATGTGTAAAGACTTTTAACCACTTGCCGACCGCCGCACGACGATGTACGTCGACAGAATGGCATGGGCAGGCATAAGGGCTTACATGTACGTCCTTGCCTGCCCGCGGGTCGGGGGCCCGATCGGGCCCCCGCCCGGTGCCTGCGGCGGTCGGTATTCGTTCGGGAGCGATCCCGGACGAGGGGACGGCCATTCATTCATGGCCACCCCCTCGCGATCGCTCCCGACGAATGAAAATGCTCGGTGACATCACTTCCTCTCCTGTAATGTAAACACAGGCAGAGGAAGTGAAGTAATCTCTCCTCGTGTCGGTCTTTTTCGTTCCGGCACCGAGGAGAGAGGATCGGTGAGTTGCACCAACACTACACTTACAGTAGAACACGCCAGGCACACTTTTCACCCCCCTGATCACCCCCCAATCACCCCTGCCCCCCCCAGTCACAGTGACACCAATTGCATTTTTTTTTATTTTTTATTTTTTTATTTTTTTTTTGCATTGGTGTCATTTGTGACTGTAATAACTGTTAGGGCAGTTAGGGCTAGCCCCCTTTAGCTCTAGGGTGCCCCCCTAACCCCCCCAATAAAGGTTTAACCCCGTGATCACCCCCCGTCGCCAGTGTCACTAATAAGCGATCGTTTTTCTGATCGCTGTATTAGTGTCACAGGTGACGCTAGTTAGGCAGGTAAGTATTTAGGTTCGCTGCAGCTTTTTATAGCGTCAGGGACCCCCATATACTACCGCATAGCCCCCTGATTGCCCCCCAGTTAACCCTTTCACCAGTGATCACCATATAACTGTTACAGGTGACGCTGGTTGGTTAGTTATTTTTTTTTTGTTTCAGGGCACCCGCCATTTATTACCTAATAAAGGTTTAACCCCCTGATCACCCGGCGGGTGATATAAGTTTGAGGGTCAGATAAGGCCTGCGTCGCCCCAGCGTCAGGTTAGTGCCAGTACCGCTAACACCCACGCGCAAAGCATACACCTCCCTTAGTAATATAGTATCTGATAAGATCTATATTAGCGTTGCCAGCATTTTAGGTTTCCCAAAACGCATTGTTAGCGGGATCAGCCCAGATACCTGCTAGCACCTGCGTTTAGCCCCTCCGCCAAGCCCAGCCCAGCCCACCCAAGTGCAGTATCGATCGATCACTGTCACTTACAAAACACAACACACATAACTGCAGCGTTCGCAGAGTCAGGCTTGATCCCTGCGATCGCTAACAGTTTTTTTTGTAGCGTTTTGAAACAGTCGCTGACAGGCTAGGTGCTTTTTTACCTGTGAGTCTCACTAGTGTACCCCTAAATTTAGAGCCCAAAATGGCAAAGCGAAGGTACACTAGTGAAGAGGCCTACACATTTCTGAGCATGAAAGATAGTGAAGAGGACGTCACTCATCTGTCAGATTCAGGCTCAGAATACGATCCTGTAGAGGACAGCGGCTCCATGACAGATAGCTCTGACGACGGAGATGAGGCCTCTGTTAGGGACAGGTGTGCCCAATCCCGAATGTGTTCTGTTGTTGAGGTGCATAAACCGCAGGCCACTTGTATGGAGCAGAGACGTACTAGAGCCGCTCATCCTTCTGGTGAACTGGCAAGCACCAGCGGCCTAGTACACCCTGGACCTACATCCAGCACTGCAGTAACACGTGGTGACGTGGCGAGTCCCATAAGTGCAGTTCAAGCTGGCGAGGTGGCAAGCACAAGTAGTGTCCCGCTGCCACCAAGAAGAAGACAAAGACAGGCCCGTCGTACCCATAGTGCCCTTCCTGCAGAATTCGCCAATCCTATTTGGGTGCCCACCACTTCTGCAGAACCCGTACTTCCCCCATTCACTGGCCAACCTGGCATTAACGTGGAAACAGTTGATTTTACGACACTTGACTTTTACTCACTGTTTTTCACCGAAGATCTCTATAGATCTATTGTGGACCAAACCAATTTGTACGCTGCTCAACACATCGCCACTATTCCCCAGTCCGCCCTCAACATGGGCATAACCAAAAAGAGTGAGTTGCGGTCATATTGGTCCACTGACCCAATTCACCATATGCGCGTGTTCTCTGTTTCCATGTCCAGGGCACGATACGAGATGATTTTGCGGTTCATGCACTTCAGCGACAATGAACTCTGTCGTCCTCGTGGAGACCCTGAATACGATCGGCTCTACAAACTTCGGCCCCTCATAAACCACTTCAACCAACGTTTTGCAGACTTTTTTACTCCCGATCAAGTTGTCTGCGTTGATGAGTCCCTGATTAAGTTTTCTGGTCGCTTGTCATTCAAACAATACATCCCCAACAAGCGTTCCAGATACGGGGTCAAGATGTATAAGCTCTGTGACAGGGCCACAGGCTATACACGTAGTTACATGGTTTATGAGGGTAAAGATAGTCACGTAGAGCCGGAGAACTGCCCTGACTACATAGGAAGCGCTGGCAAGATAGTGTGGGACATGGTGTCACCCTTATTCGGAAAGGGGTACCACTTGTACGTGGACAATTATTACACAAGCGTGCCACTGTTTAGTCACTTGTTTGATCAGCAGATTGGAGCATGTGGCACCGTGCGACCTAATCGCCGGGGCTTTCCCCAGCGGCTTGTAGAGTCCCGTCTTAGGCTGGGGGAGAGAGCCTGCTTGCGCAGTAATAATTTGCTCGCTATGAAGTGGAGGGATAATAAGAATGTTTTCGTTCTTACCTCCCTTCATGCAGACACGACGGTCCAAATTCCTACGGCGACTGGTATTGTGGAGAAACCCCTCTGTGTCCACAAATATAACCTTAACATGGGAGGGGTGGACCTCAATGACCAGTTGTTGGCGCCGTATCTAGTTGCCCGTAAGTCCAGACGCTGGTACAAAAAAGTGTCTGTTTATTTATTCCAATTGGCTATACTGAATGCTTATGTACTACACAAAGCTTCAGGACGGACTGGATCCTTCCTCAAATTCCAGGAGGATATCGTCAGAGCCCTTCTGTATCCAGGCGGTGCTCCACCTCACCTTCCCCTACCAGATGCAGTAAGCCGGCTGCATGAGAGGCATTATTCTTATGTCCTCCCGAGTACCCCTACCCAACGAGCCCCCCAAAGAAAATGTCGTGTCTGCAGAAAGCGCGGATTTAGGCGTGACACCCGTTCTTATTGTCCACGCTGTCCTGGCAATCCTGGTCTTTGTCAGGGTGAGTCTTTTGAACGCTACCATGAACTAGTTGAGTATTAGCGTAGGGTACAGCATTGCACAGGCTAGGCACACGTTCACAGGGTCTCCCAAGATGCCATCACATTTTGAGAGACCCAAACCGCTGGAACCGTTACAACAGAAGTGTTAAAGTTACATAAAAAAGTGTTAAAAAAAAAAGGAAAAAAAAAAAAAAAAAAAAAAATATAAAATAAAAAAACCAAAAATAGTTGTTGTTTTATTGTTCTCTCTCTCTCTCTATTCTCTCTCTAGTTCTGCTCCTTTGTACTGTATTCTATTCTGCAATGTTTTATTGTTAACCATTTTTTGTTTTCAGGTACGCCATTCAGCTGTAGCGTGGATTTATTTATCTTGACAGCAACAGCGTTTGCTCCCACGATACGTAAAGCCACGACTCCAGCGCTGTCGGAGGTGATTTCACCACCACAGTTAAAAAAGAGCATATATGCCGAAGCATGGGGGCATAAGGGGTGGAGGAGCGATTTTGCTCCTAATGCCACGTACATACAGTCAAAATTCCGACGGAGGGCTTGCCCGTGGAAAAGTTTGAATGTATGTACGCGGCATAACTTTTTTGCGGGAGGATGCCCCCATGCTTCGGCATATATATATTTTAGGCACAGATTATGTTAAATGTGTTATTTTTTGCTATTTTTTTTGTATTTGCTTTGCAGGTATGGTACGTCTTACTGTTATACTGTAATGTTACTTTGTTTTATTGTTAACCATCATTTGCTTAGCAGGTACGCCATTCAGTTGCAGCGCGGATTTATTTATCTTGACAGCAACAGCGTTTGCTCCCATGATACATAAAGCCGCGACTCCAGCACTGTCGGGGGTGATTTCACCACTACAGTTAAAAAAGAGCATATATGCCGAAGCATGGGGGCATACGGGGTGGAGGAGCGATCTGCTCCTACCTTTTGCGGGAGGATGCCCCCATGCTTCGGCATATATAAATGGTGCATGTATGCCCACCATTAAAAGTGGGTGGATGAAGGGTGGTATCTAATGGTGGGCATACCCACCGATCAATATTTTTTTTTCGTTCAGCCCACAGGCTGCATGAAAAAAAAATTACAATATATGCCCAATCAGTTCCAGCAACATACTGGTATGTTGCGGGACTTTGAGTGCTTATACCAGAATGATGCCTGCAGGTTTAGGTATCATCTTGGTATCATTCTTTTCAGCCAGCGGTCGGCTTTTATGTAAAAGCAATCCTAGCGGCTAATTAGCCTCTAGACTACTTTTACAAGCAGTGGGAGGGAATGTCCCCCCCCCCGCACCATCTTCCATGGTTTTCTCAGGCTCTCCTGTCCCAACAGGGAACCTGAGAATGCAGCCGGTGGTTCCGCCAGCTGACCATAGAGCTGATCAGAGACCAGAATGGCTCCAATCATCTCTATGGCCTAAGACACCGGAAGCTACGAGCATTTCATGACTTAGATTTTGCGGGATGTAAACAGCGCCATTGGGAAATTGGGAAAGCATTTTATCACACCGATCTTGGTGTGGTCAGATGCTTTGAGGACAGAGGAGAGATCTAGGGTCTGATAGACCCTAATTTTTTTTAAAAAGAGTACCTGTCACTACCTATTGCAATCATAGGGGATATTTACATTCCCTGAGATAACAATAAAAATCATAAAAAAATATATATAAATGAAAGGAACAGTTTAAAAATAAAATAAAAAAGCAAAATAAATAATAATAAAAAAATAAATAAAAAAAAACACCCCTGTCCCCCCCTGCTAAGGCGCAACGTGGAACGCAAGCGTTGGTCTGGTGTCATATGTAAACAGCAATTGCACCATGCATGTGAGGTATCACCACGAAGGTCAGATCGAGGGTACTAATTTTAGCAGTAGACCTCCTCCGTAAATCTAAAGTGGTCACCTGTAAAGGCATTTAAAGGCTTTTAAAAATGTACGTAGTTTGTCGCCGCTGCACGTTTCTGCGCAATTTTAAAGCATGTCATGTTTGGTATCCATGTACTCGGCCTAAGATCATATTTTTTATTTCATCAAACATTTGGGCAATATAGTGATTTTTAGTGCATTAAAATAAAAAAAAGTGTGTTTTTTCTCCAAAAAATGCGTTTGAAAAATCCCTGTGCAAATACCGTGTGAAAAAAAAAAATGAAACACCCACCATTTTAATCGGTAGGGCTTTTGCTTTAAAAAAACACTTCATGTTTGGGGGTTCAAAGTAATTTTCTTGCAAAAAAAAATATTTTTTCATGTAAACAAAAAGTGTCAGAAAGGGCTTTTTCTTCAAGTGGTTAGAAGAGTGGGTGATGTGTGACATAAGCTTCTAAATGTTGTGCATAAAATGCCAGGACAGTTCAAAACCTCCCCAAATGACCCCGTTTTAGAAAGTAGACACCCCAAGCTATTTGCTGAGAGGCATGTCGAGTCCATGGAATATTTTATATTTTGACAAAAGTTGTGGAAAAAATACATTATTATTTTATTTTTTATTTTTTTTGCACAAAGTTGTCATTAAATGATATATTGCTCAAACATGCCATGGTTATATGTAAAATTACACCCCAAAATACATTCTGTTGCTTCTCCTGAGTACGGGGATACCACAAGTGTGAGACCTTTTGGGAGCCTAACCGCGTACGGTACCCCAAAATCCAAGCACCACCTTCAGGATTTCTAAGGGTGTAAATTTTTGATTTCATTCCTCACTGCCTATCACAGTTTCGGAGGCCATGGAATGCCCAGATAGCACAAAATCCTCCGAAGTGACCCCATTTTGGAAAGGAGACACCCCAAGCTATTTGCCGAGAGGTATGGTTAGTATTTTGCAGACCTTAATTTTTGTCACAAAGTTTTGAAAATTGAAAAAAAGAAAAAAAATATACATTATTTTTTATTTTTCTTCATTTTCAAAAACAAATGAGAGCTGCAAAATACTCACCATGCCTCTCGGCAAATAGCTTGGGGTGTCTACTTTCCAAAATGGGGTCATTTTGGGGGGTTTTGTGCTATTTTGGCATTTTATGGCCTTCAAAACTGTGATAGGTAGTGAGGTGTGAAATCAAATATTTACACCCTTAGAAATCCTGAAGGCGGTTCTTGGGTTTCGGGGCCCCGTACGTGACTAGGCTCCCAAAAAGTCCCACACATGTGGTATCCCCGTACTCAGGAGAAGCAGCAGAATTTATTTTGGGGTGTCATTTCACATATGCCCCTGGCATGTGTGAGCAATATATCATTTAGTGACAACTTTGTGAAAAAAAAATAAAAGTTTGTACTTTTCCCGCAACTTGTGGCAAAATATAAAATATTCCATGGACTCAACATGCCTCTCAGCAAATAGCTTGGGGTGTCTACTTTCTAAAATGGGGTCATTTGTGGGGGTTTTGTGCCATCTTGGCATTTTATGGCCTTCAAAACTGTAATAGGTAGTGAGGCGTGAAATCAAAAATTTACGCCCTTAGAAAGCCTGAAGGCGGTTCTTGGCTTTCGGGGCCCCGTACGCAGCTAGGCTCCCAAAAAATCCCACACATGTGGTATCCCCGTACTCAGGAGAAGCAGCAGAATTTATTTTGGGGTGTCATTTCACATATGCCCATAGCATGTGTGAGCAATATATCATTTAGTGACAACTTTGTGAAAAATTTATAAAGTTTGTAATTTTCCCGCAACTTGTGGCAAAATATAAAATATTCCATGGACTCAACATGCCTCTCAGCAAATAGCTTGGGGTGTCTACTTTCTAAAATGGGGTCATTTGTGGGGGTTTTGTGCCATCTTGGCATTTTATGGCCTTCAAAACTGTGATAGGTAGTGAGGAGTAAAATGACATTTGTATGCCCTAATGCCCCGTACACACGAGAGGGATTAAGTCTGACAGACCTCCAAAGGAGTTCCGCCGGAGTTCCGCCGGAGTTCCGACGGAGTTCTGGCGGACTTTTCGACCGAACGGACTTGACCACACACCATCACACCAAACTCCGACGGAGTCGAACGTGATGACGTACGACTGGATTCGACGTAGGAAGTTCCTAGACAGTAGCCAATAGCTGCCCTAGCGTCGGTTTTAGTCCGTCGGAGTAGCACACACACGAGCGGATTTTTCAAAGGGGACCGGGTCCGGCGGAGTTCCGTCGGGAAAATTTAAAGCATGCTTCATTTCTAAAGTCCGTCAGACTTTAGCTTCGCTAAAGTCCGTTGCAGCCCACACACGATCGGATAGTCCGCCGGACTCAGTCCGTCGGAGTTTGGATGTCGAAAAGTCCGCTCGTGTGTACGGGGCATTAGAAATCCTGAAGGCGGTGCTTGGCTTTCGGGGCCCCGTACGCGGCTAGGCTTCCAAAAAGTCGACCACATGTGGTATCCCCGTACTCAGAAGAAGCAGCAGAATGTATTTTGGGGTACAATTCCACATATAACCATGGCATGTGTGAGCAATATATCATTTAGTGACAACTTTGTGTAAAAAAAAAAAAAAAAAATTTTTTTGTCATTATTCAATCGCTTGCGGCAAAAAAATAAAATATTCAATGGGCTCAACATGCCTCTTATCAATTTCCTTAGGGTGTCTACTTTCCAAAATGGGGTCATTTGGGGGGGTTTTGTACTGCCCTGCCATTTTAGCACCTCAAGAAATGAGATAGGCAGTCATAAACTAAAAGCTGCGTAAATTCCAGAAAATGTACCTTAGTTTTTAGATGTGACAACTTTTGCGCAAACCAATAAATATACAGTTATTGACTTTTTTTTTACCAAAGACATGTGGCTGAATACATTTTGGCCTAAATGTATGACTAAAATTGAGTTTATTGGATTTTTCTAATAACAAAAAGTAGAAAATATCATTTTTTTTCAAAATTTGCGGTCTTTTTACGTTTATATCGCAAAAAATAAAAATCGCAGAGTCAGTCAAATACCTTTAAAAGAAATCTCTGTGGGAAGAAAAGGACGCAAATTTCGTTTGGGTACAACATTGCATGACCGCGCAATTACCAGTTAAAGCAGCGCAGTGCCAAAGTGTAAAAAGACCTCTGGTCATTTACCAGCAAAATGGTCCGGTCTGAAGGTGGTTAAAGCATTAATAATAGAGGTACTGTAGTTTGGCACTGTTCCACCAGTGTGTGCAATTGTAACCCTTTAGTTGCTAGATTCTTACATTGTACGGACTTGACAGCGGGGGGTGGGGGTATGTCACACAATCCAGTGATGATTGTGTGGGCAACTAACAGGCAGACTCCTGTCTGTCACATGAAAGCTTTTGGGCAGCGGCTCTGCAGCCCAATTGCTATCACACATGTTTCCTGGTGCAGGCGTCCCCCGTGCTGCCGTTCCCCGCCATGCTTTCTGGCCTCCGTTTGCCCATCTAAGGCCTGGGAGCAAGATGGCAAGACATTATTGTGACCCGGTAAGCGACGTCTCCGATATCACGTCCGGATCAAGCTCTCCGTGTCCCTGGCTGGCTTAACCTGGGAAAAGATCTGCATTGCAAAACATTCAGTGAAGCACAGGGGAGACATGCAGGGTCTTTTAGACACTGTGTGTGTCATTAAAGAGATCCTGTCACCTAAACATCACATAGGGGACTTTTTGTCCATTATGTAATGAAAAAGAAAGTTAATTAAAACGTTTATTTTATTTTTTGGGAAAAAAATAAATCTACAACCAAGCACATAAACCCCCCCCCCCCAAAAAAAAATGTTTGAGGCCCCCACCCTCACATATACGCACATGCGAACGTAAATGCATGCGTCAGTGGTGCCTACGTGTGAAAACGTTGATTGCGATACACATGTTACAACGCACGCCAGAGGGAGAGCAATAATTCTAACACAAGACCTCCTCTGTAACACTAAACTGGTACCTATAGGGTCTTTTGAATCATCGCCTATAGAAAATATAGGGTACTAAAGTTTGTTGCCATTTCACGGGCGGACGCAAATTTAAGGTTGGACATGTTAGGTATCCATTTACTTGGCATAACCTTGTTTTTTATATTTTATCAAAAATGTAGGTGGTTTATTGCACGTGTTTGCCCTACAATTCACTTTAGTGTAAAAAAAAATGGAGCTACCACTATTTTATTCTCTAGGTGTCTGCTTTCAGAAAATATATATTTTTTGGGGTGTAATCTTCAGGCCGAAAATGATTTTTAAACATGTGTGCAAAAAATGCAAAAACTGTTCTGGCAGCAAAAAGGTTAAAACATGCCATGTTTGGTATTTGTTTAACCAGTGTAACATCATCTTTTATATTTTAACAAAAAATAGGATATTATTTTGTGTTTGTGTGCAAAAATTCATTAAAGTGTATTTTTTATCAAACAATTGAGTTTGAAAAACCACTGCACAAATACTGTGTGACCTAAAAAATGACAACACTGACCATTTAATTTTCTAGGGCATGGATGCTCAACCTGTGGCCTTCCAGCTTTTGCAGAACAACAGGTCCCATAAGACATTGCAAGGTTGACAGTTAAAATCATGACTCGCAAAGGCATGATGGAACTTGTAGTTCCGCAACAGCTGGAGGGCTACAGGTTGAGCACCCATGCTCTAGGATCTCTGCTAAAAATTATATGTGTAACGTATGGGGGTTCTAAGTAACTTTCTAGTACACAAAATGTGATTTTTACATGTAGGAAAGAAATATCAAAATTGGCCTGGGTTGGAACTGGTTAACAAAGAGGAGGGGAGGAGTAGCTTCAGGGGAAAGAATAGCATTACTCTATCTCGGCAGAAGGAAAGGCAAGGTGCAGGGAGGAGATGGGTTCTCACACAGACTACGGAAGAGACAGGGAGAGGGGGGATGCAGAGACGCTGAGGAGCTGGATGACAGAAGTATGTAAACTGGCAACGCATTAAGATATCAGCAGCCTTGATAAACATGGTCAGTTTACAGAGGGGAAGACAGGAACTAGCATGATCAACGAGGTATTGTAAAACATAAAAAGGGACATTTGACATGCCAAAAGCACTGTGCTATAGCTGGTGCCTTAAAGTGACAGGAGCATGTTTTTTTTAAGGTTACAACCACTTTAAGCCCCTCCTTTTTATCACACTGTAAGTGCAACATATCCATACCGATCGCTCACTGCAGAGTGCTATGCGCCTGCATTATTGTTTTCCTTGGAGTGTCCTGCCTTGTGCCAAGTCTTTCAACATCCCAGCAACACCCTTGTCCCACAACATCACCGCACATTTATGGTTCCACGTGAAATAAAATGAAAAGGCTCAGAGCTGTGCAGGGATTCTGCAATAAGCATGGTGGCAGGGAGAGGGATCCTTGCTGCAGAAGACAATCGGGCATGCACTGACACTGACTCATGCCTAATAAATTGGGGGAAGGGGGAGCAATTTGGCATCTGGATGACCTTGTCCCAGCATGAAAACAGAGTTCTGCTTAAAAAAAAAATTAACAGTCAGCAGCTACAAATACTGCAACTGCTGACACTTACCTGTCCCAGGGTCCAGCCCCGCTCGTCTCCCCCTCATCTCTGCAGCACCGGCATTGAAGCTGTGGCTTCACAGCCAGGCACCCACTGTGCAGCTCTGCAACTGGCTGGGCAATCATCTGGGACCTGTGACGTGTCCCAAATGATTGCCGAGAGGGAGGTGGGAGAGGTGATCTCCCTTCTGGTGCCACAATGCATCGGGAGGAAGTGGGAGCTGGGGGGGTATTCACTCCCCTCCCCCCCCCCAAAAAAATGACATATCAAATGTGGCATATCAGGGGTCACCTCCCTTAAAGCGGAAGTTCTATTTTGGGTGGAACTCTGTTTTAAAGCGGTTGTATACCCGCTGAAGTTTTTTTTTTTCTCACCTGCAAAGGAAAATGCATAATGAGCTAGTATGCACCGCATACTAGCTCATTATGAAATACTTACCTTAGAACTAGGTCCCGACATCTAGCCCAATCCACGCCGAGGGAGCTGACATGTTCCCTCTGTGTTTCTTCCGGGTATCGCGGCTCCGGGCCACTCACAGCGCCGGATATCGTCACTCCCATGCATGCGCACAGGAGATTTCTTTCCGCCAGGGTCCAGCGTCTGCCGGACTTTCAGCCGGCAATCTCCTGTGCGCATGCACCGCTGCAGTCAGCGGCGCATTGTGAGGGGAATATCTAGATAATAGATTTTTTTTTACCTACAGGTAAGCCTTATTATAGGCTTTCCTGTAGGTAAAAGTCCCAAAATTTACTATACAACCACTTTAAGTCAGCATTTGTTTTTGTTTTTTTAAAGGGAACCTGTACTGGGGTTTCCTTTGCTGATCTATTTCTGAAAACCCTAGCATTTTTAAATGAGGTCAACTATAATACCCTTCATAGTTCCCTTAATACAGGTTTCATTTAAAGCGGAGTTCCACCCAAAAATGCAACTTCCGCTTTAAGCACTCTTCCCCACTTACAGGCCACATTTGGCATGTCATTTATTTGGGGGTGCGGGAGTGGGGGCCTCGTTATTAGGGGGACTTCCTGTCCCACTTCCTCCTTCCGCCCAGGGACCACCAAGGCGACTCCTCCTTTCTCCTCAGGCGGCCCCTCCCTCTAGGCGATCTCCTGGGACACATGATCATGTCCTGTCCACTCCGGGAGCGCAGCGCGACACGCTCATGCGCCGTGCGTGCCCAGCCGTGAAGCCGAAAGCTGTCATGGCCGGGTGCCCAGAGTGGCAATGGAGGTATGGCGGGGAGGAGGGGGAGAGGAGCTACACCCCGTTCGGGCCGCATTGCTGGACCGTGGAACAGGTAAGTGTCTGTTTATTAAAAGTCAGCAACTACACTTTTTGTAGCTGCTGACTTTTAATAAACATAAAAAGCCTGGAACTCCCCTTTAAGAAGTTTATTTATCTCTTCAAAATATACACCTAATAGCTAATTACAATGAAATAAGGTCTGCATATACTTGAAGTCTTAAATGTATACATGTAATACCATGATGTGTTTATACTGACATATAATGACAGTTAATTACATTTGCTTACAAATATAGCATACACTACAATAATACTCCATTGTTAGTGAGGCTATAGATTTAAGTATCACATGTAATTCTAGCATTGTGTAAATAAAGCTGCTACAGTCGTTTTTTCTTGTAACTCAATCTCTTGGTGTTCTCCCATTCTCTTGTTTCCTCTGTTATCTTTCCTACTTGTCTCTAGCTTCTGTTTCTTTATATTGACATCTTTCTTTTCTTTCAACAAGTGTGTTTCACTGCTTCTCATTCTCTATACCTTTCCTCCCATACAACATTTCTGCCACTTTTTGGGTATGCATTTATACAAATGTAAATCTGCACTTTGGTATGTTGTTTTGTCACCTATTATACACATATCTTATTAAATATGGATGTAATATATACATTAAAGTTAACCCTGAGCAACCCAGGTAATCACCAATATACAGTAGCTATGAGAGAAGTAATTTGAAGTGGTTGTCTAAGATCCTTTTAGGTTTTGCTAAAGTAATTTTGTCCCTGCAACAATTTACACAATGATTCAATTCTCCTCTATAATCTAGGTCAGTGATGGCGAACCTTGGCACCCCAGATGTTTTGGAATTACATTTCCCATCATGTTCATGCACTCTGCAGTGTAGTTGAGCATCATGGAAAATGCAGTTCCAAAACATCTGGGGTGCCAAAGTTCGCCATCACTGATCACACATTTGCCACATTTTAGGGCTCGTTCATGCGGGCAGCAGTGTCTAAACCCTCTAGGCACCCAATAGGCACATGTGACAGGCCATTCCACCTGCTAAATTCTGCATGTTAAAATTTATACGGCATGTGTACAGCTTGTGCTGTCAGGGGGTGGTAAAACCACATCTCAACCACCTCTTTTTGCCACCCCCTGGCTACCCGAGTGAAAAAGTCTTTACAGAGTCTGTGTCTTTCCTATACTGTGACAACTCCTACTACCTGTAAAGCAGTTTTTTTTTTTTTTTTTTATTTTACCTGCCCAGCAAATCCAGTATTGTCCTGCTATTATTCATTGTTCTTCTTCCACAGGCTGAGCAGGAACTGGATTTCTCTTTCAGGTTCTTGCAGTCGACCATTGATGACACGCTACCAGGTTCACCTTCCAGCAGTGTCCCTGATCTGCATTGTACAAGATTCTAGAATTACAATAGGAGGAAGAATGGAAGAGCAGCTTGAATATTTATGGGGACCCATCCAATCCCTGAGTAGGTGGCTGTAAAGCCCATAAATAATTTGAAGGCTGAAGCAGAGGGTGGTTGAATCCTGGGCCTGACCCTGTCAGAGGAGTCCCCTGCCTGAGGGGGTTTTAACCCTCTGGGCAGTCTGCTGAAGATGCTGTTTGGATGTCATTGAGGTCCCAGGTATAGTCTAAGCTGGAGGAGGGGGCTATTCTCTAAAGTCTGTTTTTTCTCCTTTACGGTCTCCACTATAGCACCATTTACTGAAAGTGTTTCATCCCGAAAAAGCTCAGTATAGTGACATTCACTTAGAACAGAGACAGCAGCAGAGCAAGTGAATTTCTTGGTGGAGAAGAAATGGTTAATGTTTGGCGCTGGACGGTCCTGCTCTACAGTAAAGGAACCTCACACCATTGAGTCTCAGGGAGGGGCTACGATGCATATTTCGGAGAGACAGTACACCCTGTATGTGAGAGAGCAGCAAGATGGCCACACACATATGGTTCTTTGGATGCAGTGCAGGGCTGGCTGTGGGGCAGGCTGCTAATTGGTTGGCTGAAAGGTGTGAGCAGATGGCGGACACGGGTGTCCTGTTGGGCCACAGAAGTGGATTTGTGCTAGGCATGGTCACAAAATTGGAGAGGCTGTGTCTGATCTGTGCAGGCAGAGTAAGGGGCACAGTGATGTCAGTGCTTTGCTGCAGGAGAGAGCCAGCCTGGGAGTTGATTTGAGGCTGCTGTCAAGGGAATTTACTCACGTTCAGGTTAGGAGACCTGTGGCCATTGCTGGCAAGGGAGGCACAGCAGTTGGGCTTGGAGTAAGGTAACCACCAGTGATGTCCCACAGGAGTGAGATGTCAGAGCGGGGACAGCCACTATTTTCCCTGTCACCCCTGCTCAGAAAGAGCCAAATCCCACTATGCTAGCAGGGGAGCTGGCAGGGAGTGACAGTGGCAGGGAGACAGATCTGGGGTTGCCACAGTTTGATGCAGAGTTAAATCTCCAGAAGAAGAAGTGGGGAACTGGAAATCACCCAGTACCTCAAAGACAGAGACTCTGCCAGTGGGGTCACATGAGGATGCAAGTAACCCTGATGTAGCAGGAGACTGAGAGTCAGTTGTGCAGCTGATGAGGATTTGCCAGGTTCTAAGGCTGGAGAAATTGTATCCAGAAGACAAAGCACAGTTGGAACCACTCACCACTTGGGCGTGATTAATGGCACAGAACCAGGCTTTCAAGGAACTAATCACAAAGTCACTAGAGCCTTGTGTTCCTCCCAGCAGGGGAAACATCTGGAAGCTGCCAAGGTTTTACCTATTTTTAGCAAGAGATTTAAAGGAGAGTAGGCCTAGTGTGGGTTTGAGTACCCATATGTAGCTCAACAAATAATGGATAGGATGGAGGCTAAGCATCCTGAGTGGGAGGATCTAATTAGGGATATCTTGCATGTTTTCAAGGTTTTGTTGAGGGCCTGACCTTCCCAGGTCCTTGGCTCAATTCCAGGACATCAAGAAGGAGTGGAGCCTGGAGCGTTAAATTTCTAAAGATAAGGTAGTAGCTGTGAGAGCATGAAGGAAGGGTCATAACTACTTTATTAATATTTGGGGCCCTGATGGTCGCACGGTCTAGGTCCCAGTCCACACCTCTTCCTTTGTGTCTGCATTAAATAAACAAACTCTCTGTTGGAGGGGCAGCTAGTCAGTTAACAGTTCCCAAAACTCTAGGAAGAGAAATTGCTCTTTTTCTTCAGATTGACAGTTTTGCTCAGCCCCCTCCTGTTTGAAAAGTATTTGCATTGCCAATAAAGTTGGAAGGGTGGGCATGCCAGGTCTTGATGTTATCAAGGGAACATATGTTTTTCTTTCCTACACATTGCTTACCCAAGTTGAATGTCATTGAACTTGCACTCTAGGTTTACAGAGAATTTTGTTAAAGAAGGAAGTTTACATAGTTTACACTCCTGTCAACAGAATATTACTGTTGTGCAGGATCTGTAAATAATGTGTGATAAGGCTATTTTTACCTTCCTCACTTATATTATTAATTATACCTAACATAAGTGATTCAAAACCTTTTATCTATATGAATCACCCCATGAAATTAAAAACGAATGATACCTGTGCAAAAATGATAACAATCTAATGTATTAATCCGACTTTTAGAAACTATAACATAAATGATACAAAATATTGTTATAATGGTCATACACATGCTATGAAGGTAAGGCAACTCCTAGGATAGAAAAAGTTAAGAGTAGAAAAGAGACATAGGGGGTTATTTACTAAAGGAAAATCCACTTTGCACTGAAAGTGCACTTGGAAGTAAAGTCACTGTAGAATCGAGGGGGGACATGCAAGGAAAATAAAAAACAGCATTTCAGCTTGCACATGATTGGATGATAAAATCAGCAGAGCTTCCACTCATTTCAGATCTACCCCTCAGATTTAGAGTGACTGCACTTCCAAGTGCACTAGTAGTGCAAAGTGGATTTGCCTTTCATAAATAACCCCCATAAAGATAATACAGATACATTACCTATACAGCCCTTATGTTACCATGCTTGCAAGTTGGGGGGGACACAGAAAGAAAGAGAACGTGTGTAGCTCTCTTTACTGTCTTTTATACCCCTTCTCTGCCCCTATTCCCACCAATCCAGGTTATAACCCCCCGAAACCTTGTCATTGGCATAAAATTCTGAATGGCTGTAAGTTCTTCAATTCTAGTTTGTCATGATGCTTCCCACCTAAGCAAGAGGCTATCTCTGGTGCCTGTCTGTCTGAAAATCTGATTGCCTGTGTTAAGCCTTAACTCTTGATTTACAACAGTCAGTCCTCTCTGATATAACCTAAATTAGAATTTCAAGGACTTGTGATCAGGTAGAGCCACTATGTCTAAAATGGCCATCTGTACGAACAGTTAGTTACTATGCAGACAGCAGACCAACATGTGTTTGAGATACCAAAAACAGTAAATAGACCTATCTTCTAGTATACATGTTCCTATAAAACATACACATATATATATATATATATATATATACCCATATACCCTAATAAATAAATAAATAAATATATATATATATATATATATATATATATATATATATATATATATATATATATATATATATATATATATATATATATATATATATCTCGCATACACAAAACGGGGCATGGTAATCTAATTAGAAAGTCCTCAGAACGGTTCCCTTGAAGCTCCCTGATATAAATATGAATATTCAAAATCTCCACCACATGTGACAAGAGTAGGCTGCTAGGTAAATTTAGTCTAGCTCCTCTGTAATCAGCAGGGGTTGATTGTTCTAGCCTGCCCATTGTTTCAGAGGCTGATGGTCTGATTGCTTCCCCCCCACATTCTAGAGGATTATAGAATTACATTGGGATGAATAATGAATAATTGTCCAGTAGCTGGTTGGAGAGCCCATCAATAGTCTAAAGGCTGGAGCAAAAGGGTTGTGGGATCCTGGGATCAGCCCTGCCAGAGGAGTCCCCTGTCTGCTTGAGATGCTTCTTGGAGGTCATTGAGGTCTCAGCTATAGTCTAAGCTGGGGGGGGGGGGGGGGCTAATCGCTATAATCCTGGATTTCACTTTAGAGCTGAGCTCTAGGCTCCTTCAGAAAAAAATGAAAAGTCAGCAGCTACAAATACTGCCGCTGCTGACTTTTTAAATTAGGACACTTGCCTGTCCACGAATCCAGCGATGTCTTCACCCGAACCAATTTTTCAATAGGTGCTGCCTCCACCATCTTGGCACTGTGCTTTGTGAACGACCCAGCGGTGGGAGAACAATCAGGGGGGTCAAACCTCTGGCTGAGTTTGCTGTGGCATGCTCAGCTGGAACTGGGAGCAGGTACTTGTCAAAACCAGGTACCCACTCCTCTCCCCCCTCCCCCTGAAAGGCTGAATTTTGGGTAGCGTTCCTCACTGGAGGCTACCAGGGTAGAAGAGTGTCCAGTGATTCTGTGGTATCATGTGTCTGTGTCTCTCTCACTGAGAAGTGTCTGGAGGATATCAGAAGGAGGCAATTGATGATCCTGTAGCATTGTGAGTACTAACCTAAATCCTGTGTCCTACAGACTGTGTGCAGTTCTCATTTCTACTAAAAAGCAAGTCCCCGGATTTTTCCTAGCAAGTAGTGAATTTTTTGGAGGTTCCCTGCCAGGATAATAAAAATAGAGATGTCTTCAGTTAATCTAGTTAGTTTGGGGAGTCCCATGGGGTGTCCCATACTCATCCAAGTTTAATACAGCACTAAAAATACAAAATACTCTCATAGACTGTTTATTTGAGCCAGTGAGAAAGAAGGAAATACTGGGTGCCTGACTGTGGGTGCACTAAGTTGGGGAAATGGGGCCATTAAAGCCAGCAGCTCCTACAAGGGTGCACTAGATGGCTCGAAAGACTGTTTGTATCACTTTACTAAAAATGTTGTGCTTGCAAAACAGTTCCACTACAAAAGATTCAAATAAAAATAGATAAATACTCTAACCAGATTTCAGCAACACCCATCAATGTTGCAGACAGTGCAGCCGAAATGTGCTTAAAGCTGAACTACAGGGAAAGGTACATTCTCCCTTGCAGTGGATTTGCAAGGATTAAAAGCTTATTTGGGTCTAAGGGGTCAATAGAAGTCAGATTTATTTACCTGATCCTTTCCTGCAGACTTATGCTAGGTGGTAAAACTGATGTTACAGTGAAGCATTTTGTCCCATATAAAAGCTGACTAAATATATGTAATACAATAATATAAAGTGCTCAAGCAAATGACATACTGTATAAAGTCTGTAAACCTGACTAAATATATATAATATGCTTGATGCAAAAAAGTGCTGACAGTCCATAGACTGCAAAACCGGTCTAAAGTGCTAACAAAGTGCAAAAAATTGTGTCAAGCAAAAATAGTTCAAAAATGACATCCAAGTGGGTGAATGTGCTCTTGCCGACGAGATTCCCACTGCCAAACGTTGATTACAATTCCACTGGTGTGCTCAAAGTGCTCATACTGCTCTTACCTCATCAGCATTTAAAAATGCCTTAAATTAATGCCTTAGACATTTGTACGGGCCCTTGGATCCATAATACAACTGATTTTTAACTCTTGTCTACTCCTCTGCTGTTGAAGATATACAGTATATAATATACTAAGTCTGAACACATGAGGAGAGAATGCAGTTCTTTAGCCCCATTTCTGTGACTTTGCCTAGGCTGAGATGATGTCATCAGTCTGCTACAGGCAGGACAAAGCATTTCCTTAGTCTCTTTTCCTAGTGATCAGACTACAACACTGTATGCTGCAGAAGGGGGCAAAATTGCACTAGACATTTGTTAATCAGCTTCTACACAGGTGTCCTTTTTTTCACATGACCAACCATCACGTCCTGTCTGGTGTCCAAACAGAGGGTAAAGGTACAGTATATTATATACTGTATATCTTCAACAGCAGAGGAATAGACAAGAGTTAAAAATCAGTTGTATTATGGATCCAAGGGCCCGTACAGACGGCTAAGGCACTCATTTAAATAATTTTTAAATGCAGATGAGGTAAGAGCACTGTGAGCACTGTGAGCGCACCAGTGGAATTGTAATCAATGTCTGGCAGTGGGAATCTCGTTGGCAAGAACAGATTCACCCACTTGGATGTCATTTTTTGAAGTGAGTAAATCCAAAGAAGGGTAATGCTGCTCCAGGTGACTGTAATCCGATGGATCAAATGGGCTGGGTGCTAACCCTGGCTCGCCAACAAATTAAGGAAGGAAAAATATACAGCTGCACACCACCATACATCCAATCTTGATTTATTTATACCGACATGACTGCCACCATGACAAGGAAACTTGAAGAAGGACTAGTTAAGTGTGAAACGCGTCACCTCTTCTGTGTCATTTATCATGGTGGCAGTCATGTCAGCATAAATAAATCTGTCTCCCATGTCTTTCTCCAAATTCCACTATGCCTCTCTCTTCTAGGGGGTGGGCGTTTCGGACACCCACCTAACAGTTTTCTCCACCCACACTCTCATAGCTGCTCACCTAGTCATTGCATGGAAATGGAAACTGGCAATCCCTCCATTAATTCCGGAAATTGTTCAAACTCTAAACAACCATTCCTATTGGAATTTTCCTATGCTCATCTTCAAATTCCAAAATTCACTGAAAACTGGAACCTTTGTATTAAAGAGTACAGAAAAACATCTCTCCTGCAGCATCTCTTATGATTTTGGAATGCTCTCTTTTCTACACTTCTACCATCTAAAAGAGAACTCATCCTTGAGATAGACTGTGCTTCTCCCTTCTACTCCACTCAGTCCATGACACAACCTGTTCCTTATAAACTAAGTCTAATATATCTTGCCATATATTATCTACCTTGACCTTTTTTGAACTCTTTCAGTTAATAACTCCACCTAGGGCACTACGTACTAAAACGAAGCAACATACCTGAAACTTCCACAAAACCCCCCCAAATTGCCTGCCCACATTTAGTCTATTCTTTGTCTTAATCTACTAACAGGTTGAAGTGATAATATGGATGTCTCTCTCATACCTTCGTGTTTCACTATTATCAAATGTTAAGACATAGTTTATTAGCTATAACTGTACAATTTGTTACTTTTTTTATTTTCCTCTTCAAACCTCGCTTTGCCTCAAACTTGGCATTTTTTTCTGGATAATTTACTGACAAAGTATATGTATGTTCATCCTTTTTGCAATTCTTGAAATCAATAACGAAATTACAGTGAAAAAAAAAGCATTAAAGGCTACTTTCATCTTTTTTTTTTAAATCTAAATTCCAGCTCCCCTATGTACCAATATACCTTTCATGGTCAGGAGTCAGGCTGGGCAACCAGTACCTATAGCAGTAAAGGGATTCGAGCAGGTCACCCGGGCAAATAACGCAGGCTCACCTAAGGTGCGGAGTCTAAGTACTAACCAGTGTTCACCAGAGCTCCTGATGGATTTGGGTTTAGTTGGATGTTAAAAGCAAGATACTAGCTGAAGAGAGCACAATAATCTGGCACACAGGAAGTGCAGAGACATGGCATAAATTAGAAAGTTCATGGGAGGAGCAAAGAGTTCAACACAAACAAGGTTCAAGGCAGGATCATTCAAGAAATTGTCCAAGGAGCTATCCAGCATTCCAGGTGGCTCAGCAAGAAGAGACATTTCCTGACATAGCAGAGGTTCTAAGTTTAAATCCAGGCCCTAACAATGTATCAGCTGTAGCAACCTACATTGACAAGCCAGGCAAACATAGTTGATGGGTGCAGGGTGTGTGTGCTAATGAGGTCAGCTGATGAACTGCTTCCTGTGTCTTAGGTTGCTTTTACACTGAAAGCGCCAGCCATTAGCAGTAAAGCGGCACTTTTCAGCCGCTAACAGGTTGCTTTTAACCCCAAAGAAGGGGTTAAAAACTCTTGTGTTGCGATGCTTCCGAAGCACTTTTCAGAAGCTCTGGAAGTGCTGCCTATTCATTGCAATGGGCAGGGGCATTTTGGGAGTCCTGTATAGAGCGCTCCCAAACCGCCTCAAAGATGCTGCTTGCAGGACTTTTTCTAATGTCCCGCAAGCAAACTACACAGGTGTGAAAGCACCCATTGCAATGAATATGGGAGGCAGTTTACAGGTGCTATTTCTAGAGCTAAAATGCCTGAAAATAGCCGCAGTGTAAAAGGGGTCTTACTGTTTTTTACATCCTAAATCTACATACCAGGAAGTGATGAACTTTTCTATGGAACACACACGGACTAAGGAAAGGCCTTGTTCTAAAAATCAAGGAAAACTTTTATTTTTTCTGCAACAGAGGTACATTAAGACCCAGTTCACACAGGGGCGACCTGTCCAGCGACTTAGCTGCCTGACTAATCACGCTCCATTCTGTACAATGTAACCACTCTGTCGGAGGCTCTTTAGCGAGATCGGTGTAGCGGTGTGTCAGACTGACACACCATACCACCGATCGACTCGATGCGCTCCCCCATGGGCATGCGGCGGCTGTTATCCTGCAGGACGTCATATAACCCCCAGTCATAATAACACAACCACCGCCCGGCCATCATTCTGCTATAGGCCAGGCGGGAAGTGGTTGAGAAAAAAAAACGTTTACATGACTCGAGAAACCAGAAGTGACGCCGACGGTGCTCTGGTCCCCCAAGGGCATAGAGATGAGTGGTGCCGTCTTGCCATCGCTTATCTCTATGCAAAAACCCTGCTGATGACGGATGGTTCCCGGGCTCAGCAATTGGTAATATTAGCCCAGGAACCACCAGGAAGAGGCAGAAGGGGGCACCTCTCCCATTGCTTCTAAAAGTGATCATGCAGTGAATCCGCTACTGGGCTCACTTTTATCGGGAAAGCCAGCCGTCTTAGGGGAAAGAAGATACTGGGGTTATGGTATCTAGCTGCAGCCATAACTCCAGTATTTAACATCAAAATCTAACATCAAAATATATTCCCAGTTAGGCATTCAGCAAGTTAAGTTAGCAAGTTAAGCTATCCATACACGTTACAACTAAATTTTGCAATTTCTGCACAATCTGTTAGATCTACAATGAAAGATCTAAATTAAACAAAGTTTAATAATGGAGTGAAGATCCTCTTTAACAATATTTGTTAATTTATACAATCAGGTAGGCTCTCATATTATGAAAATGATGGAAGATATCAGATAACATTTTGTTTCATTTTAATTCCTAAATTCCATAATTTTTTTCCATTATAATCGTTATATGTTATGTTAATTTGTTTTCGGATAATTCGTTATTTTTGTAGAGAATCGATTTGTTTTATTGTTTTATTATTAAATTTTTGGAGAATTCGTTATTTATGTATGCATATATATTCATTATAATGATTAGTAGTTCGGAAAGTCGTTTGTTCATGAATCCATTAACACACACAATGACAATATCTATTCTCCTATGCTCAAACACAATACAGCACCCTTCTCACTCAGTTCTCAGGAATGCACTTTGCCAGTAATCCAACCTCCAGCACAAAATTAATCCGCTGATTGGACTGTAAGATTTACTCCGAGTTGACCTTTTGTTTCATTAGACCTTTAACGAATTAATGAATCATGCTAAATTCATTCGTTATTTTTGTTATTTCTTTTGTATTCGTTGAAATTTGTCTTTTTTTTTTTTGGACATTCAAATGCATCTGAATGTCCAAAAGATGCAAAATTCAGCCAAATTTTGATTTGTTACAAAACGAATTGCAGCTAGTAGATGTCAAGGAGATTGTACAATCAGATTGCAAAGTGTATAGCCTGCTTTAGTTTTAGTGTATTATAAGGTATATATCATTGTATAGTCATAATATGAGTCACCTTGAAATGCCGGGGCCTTTATATTATTGATTCCAAAAAAAATACGATTCTATTGAGGTATTAACTTACAAAGTTGTTTAATTAATGTAACAAGTAGCATATTGCAAGCTGGTAAACTAAAATGAAAAGAGGAAAATGCACACTCATATAAAATTTTCTTTCACAGTTAAAGTCTGGTACAGAACATGCTAATAATATCTTTCTTGTCAGGATCATTAACTGTGATAGCTAAGTAATCACATATTTGGGTTGAAGTGAATAAACTAATATGCGTTGTTGTATTAAATAGTAGATGTAGTCAGAATTAACAGCACAGCAATTAGTTTGTTCTCACATAATAATTAGCACCTTTACTTATCTAATTAGTTTATGCATTTCTATTACATATTATAGTTTTAGCCTTTTATAAGTCATCTTTTCTGCCACAAAACAGTTTTATTTGATAACTACTCATGTGTCAAATACTTGAGAAGCATGTATGTAAACCCTAACAATGTGCTTCTGTTTTTTTGCTAGCTTTGTGTCTGTTCAATATAGCATGCTCTGTAAAGTGTTTGTTATATCTGTTTGATAAGTGAAAAAAATACCTGTTGATCCTGCCAGAAATCCTGTGAGCTTGTTACTTTCGGCAGTGATCTTCTGCTGCAGTGAAATCCCAAGTAGTGGCAAGTTAACTTCTGTAAACTGCAAAACTTTTCCCAACTTTGTTATCGAGTTAAAAGAAAGGGAGTGTTCTATAGTCCTAACAGTCATTTAAGGCTGCTCTTTCATTGATACACTACAGTGAGTGAGTGTTGTCACCCTAGGACAGGATGTGTGTTAATGGCAGACTCATCAGGTAGAACTAAAGCAAAAGAAGCCTCACAGTTTATGCCGCGTACACACGACCAGACTTTTCGACAGCAAAGGTCCAACAGAACGAATCCGTTGGACAATTCGATCGTGTGTGGGCTCCATCGGACCTTTGCTGTCCAAAACATACGGACTTTAGAAATAGAACATATTTCAAATCTTTCCACCAAAACTCCGCCGGATACAGTTCCTATGGAGAAATCCACTCGTCTGTATGCTAGTCCGACGGACGAAAACCGACGCTAGGGCAGCTATTGGCTAATGGCTATGAACTTCCTTGTTCTAGTCCGGTCGTACATCATCACGTTCGAATCCTTCGGACTTTGGTGTGATTGTGTGTGACCAAGTCCGTTCATTCGGAAAGTCCGTCGGAACTCCACCGAAAATCCGTCGGGAAGACCGCCGGACCTAGTCTGCTGGAAAGTCCGCTCGTGCGTACGCGGCATAAGGATTAGTAAGTTGCAACGTATCACACTTTGTTGAGTTTAGATATACTTTAGACCAACATTTCTTGAATAGCAGGACACATATTACTGGTGGTCTGCTTTTTCCGTATGGATTGTATGCAAAAAACAGTTTTGTTGGAAAATACAAACACTCGATTTACCGTCACTAATGGCAAAACATACTGTATGAGGAAGTATTGCAATCAATAGTATTGAATATTCTGCCCCTATATTTTTCAGATAGGTGGCAATTTATAGGTTGTGCACATGCGTAAAGCTTTTGGTAGGGTTTATTTACACCACAATGTGTTATGGTATATATGTTTTGCAGTGCTTTGGCATTCATTCTTGATTGCAACTAAGTACACACATATAGCTATAGTTCAGCTCATTGCATGATACCTTTAAAGTGGTTGTAAAGGCTTATTTTCTAAAAAAGCAAACATGTTATTTATCTGCTCTGTGCAAGAGTTTTGCACAAAGTGGCACTCCCTTTCTGGGATTCTAGCTGACGCTCTAGGCTCCTCCTCTTCTAGGCTCCTCCTCTTCTGCTTTTCTGGGGGGGGGGGGGGGTTCGCCTTCCTCTGGATCAACTGTGAATATAGGATTGGGTATATGTGATTGTATGATATTTTTTTTTTTTTTTTTTTTTTTTTTTTTTTTATGGTTGAACTGGATGGACTTGTGTCTTTTCTCAACCTGACTAACTATTTAACTATGTAACAATGTAGCAATCCACTTGCATGTGCAGGCTCGCTCTTGAGCTAGGCTGTGTGCATTCATAGACACACATAGTGCAGCTCGGCCCCACTCCCTGCTCCCTCCTCACAGGACTTGATTGACAGCAGCAGGAGCCAATGGCTCCCACCCCTTCCTCTGTATCTTGGGAGGAAAAAAGGAGAGAGAAAAGACCAGTGCCACTGCAGAAGGGCACAGTGCTGGATTCAGGACTCTGGGAGTATAAGTGGGGATGAGGGACAATACTACCACTGGGACTTTTTTTTAACCCTTATGCAGGGTTTTAAAGTAAAACATTTACTGCCTTTAGAACCACTTCAAAAGAAAAAAGGAGCATGTTCGTTGATATCCACTGACAAACAAGTGGCCACTGCCCCACCTATAACTGGTCTTTGCAGCAAGGAGCACTGGAAGGGTGACATGTGTCAAACATTAACCAGGAGATTTCCAAGCTCAAACTTATCAACAAGGCAGTGATAAAAACTGACCTGTCTAACAATATGCATTAAGAACAGGGGTTTAGTCTTCACATATTTAAAAATACTTGCGTAAGCTACAGGCCCCGTCAAGGCACTCTAACTTCTGAGAGTCTGCACAATGGAAGCACATGCATTTTAATGGATAGGCAGAGGGCAGGTGAGCCTGGAAGGAGCCCTCCCCTCCTTAAAGGTACAGGGGGCACACTGAACACCCAGCACATAGCACTATGGCAGCAAAGATGTCACTGTGTTGCCTGACCAATATAATCAAAATATAATCAAAATACAAACAAGTAGCCACTGCCCCCACCTAAAACAGGGTGCCTTGATGGGGTCTGTAGCTTATGCATGTATTTGCAAATGTTTGTAGACTAAACCCCTGTTCTTAACGCATATTTTTAGACAGGTCAGTTTGGTTGTTCGCTGGCTGGTTGGTAAGTTTGAGCTTGAAAATCTCTTTGTATTTGTTTGACATACATCACCCTTCCAGGGCTCCTTGCTGCAAAGACCAGTTATAGGTGGGGGCAGTGGCCACTTGTTTGTATTTTGATTATATTGATCAGGCAATGCTCTTGCTGCCATAGTGCTATGTGCTGGGTGTTCAGTGTGCCCCCTGTACCTTTAAGGAGGGGTGGGCTCCTTCCAGGCTCACCTGCCCTCTGCCTATCCATTAAAATACATGTGCTTCCATTGTGGAGACTCTTAGAAGTTTGAGTAAAGCCCCATACACACTATCAGTTTTTCTGCTGAGTTTTTCCTTCAGGTTTACCAAAACCATGTAGTGCAAGGGACTGCCTGATTGCTTTACAAATTGAAACTCTTAAGGTTTGACCTCATATTATATGGTTTTGGTAAATCTGAAAGAAAAACTCAGCAGAAAATCTGATAGTGTGTATGGGGCTTTAGGGACTGCAGGAAACAGGGTGCCTTGATAGGACCTGCAGCTCAGGCATGGATTTGCAAATGTATGCCCCTGTTCTTAACGCATATTGTTAGACAGGTCCCTTTGGTCGCACGATGGCTGGTTGGTAAGTATGAGCTTGGAAATCTCGTTGTGTTTGTTTGATATCCACTGAAAGTTCATACAAAATTAATAGGCTACCTAAAGCAACACATCTCAGCTCACGGGAGTTCTATCTTTCTTTGAAGCACACTGCATTGTGCTGGTAAAGGTCTCCTGATGCCAATGAGCAGATAGGCATTTACCTATAAATACATGCAAATACACTGTTAATAAATGAAAGTTAGTCTATCACTAAAAATCAAGCTGTTTGAACTGTCACCTACTGTAATCATACTGTATACAGTTTGTCTAAGCCTCGTAGCTTCAGATGCAACGTAACAAAGCCAAAGAGTGAGTGGCATAGATTGTTGCCTGGTGTGCAACCTTTTCTCATTGCACCACTAGGGATTCAGAACACAAGGAGTGTAATATTACCCATCTTTGGTGATATCATGTGGTAAAGTAATCTCGTATTGAGGGTTGCAAACAAAAGAGTTTTAAAGCAGACCTAAACTCTGCTTTAATAGCAGGATCTGGAAGAATCTGGAAGAAAAGCAACTTAAGGCTGGAATTTATTTTACAAATTTTTGTTATATCGCAGTGTTTTCACTGTGATGCTAGGCCTAGTACATTTTAAATATATATATTTTTTAATGGAGATGCTTGTGGCCTGGCTGTAGACATGAAAGACTTTAGAGATTCTTAATAGTAAAAGAGTTTTAAATCAAGTGTCATTGACCTCTGTAGCTACAAGCATGGTGTAGTATTTCATCCTCAAAGAACCCAACTGAAGCTGGGTTGCAGTCCTTTTCTAAATAAAAATCTGCTCTTGCAGTGGGCCCTCCTGCACTGCAGGGGTTAAGTTATTGTTATGTCTAGGAGTGCCAGAAGAAGGAGGAATACTTATCTTATTCCATACTCTAGCAGGGTCCATTTTGCAGTGCAACTGGTCCCCTGGAGCCTGCTCTGTAAGCTGCTCATGGTCGTCGTCAAACTTTTGCCCCCCCAAAATACAATAGCCTTATATTGTTTGAGATGATACCGAGGGACTGCCCACAAACCTGAGCTTCAAGGATAAGAGGAGAGCACCAGAGCCAGCCAGAGCAGGTGTGTAAGGTAAGTAATTATGCCTGTTATTGTACCTCCTAGATATAACAATCATGTCATTGGGGGTGGGGCCCAGAGTTTAAAGAGAACTTCAGTCTGCTCACATAATTTTTAATAAAAACATCTTTGCCATTTTGAAGCTTCCCTCCAACCACTTTGCATATTATTATAAATATACTTTTATTCTGTACTCGCCAAGAATGCTGCAGAAATCTCCCTCCACTGAGTCTGACTGCAACCATTTTATCTGTGGGCAGCTGAAACTGCTGCCTGCTCACTTCCTGGATTTACACAGACACACAAAGGCACGCCTCCAGCTCTGCAGCTCTGATTTGCCCTCTTATGACTCATCTGCCCTCCCTTCCTGGGCAAACTTTCACCAGAGTAAGAGAGAGCTCTGCATGATGTCAAATGCCTAGGCATTTTACCAAACAAGAAACAGGAAGTGGGCTGTATAAGGTATTTACTGGCAGAAAAAATGTTTTACTATCCAAAGTTAAAACAAGGGCAGAAGATGTAATAGATGGAAAGATGAAAAAATGACTGAAGTTCTGCTTTAAATTCAACACAGTTTACTTCAGATAATTGCAGCACGGGATGTTTTTCTAGTTTTGGAAGCGTAAGAAGACAATGGCCTCCCTAAGCCAACACCGACTGAGAGAACATGAGAGAAAAAGGGAAGATCTAGCTAGGGCTGTCCTAACCAGTACTAAACAAGAGGGGAGGACACCAGGAGAATCCAATCAAAAAATGAAAGAATCTTTGGTGGCCCTAGACCAGTGATGGTGAACCTTGGCACCCCAGATGTTTTGGAACTACATTTCCCATGATGCTCATGCACTCTGCAGTATAGTGGAGCATGATGGGAAATGTAGTTCCAAAACATCTGGGGTGACAAGGTTCGCCATCACTGCCCTAGACCATCACTAGGTGTTAGCATACAGAAGCCCAAAAGCAATCTGATACAGTTCAATATATTAGAAAAAAAACATTAAGGTGCGACAGAAGAGTAAGGCTGCAGAGAAGTGGTCGGAGTGCTATGAGCCCTAATAAGGGGTATGTATAACAGTTAAGGCAGATTATTTCTGTTAATATGACACATGCAAAAAGCATCCAGTTCCCTTCCCCTGTCTCAAAGGGGAGAGGTCAAGGGTCAGTTTAGACCCCTGACATCTCACCAAAGCCCCCCCCCCCCCCCAACAGGGTTGATTAAAAAATTTAATAAAAAAGGAAACATTGTAATCAATAAATATTTAAGTAAAATTGTAAAAACAATAAAAAAATAAAAACACTGACACCGTTCACCCCCCCCCCCCCAAGAAAAAATAAGGCATTTAAAAAAAAAATATATATATATAAATTTTAAATTAAAAATAAAAGAATTGTAAAAATTTAAATTGTAAAAAAAAAAAAAAAAAAATTACTGACACAGTGCACGCCTCATCAGTGCTGCATATAAGTGCCACTGTCGCATGTCATTAAAAAAAGTATCGGTATCAGTGAGTACTTGAAAAAAGGTATTGGTATTTGTACTCGGTCTTGAAAAAGTGCTGCAACCCTACTCCTAAGGTTTGTAAAAGATGCCACAACATTTTCTGAGGATTATTATAAGCTGAACTAAGAAGAAATAAAATCAGTATTGGGCTGTGATAGGAGGAAATCCCATGCTCACAATACACACAGTGTTCATTTATTAGCGGATCAGATTCCCTGTATGTGATTAGTTGTACAATATTAAGAAGCCAGCCAGGAGTGATCATAGGGGTACCTCAATTTGTGTGCTGGTTTAATGATAAATGTGCCATTTTAATGATGATGATCATCATAATTGTACTGCTGTTTCTCTATAATAAAGCTTTGTAATTGTTTAATCACACGTCCAGGGGTGCAGAATGCTCAACTGGTTTCAATATGTTGTTTATTTTTATAGTTTGTTATATTGTTGGGCATTATAAAAAAAAAATTGAATTACAATTTAAAAACAGGGTGTAGGAAATCTTTGGTCACACTTTCATTTTTTAACTTCAACGTTGTAATAAATACAAACAATAGTTATTTTTACAATCCAATATAATCTTTCTTGAAAATCTCCATTCATGAAGTGAGTGTTGCCTGTCTGTTGACCATCTCTTTCCAAAACTTCCTGGATTCCCTGCCTGCTTTGCAGTATCTCAGTTTCTAAAGACTACATATCCCATGGTACCTTGCTGCCTCCAAGCAATGACTCCTGTACTGACTCCTGGAAATCCTCCTCTCAGCACCTCTGCAGCTCAGAAGGCAGGTTCTAGGAAATTGATGATGCAGCGGATTACATTAAAAGCAGAGTAGAAATAAGTAAAATAAATTGTGGAAAGAAAAATATGATTTTAAATTTTGACCATAGATTTGCTTTAAGTCTCAGGAATAATATGCCACTTTAGGTACTCTAGTCATTTATTTAATAATTACACATTCATTCAGGCCAGATAGTACAGTTCTCACTATTTTTCCAGCCCATTGTGGCTCTTATACATAGAAGCTACATCAGCCATTCTCAACCAGGGTTCCATGGAACCCTGGGGTTCCTCCAGAGGTTGCTAGGGGTTCCTTAAGCTGTGGCTGATGGACCACCTATTTGATGATGCCCACAGAGCTCAAGGTTCAGCACCACTCAGCAAAGTCAGCAGCATGGCACCAAATATCTTTTTAGCTGTCTTTAAGGGCGCCATTCTAAACACCACTTTAAGGGGGACATTCTTCCTATTGCCCACTAATATAAAGAGCATTGTTCCTATTGAGCCCTGACGATTTGGTTTTAGTAAGGGTTCCTCAAGACATGAAAATTATTTTTGGGGTTCATCTAGGGTTAAAAGGTTGAGAAAGCCTGATCTACATTTATCTACCCCTTTCTCTACTTGCCCATTCAAATAACACATTGGGGTTGATTTACTAAAGGTAAATAAACTTTGCAAGAGCAGTTGCTGCACAGCTTAGTAAATGAGGGAAAGCTCTGCTGTCTTCCATCATGTGCAAGCAAAAATGCTTTTTTTTTTCCTGTACATAATTGGGTATTCTTTACAAAGTGAAGCCTTACCTCATTTACTAAGCTCTGGAGCAACTGCATTTGTAGAGTGCAATTGCACTTTGCAAAGTGCACAGTCTATTTGGCTTTAGTAAATCAACACCACTGCATTCTGGGAATAGTTCATTTTAAGCATTATTCGCCATTTTTGTGATCACACACCCACACAGGCAGAGCTCTAGCACCAGACTCAAATTTTATTTTACATTAATGATTTATGTAATAATACCGTTTTCATCAGTTTTTATTATGGTGTAATGTAGAAAGGGGGAAAAAAACTCTTTCTAAGATCAAAGGTGACCTTTACCACTCTGCTTTGGAAACATTTCAAACAGGTAGCATCCATGTGCTCATGACTATTTTTAGGTGTAAATATCGAATTATGTAGGTAAAAATGACTGTAAAACATATTTTTTTATGAATTTACCATTATTTATTCCTAATTTAACAATGTAGCTAGAAATATATGCATTCATATGTTCTATCAAATGAATGCCTGCTCTGTCCTGAAAAAAATGCATAATATGTTGGGACACATTATAAAGGCATAAAACATTTTAAAAGAAATACCATTCATTCTGAAGTACAGGTATACCCCACTTTTAAGTACACAATGGGTTTTATTTACTTAAGCTGGAAAGTGAAAATCAGGCTCACTTCTGCATAGAAACCAATGAGCTTCCAGGTTTTATTACCAAAGCTTAATTGAACAAGCTGGGGTTAGAAGCTCATTGGTTTCTATGCAGAAGTGAGCCTGATTTTGCACTTTCCAGCTTTAGGAAATAAGCCCCATTGTGTACTTAAAAGTGGGGTATGCCTGAACAACGTTGTAGCTAGATAGTGCCATAGATGTAAGTCTCAGTAGGGGGAACTGCGTGGACCCCATGTTGAAAAATGTGTTATATTATTTGGGCCATCATATCTATATGGAGGGTGATTAGTGTTATTTAAATGTTGTAACCAAGGACCTAGCCTCTTTCTGAGATTTGTTGTTTACAAGTTGAAAAACTTTTTTTTTTTGCTAGAAAATTACTTAGAACCCCCAAACATTTTTATTCTAACACCCTAGAGAATAAAATGGCGGTCGTTGCAATACTTTCTGTCACACAGTATTTGCGCAGCGGTCTTACAAGCGTACTTTTTTGGGAAAAAATAAGACAACAGTAAAGTTAGCCCAATATTTTTTATATTGTGAAAGATAATGTTACGCCGAGTAAATTGATACCCAACATGTCACACATCAAAATTGAACCCGCTCGTGGAATGGCGACAAACCTTTACCCTTAAAAATGTCCACAGGCGATGGTTAAAAATTTTTACAGGTTGCATGTTTTGAAATACAGAGGAGGTCTAGGGCTAAAATTATTGCTCATGTATGCGTTCAATTCTGCATGCGAGCTCGTCGGGACGGGGCGCGTTTAAAATTTTTATTTTTTTCTTATTTATTTTACCCTTTATTTTTTATTTTTACACTGTTTAAAAAAAAAAAGTTATCACTTTTATTCCTATTACAAGGAATGTAAACATCCCTTGTGATAGAAAAAAAGCATGACAGGACCTCTTAAATATGAGATCTGAGGTCAAAAAGACCTCAGATCTCATATTTACACTAAAATGCAATAAAACATTTTTTTTAATTGTCATTTAAAAAAAATCACTAAAAAAATGGCCCTTTAAGAGCTGTGGGCGGAAGTCACGTTTTAATGTCGCTTCCGCCCTTCATTGTTGTGGAGACTCAGTTTCTCCTTAGTAAACTACATACCATCATTCGAGCGGTGTTTAGTCAGCCAGAACAGCTTACTGAGGAGGAACAGGAAGTGAGAAATTCAGACAAAGAAAACAATGAAAAAAAAAACATTTAGAAGGGAAATTGAAGGAAAAGGTAAGTGAACCAACAATGCACTACCTTAAAGGAACCTATTTAGAAAATAAAAAAACAAACCTTTACAACCCTTTAAAGTGTATCTAGAAGCAATTTTTTTTATATTTGCTTTATTTGTAAGGGGTTAGAAACAGATTTTTAATGCTGTCTGTGTTCCTAATGGAGAGATTCGCTTTCATTATATGTTCTGTTGACCCTTGTCAATGGGACCAAAATTGTGGGAAAAAATCCAAAAGAGGGGAAGTCTACCAATTCAGACTCTTGTTTAATGACAATTGCTTCAAACCATAATATTTCCTCTCCATAACAACTTCCTGTTGTGTCCAGTGGGGCACAGATAGCAAAAAAGAGCAAGAGTAAAGTTAACACATATCTCTGCTTATGGAGGCAGCCCCCATTTCAAGGCGTATGTCCCCAGGAAAAAGCAAAAGATGTTACCAGCACACCAATGATCTCCAGAGTGGGTCCAAAGTTTTAATCAGCGATCGTATTGTTACGGCAGATTGCAAAGTTTCGGAGCCTCGCAGGACCCCTTCATCAGACATGTGATGAAGGGGTCCAGCGATGTTTCCTAAACCTTGCAATCTACTATAATGATGTGATTGCTGATTAAAACTTTTGACCCACTCTGGAGATCCTTGGTGTGCTGGTGACATATTTTGCTTTGACTTGACACGGTTCCGTCTGTTGGTCGCTACCACACCACCTTTAATGCACAGCCATTTCTACAGGTTAGTGCGTTTCAGGTCCCCAGGAAACACACATCCCCAGCAGTGTTTGTATATTCATATTACACAGGTGTCAATTGTCTCTTAGGTGGCAAGTTGGCTTTCCTTTTCTGGCAGACCAAGGAGACTAAACCAGCCAATGCACCCAGCCAATGACTTACCCAGTAGCAGCCACCTGTATAGTTATGGCGCCTGATCTCAGCAGTCTGTCATGACTCACAGCCAGCGCTCATTAGCTGACAACAGAGGAAGCAGAGTGTCAGCGGAGCAAGGGGATTAGGTAAAATAAGAGCATTGTGATTGCTTCAGTACAAAAACAAACTGCTATCATGAGCTTCATCTGTGTCTGCTAGCCTGGACAATCATAGCTGATCCTGAATCTCCAACAGTAGAAGCACGATGACCTGGCAGTGTAAGGTATTTGTTATACCTTTTAGTGTCTACACCCCTGTCCTGAAGTGTTCAGCCTATTTCACCCAATAAATTAAATATTGCTGTGTAGTTGGAAATGCTTATAACACAGAATGCATTTTATGGTATTGGTGTGTAGTCTATGAGTTGAGAACTAGGCTGGGACCCTCAATTGGTTTTTGGGGTGCCAAGCTAATTGGATCTGTCTTTCACTTTATTGATATCTGTTGAGCACAACATCGTTTTGGTGTTCACAACTGCCCAACTGCACCTGTTAACCGTGTCCTTTTTTTTTACGTCTGTGTCCTGCACTTTATGTATTGCTTACTCCTGATGCCTGCACTACTGTGTATTACACATACTTGACCCATGAACTGTTTGCATTACTTACTCCTGACCCCTGCACTCTGTGTGTCATGTACTCCTCTGACCTCTCTATGTTACCCACTCCTGACATCTGCACTCTATACATTAACCCTAATCCCAGTACCATGTGCATTATACACTCCATTTCAGAAAGTCAACAAGGAATCTGTTACATGTTCCTTTTAGAATGCAAAAGCTCAAACAGGGACTGAAGAAATAATTTAACTGAATGACTCTTCCAGGGGTAGTCAATCTTCAACCCAAGAGACAATGCCCATGATAGGATTTGTAGTTTCATCACAGCTGGAGAGTTGAAAATTGCCGTTCCTGCTCTAATAAATAGCAATGACTGCACACACAACAGCCAACACCTCATCCAACACGGGCCAGAGCATTCATAGGCCAGAATGAGTGTGTGATCCAGGCTCCCTTCTTTACCACATACATTAGATCTTGAGGCACCCATTGTAAATTCTAGATGTGTATTCGTTTTTTGTCACAGTGTACTCAACAGACATTAAAGCCCCGTACACATGGGCAGAATGTCGGGAGACATTTTCTGGTTAAAAAAAAAAAAACATTCTGCCCATGTGTATGTCGGTCTGTCATTAGTGCATGCTCAAAAACCAGGAACCAACCGAGTCCCTATTACCACTCTTAGCCAACGGCAGAGAGCTCTGATCGGAGTGTTATGGCAGCCGTCCCCCTGTCAGAACACAACAGCTCAGTAGCGGAGATCGCTGGACTAATCTTGCATGGCTAGTACAGCAGCTCCACATGGAGCTGACAGCTAAAAAATGAATATTGTGCACCTTGGTTTAAGTGTGACACTGAGAGCGTACACTGCCACATAAATGTGGATACATTTTAAATGAACAGTGTAGTATGAATTTTGAATCAAGATAACCATTACAGAGGTGTTTCATTATTAGTTTATGAAGGATTCCTATTTCACCCAACAAGAACATCCACTTTTCAGTTTCATGCTGGACAATCTGCCTGTTATTTTCCAGAGTCAGTTCAAAATTATGGTGTCTTATTTTGTACACTCAGTGTGCCAATGCAGCAACCAACACTTGTTTGCTGCATTAATTTTCTTCCTTTTGGATTTTTTGAGGGTTTTCACTTGGTGATCATGCGAGTTAATCTGTTATTTTTCAACTTCCTTTAATAGAGCAAGCTGTCCAGCAAAAGTATCAGTAAAGCCTCGTACACACTAGTAGTTTTATTTTCGTTCAACCCAGCAGGGCTGAACAAAAGAAATGTATAGCTCAGGATGAGCCGCTGTACTAACTATCCCATGTTAGTACAGCACTCCCCCCTGCTGTGCTATTGTGTTCTGACAGGGGAACGGCCCCCCGCCAGAACACTCCGGTCAGTGCTTTCAGCTATTGGCAGAGAGCACTGATCGGGAGCCGAGCAGCAGACTTTTTTCCGGCTTCTATCAGACCGACTGCAGTACACACTGCATTGAACCATTTGTATTGAATCGGCCGATGCAGCCCAACATTCGGCCTGTGTATACTAGGCTTTAGTGTGCTGAAACAGACCATTTAACACTGATAAGGGTTCTTACAATGATCAACTTTTATTCATTCTTGTAAAACCTTGTACCAAAAGGGGAAAAAAATGTTGTTGTAACTGTTTAAAAAAGTGAAATTCAGCTTAATTTGCTAATCAAGTCCATCTAAATCTGCTAGTGCATCTCATGCCACGTACACATGACCGGACTTTCCGGCAGATTAGGTCTGACAGGATCAGTCTGTCGGACAATTCAATCGTGTGTGGGCTAATCCAACTGTTTTGTTATAAAAATCCAACGGTCCTAGAAATAGAACGTTTCAAATCTATCCAACGGACTCAATTCCTATTGGGAAAAACGTTCGTCTGTATGCTGGTCTGACGTTCAAAACGACCGGACTTTTGAATGGACTTAGTCCGTTCGTGTGTGGCCAAGTCCATTCGTTCGGAAGTCAGTCGGAACGCCGCTGAAAAGTCAATCGGGAGGACCATCGGACCTAGTCTGCGGGAAAGTCCGGTCATGTGTACGCAGCATAACACTACTCTCTCCCAATATTGACAGTACTACTGTCCAGTGTTGTCTCTGTTACTCGCTGGATTGCCAGGTGAAAAAAAAACTATAAAAAAGCTGTTAAAAAAAATGTAGCCATCACATTTAGGCCCCTTTTACACTGGGACAGAAGTGGCATTGGCGGTAAAACTGCGCTATTTTTAGAGTCGCTTTACCATCATTTTAGTGCGCTATTCGGCCGCTTGCAGGGAGGTTTAAACCCCTGTGAGCGGCCGAAAAAGGGTTAAAACCGCAGCTGCGCTTTGCCATTGGTATAGCCGTGCTGCCCCATTGATTTCAATGGGCAGGAGTGGTGAAGGAGCAGTGTATACACCGCTCCTTCACCGCTCCAAAGATGCTTTTTTAATGTCCTGCAAGCGCACCTCTCCAGTGTGAAAGCCCTCTGGCTTTCCAACTGGAGACACAGCAGCGGCAGTTTCAGGGTGCTTTGCAGGGGGCCTTAAGGATTGCTAAGCTACTATATATTGCATTTGTGTAAATTAAACTGCATTGGTATATATTAATTTGATGTGTTTTTTTTTATTTATGTTGCTACAGTACATTTCTTACTTGTGTAAATCGTATCCTGGAATATATGTGGATCTTGATAAACAATGAACATGATAACAACTTGCCAATGTGTACCAGGAATCTTAGTCTCTCTGTTTATGGAATATTCCATTCATTTCCTGACTGTGCCACTGACAAAAGCAATGTCTAGAAGGCACATCTGAAGGCCATGCAGTTTTTATTTCTGTCTACATTATTTTGAAAACTGTTCTGATTTGTAACACTGGATCGGCCACAGTGTGCTATGGAGCTGGATTGAGCTAGCTTTTAAAGATTTTGGTAGAATCCACAGGGAAAAAAAAACAAGAACAAAAGGAGCATGTGCTAGCCTGCTGACTATGGAAAATATGCATACTGTAGAAATTAACAAATTATTGAAAAAAGGTAAAATTGCTTTAAAATGTTCAATCAGTGTGGTGTGAATATTAGCTAGTAAAAGCATGTAAAAGCCTAAATATAGGGTGGCATGACCAAGACGGTGGCGGTGTAGGACGCGTAGTTGAGGAGCTCTGCTACCACTGCGGGGAATTGATCCTGCGTCTCTCCTAAACTAGCTGAATCTTTCCCTAAATCGTCCCAGCGGGGAATAGCACGGTGTCAGGCTAGGAGCAGATAACAGGTAACAGTTCAGGTGTGCTGATTATACAAAGAGTTCAAAGAACAAGAGCACATACCATGAGCAGGTCTAAGCGGAGCAGGTCAGCTGGGACTTGTAGTTCACCGCTGCAGATGAAGGTAGATTTTTGCTGGACCTTGTAGTTCACCGCTGCAGATGAGGATAGATGTTAGCTGATGCTTGTCGTTCACAGCTGCAGATGAAGGTAGATGTTTGCTGGACCTTGTAGTTCACTGCTGCAGATGAGGGTACTACAATAGAATCAGGCAAAGCATAGTCTAGGCAAGCTGGGTCATACACAGGTAAATCAGAGTCCAAACGGTACCGAATCAGAAGCGAGCAAGGAGGCTCAAACAAGCCGGGTCATACACAAAATACACAGAGCAAATATCAGTTGGATCAAACACGAAAGTAAACTCTAACACGAGCACTGACAGAATGCTGATACAGGTGATTTAAAGGTGAGCTGGCCAATCACTGTTGTTTCCCAGGCAAAGGCTGTGTCAGGTGAGTTGTGCTGGGTACTAAAGGGATCCTAATACTGACACACGGATCCGGAACAGAACCAAGATACAAAAGCAGTGAAACACCCCTAAATCTCCCAAGTCTCCTGGAGGAGCGCCTGTAGCCGTGTACACGTGGATAGTAAGAGCAACGTGGCGTCCCAGACAGAGGTTCCTGAGCCCGCACTGATGGAACAGAGTAACTTCGCTAATGCAGGCGATTACAGGCTGCCAATCCATGCTGTCAACTCTCGTCACCAAGCTTGACACCGTTCAGCTGGAAATCAGCCTCATCCAGCAGGAATTCAATAAGATTGATTTAAGATAAGATTTCTGCATCTAGTGTACTACACTCCCTTTCTAGGATTTACCCAGGTGTGGATAACACCTGTCCCAAATGCAGGCAGTCGGTAGGAACATTTATTCATATGGTATGGGAATGCCCCCATATTCAACCTTCTGGCAGGCAGTGGTTGCTGACGTTAATAAGGTTACAGGTCTCTCTCTGGACAGGGACCCAATTGTTTTTCTACTGGGCATCACTGGCAATCTGGTAATCACCAAGCACATTAAACTCTTCACATTCTACACAGCTTACTATGCTCGGAAGACGATTCTGTCCAAATGGAAGCTCTCGGATCGCCCCCAGCTCTCAGCTTGGAGAGCACTTATTAACACTGTTCTACCGCTATACAAACTAAAGGCCCATACACACGATCAGACTTTTTGACAACAAACATGCAAATTAGCTGTTTTGGAGCAACATCCGACCGTGTGTACACTCCATCGGACAAACTTTTTTGGTTTTCATCAGACATTTGTTGGCTGTGCGAACGGACAAACTTTCTGGCAACAAAAGTCCGATGGAGCAAAGTCTGATCGTGTGTACAGAAAACCATAGGACTTTTGTACAAAGTACAAACAGGCATGCTCAGAACCAATGCAAAAGATCAGACAACAATACAGAAATTGACCAAAGGTGGCGGTAAAGAGCAGAAAAACCACATGATTTGGTGAAAGTAGGCTGAAAAAGTCCTGCTGTGTGTATGCAATACAAGTTTAGGGCCGACGCCCTTTGTACAAAAATCCAAGGGAAAGTTTGTACAAAGTCCTATCGTGTGTATGAGGCTTCACTTATATGGGACATAAATGCCCTCAGAAGTTTGACAAAATCTGTGTAGCCTGGGTACAAGCTAGGCACCTCATGATATAGACAACTGGGGAAAAAGAGATATGGTACTAAATAACCGCCTGAGGGATCTGCAGGTATAGTTGGATCCTCTTTTTACCTACTGGATGCTGGGAATATATTCCATGACCTAAGGTGGATGTGGCTCCCCCCCTTCCCCCCTGCCTCCCTCCCTCCCCCCCGCTTCTACTTTTTCATACTGAAACCCCAAAGTGGTGCATTGTCGCCAAAGGCGTGTTGCACTTTCCACTAGTCATGTTGTTCTGAATGTAAACCTTCTCCCTGATGATGAGATATTGTAATTTGACATTGAATATTACAATTATTGTTAGCTATTTTATGTTGACTGGTTCCGGTGATGAAGAGCAGATCTATGTCAAAGCACTGTTGATTTACTCCTTTATGTCAAACGAATGTAGTATTTCCATGTGTAATGTTTTACTACTTCAATAAACATTCCTTCTTTTAATCATGGTCTTGAAGTTCTTAATAGGAACAGAATATAAGGTCTGAGCTAATGTCAATATGGATCTCTGAATAACATTTATCTGCCACTAACCCTTTTCTGATTAGTCTGATTTGTGATGATCTATTTTTCTGATGTCAAATGACCATCATAGTAAATTGATTTGACTCTTGCAGCTCTCTCCCCAGAATGTTCTCCATACAATTAAAAGTCTTCACTCTCTCGTCTACACAGCAGAGGTTTCAACAGTCACCCTGCGGGGTTTATGTGTGCTTTCTGTTTGGAGGAGCTGTCCAGCAGTTGCATTACACTGTTTGGAATTCAATGTAAGCTTAGTGAAATTACTAAACTGACTGGCATGTTGCTAAAGGCATAAACTAACAGGTGAGTTTTCTCCCAGGCTTTGCCCACCAGCACCTCCTGCGGCTACTCAGAATTTTCTAAACTTCCATGTATTGAAGACTGGACAACCTAACTAATCCCACAATACAATGCCCAGTCCCTGAGCAAAGTTTTCAATTATTTTGTTTACTAAAAGAAATATCTATAATGTGCAATATTAAGACAGAGAAGTTGTAAGGGAGTCATTGCCATAGATATTTTATAGAAATAAATAGTAATAAATAGTTAAGCTTCTTTTAACAATCGGTCCGTGTGAGCATTGTTGATTTAGGATAAGGACTCAAATTTCAGTCCTTACTCCACTGTGCAAAATAATAAGCAGAATGCTTCAAACCACTAAATTGCCCCTGCCTCTTTCAAAACATTTAACAATTGAATATTTGCTAGGTGAACATCAAGTGTCGATATCAATAAAAGGTATACATCACGTGCAAAAATAGAGCCATTACCAGCATTATTAAGCTACATTATAATGCCACGTTAAAAAATATGCTGGTCCTGAGCTCCAAGCATAAGCAAAGTCTCGAAGTCCTGAGCTCCAAGTCTAGGTAATCTAGGTCAAGTTGTCTCTAGCCATCAATCAATATTACTGCAATTAGCCAACATTAGGTGAACAGTATGGCTGCCCCCATGTACAAAGATATTGCAAACCAGAAGCATTAGTAGGATGTCAGCAGGTCCAGGCACCCTGGTGTACAATAACACTTTATGCACAGTTCTGTTCAAAGTGTCTTTTGGCAAACTATTAGTTTGAGAGAGAAAGCAAAGAAAAAAGTCTGGACTTTCTCAGTGCCCCATAAACCCAACACTGTATAAAAATGATATCACATGTTTATTACAATATAAAGTATTAAACACAATGACAAAAACACACAATTTTAAAAGATACCAAAAAGAATGCACCCATATGACCCTGAGGTAGATCCCATACAAATTGAGATGTTACAACAATCCCAACCTTTACCTCATGGTAAATATACAGGAGCATGACCTCATGTTGCAATTCATCCCCAACATGATTTGGGGTGATGACCACTTCTTCAGGAGACAAAGGTGGGTATATAATACATCTGAAGGGAAAAGATAATAACATAGTGTATATACAGTATGCAGATACATACAAAAATACATAAACAAAAACATCAAAATATATCACACTTTCAGCAATATAACATAAATGCAATGATATGGCCGCAAAGAGAACCCAAAGAGCTTACCAAATTAGCAGAGGCAGCCAGTAAACTGGGGAGGGGGGGCAGGCCCAGACCCAGAAAAAAAACTCTCCCCTGGGGTGTACGTTAGATCCAACACATATCCGAAACAATCCTGAGATAGGAACTGTAAAGTATCAAAGACCCAGATGTAACAATATAGGATAAAAAAAAAGTCCTTAGTCCCTCCTAACCGCTCCGTTGATAGAAGAATAAGCTCCCAACAACCAAGGAGGCATAAAAAAAACTTACCTACTCTTAGATCAGATCTCAGCTGGGCATAAATTCCCGCTCTGCACCAACCAACAAGCTTTAGCCCCTGTACACATGATCGGAGATTCCAACGGAATGCGTCCGATCGGAGCGTTTTGTCGGATATTCTGACTGTGTGTGGTATGCATCGGACTGTTTCCATCGGAATATCAGTCGGACCAAATTTTCCAACTTGCCGGAAATATTTTCCGACAAAATGCTCCGATCGGACATACTCCGATCATGTGTAGAGAATTCCAATCGGACAAAGTGCCACGCATGCTCAGATCAAATTCCTACATCAAAGCTATTGGCTACTAGCCTGAACATAGTCCCGTCGTAATGAAATAACGTCATCACGTCGGATTTTCAGACAACTTCGTCCGACCGTGTGTATACAACAGTTTTGGACAAAATCCGTCTGACAAAATCCGACGGATTTGGTTGTCGGAATCTCCGACCGTGTGTACAAGGGCTAAGAAAATCTGGATTTTGAAAGGCTGTAGAAAAGAGAAGACTGCAGATAAATAGATACAACCTATGTAGGAGGATTTGTTTAATCTCTGTGTATCACCTGAGCCCACTCACTCCACTGGGTATATTCAGTATAAGGGTCTACAACCACTTTAAATGTTAAGGCGTAGCATGTCCTCCAACAAGCTTGTCCATACATTACCTATTCAAACTTTTAAGCATAAAACATAAACAAAACAAAAAAAAAATATGACTTTATTCCCAGCAATGTACTTAAGAAAGTTTGAATACTGAGGCTTCCTTCACATAGCCATAAAAAATACACACATACAAGTGTTTTTCAACTGCTTGCAGCCTGGCCTATAAAAAAATGATGAGGGGCAGGAGCTTCCCATCCCAGGTGGATGTCATGTAACATCATCCTAGTCATGTGCCTCTTGCACACTCTAGCAGCCACACTGTGACTCAATCTGTCAGTTTGATAGATTGTTGTATCGGGCTGGGCCCAATACCATGTGATCTGGGTAGCCAACCACAGCAATCACATGTCAGTTGTACTCATTCATAGCCATTCATTGTGTACTGTTGTGATGATCTCTGTGACTGGTCACAGTGATCATATGGTACAGACAGGGCCAATCACAATACATATGTATCACGTGATAGCTGTGGTTATCACATGATATAAGCAATCATAGTTTAACCACTTGCCGCCCGCCCTATAGCAAATGGACGACGGCAAAGTGGTTTCATAATCCTGACCGGACGTCATATGACGTGATCAGGATTATGAGCCGCTGCGCGCCCCCGGGGGCGCGCATCGCGGCGATCGTTGTTGCGGGGTGTCAGTCTGACACCCGGCAACTACGATCTCGGTAAAGAGTCTCCGACGGAGACTCTTTACCACGTGATCAGCCGTGTCCAATCACGGCTGATCACAGTGTAAATAGGAAAAGCCGGTGATCGGCTTTTCCTCACTCGCGTCTGTCAGACGCGAGCAGAGGAGAGCCGATCAGCTGCTCCTCTGACAGGGGGGGGTCTGTGCTGATCGATTATCAGCACAGCCCCCCCGAGGATGCCCACACTGGACCACCAGGGACGCCACCAGACCACCAGGGATGCCAAGGACAAGGTATGCCACCCTAGACCACCAGGGATTCTAGTCAGTGCCACAATGGATGCCAATCAGTGCCCATAATGGATGCCAATCAGTGCCCACAATGGGCATCACTGATTGGCATGCATTATTGATTGGCACTGATTGGCATCCATTAGTGCAATATATTATAATACAATGCTGCCTATCAGTTCCCATCTGTGCCGCCTATCAGTGCCTACCCATGCCCACCTGTGCCGCCTACCCATGCCCACCTGTGTCGCCTACCCATGCCCACCTGTGCCGCCTAACCCATGCCCACCTGTGCCACTTATCCATGCCCATCCATGCCAATCCGTGCCAATTTGTGCCACCTATCAGTGCCCATCCGTGTCGCCCATCAGTGCCACCCATCAGTGCCGCCTATCAGTGCCACATATCGGTGTCCATCAATGCCACCTCATCAGTGCCACTTCATTGGTGCCACCTCATCGGTGCCCATCAGTGGCGCCTTATCATTGCCCATCAGTGTAACCCCATCAGTGCCCATCAGTGAAGGAGAAAACTTACTTATTTGCAAAGTTTTGAAACTGAAACAAAAAAAAAACATTTTTTTTTCAAAATTTTCGGTATTTTTTTATTTGTTTAGCAAAAAATAAAAACCGTAGAGGTGATCAAATACCACCAAAAGAAAGCTCTATTTGTGGGAAAAAATTGATACAAATTTCATTTGGGTACAGTGTAGCATGACCGCGCAATTGTCATTCAAAGTGCGACATCGCTGAAAGCTCAAAATTGGTCTGGGCAGGAAGGTGTTTAAGTGCCCGGTATTGAAGTGGTTAAAAAAAAATCCTGATCACTTCACCAGAGTAGTAGAGTGTCACTATGGTAACAATGTACTGCATGTAAAAAAAAAGTAAAAAAAAAAAATAATGTTAGAGAACTGAGAAAAAAAATGTCAATATCCCCAAACACTGCCACACCAGTCATATGATTTTATTTCGTTTCTTTATATTTCAAAAAATTGTAACAAAAAAGTACACAAAAAAAAAATCAGCATGCCTCTTACTAAATAACTTGGACTGTCTACTTTCCAAAAAGGGGTCATTTGGGGGATATTTGTACAGTCCTGGCATTTTAGAGTAAGAGATAGGCAGTGAGAGAGAGATGCAGTGAGTACATCAGGATTGATACATTTTCAAATATATATATATATATATATATATATATATATTGTAGACATGTCACTGGAGAAGTGATCGAGGGGGTGTACATCTCACCTAGGTTGCTACACAGTGTGAGATGGTAAATCCAGGATGGATCAGTTTCTCAGCAGCGATATGCTGCTGAGTTGTTATTTAATTTTGCCGGGCCTGGGTTTATATGGAATGGCAGGTAGGTTTGGTAGAGGGACCTGTCATTCCACATCCCCCGATCCAGTTCTGGGTTTGGGATCAGGTGAGCTTTGATCCTAATTAGCCTGGGAAGCTAAAGGCTCTGCAGGGTCTGCAGGTGGTTGCTCTCAGCCAGGGAAACGAACAGTCTGTGTGTTTGAGGAAGCTGCAAGCACAGCCAGTGCTGGAGCTAACATCCACCCTGCGATATCCAGACGAAAGACGCTGTGTTTATAAGTGTCAGATAGGTGAGAAGAACCTGTTAGTAAGCGCCCAGCCGGGCTAGGTTGTTTTGTTTTTGTTATTATTTTGTGCCTGTTATACACAAGAAGCACGGTGTTGCTGTATACTTTGTTTGTTGGACTGTTTGTACCACGAATAAACGCCAAGTTCTACTTTATAAAGTCCAAGTCTGCTGTGAACTGTGTCCAAACACACCCTACCCCGGGAAGATCCCTTACAATTGGTGGAGGTAGCGGGCAACACGGTTGCTAGGGGCAACGGTGTGGACAGACTTGGCTACAGCTGCTGATGTCCTGGGTGAAAGCTGCAACTACACTCCAAGAACAGTCCAGCAACATGGAGGAGATGCTGAAGCAGTTTATGCAAGTGAGTTTGCAACAACAGCAGGCTCAGACAGAGGCCAATAGACGACATGAACAGTCCATGGCTGAACAACAGCAGGCGCAGACAGAGGCCAATAGACGACATGAACAGTACATGGCGGCACAACATCAGATGCATAAGGAAGAGTTGCAAGCTTTGCACCAAAGCCAACAACAACTTATCGAGCACCTGATAGTAAATCGAGAGGCGCCTGTGGTTGCTAATCCACCCACAATGGAGGGAGCCGCTCCAGAGATTTTTTTTGGGAGAAGGACTGTGCAGAAAGCGCTGCAAAAGATGACTGCTGAGGACGATGTTGAAGCCTATCTAACAGTATTTGAGCGCGTGGCTGAGCGAGAGAAGTTACCAGCCGCTGAGTGGGCAGAGGTAATTGCGCCCTATTTAACAGGTGAACCTCAAAAGGCCTACTATGACCTCAGTGAGCAAGAGGTTAAGGACTATACTCGGCTAAAAGAGGAGATACTTGCCCGACTAGGAGTTACTACTGCAGTCCGTGCCCGGAGGGTACGCAACTGGAGCTACAGTCTGGACAAATCAGCGAGGTCCCAGATGTATGACCTAATCCATTTGGCAAGAAAGTGGTTGGAGCCAGACACTTCTACTCCTGCACAAATCCTAGAGAAGGTCGTGATGGATCGCTACCTCCGAGCGCTTCCTACTGACCTGCAACGCTGGGTGGGACAAGGTGATCCTAGGAACGCAAACGAACTTGTCAACCTTGTGAAGAGGTTCCAGGCGACTGAGGACTACCTCCGTGATGTTCCTGCAGCATCTTCACCTCCCCGGAGCGCCAGATCTGTGCCGTCAGCTGGTAAGAGACTTCCATCTATTGGGGGAGTGTGGAGGGGTGCTGATGGGGGGAAAAGGGCTCAAGTGGTGTCTCAGGGACAAAAGACTGGTGATGGTCCCGGGTGGCTAAGGGGCTCTGAAAAGGACTCCTTGCCAAAGAGACCAGGCCCTATCCAGTGTTGGAGATGCCATGAGGCGGGACACGTGTCTGCCCGTTGCCCTCTTACCTCTGAACCCATGGAATGTGACGCTAGCCGGCGTCAGTCGCTATTTGCGGAACCATCTTGTGCTGCAGTTCCTGGACTAGAGACTGAACCGCAAATCTGCAACATCACAATCAATGACTTTCCTGTTAAAGCGTTAATGGACTCAGGAAGCCTTGTAACCTTGGTGCATGCTAGCCTGGTGACTGGGGACTTAGAGTCTAAAAAGCATATGAGTGTTGTGTGCATACATGGTGATACAAAAGTGTACCCTATAGTGCTGGCTAAAGTCGGGACTGAACAAGGCACCGTACAATATGAAGTGGGTGTGGTTAAAAACCTCATGCATAATGTAATATTGGGGCGCGATTTTCCATTATTCTGGGCTCTTTGGGAAAAAAGAAAAATCCCCAAAAGGAGTGAGGATACCTCTAAGGGGGTTGCCTTGTCCACTGTGAATGATAAAAATGTGCAGGATGAAAATGATTGTTTTCCTTTGCAGGTCCTGGCTGGGGAGGAGGAGGCTCCTCCCACTGAGCAAAATATACTAGACTTAGAGGTGTCTAGCGATAATTTTGGGACTGCACAATTACAGGACCCCACTCTCAAAAATGCGAGAGAGCAGGTTGCTGTTATGAACGGGGTACCTCAGGAACCAGATGCTGAAAAAAGATTTCCACATTTTTCGGTGACTAATGATCTTTTCTATAGAGTCAATAAGGTTAAAGATGAGATTGTGGAACAGCTTCTGGTACCTAAGCCGTACCGGCGTCAGGTGCTTGACATGGCACATAACCATGTTCTTGGGGGACACTTGGGGACTGACAAAACGCGAGAGAGGGTTCTCCAGAGGTTTTTTTGGCCGGCCATATATGATGACATTAAAAAATACTGTGAGTCGTGCCCCACATGTCAGGTTAGTGCCCCAGTGTCACATTTTCGCAGTCCTTTGGTTTCGCTCCCTATTATAGAGGTGCCTTTTGAGCGTATTGCCATGGATTTAGTGGGTCCCATTGTAAAGTCAGCTAGAGGACACCAGTATATTTTGGTAGTCCTGGATTATGCGACCCGCTATCCTGAGGCTGTACCCTTAAGAAACACTGCATCTAAAACAATTGCACGTGAGTTGTTTTATATGTTCTCTAGGACTGGGATCCCCAAAGAAATCCTAACTGACCAAGGTACGCCATTTATGTCGAAAGTAATGAAGGAATTATGCAAACTATTTAAAATCTCACACATCCGTACCTCTGTGTACCACCCCCAGACGGACGGATTGGTGGAGAGATTTAATAAAACTTTGAAACATATGTTGAAGAAAGTGGTGACAAAAGATGGTCGTGACTGGGATCATTTATTACCCTACCTCATGTTTGCTATTAGGGAGGTGCCCCAAGCGTCCACAGGGTTCTCACCATTCGAGTTGGTCTATGGTCATCACCCTAGGGGTCTACTGGACATTGCAAAAGAGACATGGGAGAATGAGTCCACCCCATACAAGAGTGTTATTGAGCATGTAGCACAAATGCAGGACCGTATAGCCACTGTAATGCCCCTGGTAAGGGAACACCTCCAGAGGGCTCAAGAGGCCCAAAGTAGAATTTACAACCGGTCCGCAAGAATCAGGACATTCAACCCAGGCGATAGGGTCCTTATACTAGTCCCCACTGTTGAGAGTAAATTCTTGGCGAAGTGGCAAGGTCCTTATGAAATTGTTGAAAAGATCAGTGAGGTGAACTACAAGGTGCACCAACCAGGTAGAAGGAAGCCTTTCCAAGTTTATCACATAAACTTGATCAAGCCCTGGAAAGACAGGGAATCCTTGGTGGCGACAAATACTGTTAATGATTTGTCACAACCAATCCCTCCAGTCAAGGTAGGTGATACTCTATCAGTGTCACAGAAACAGGAGGCTCTGGAATTTTTACAGAAAAACAAAAACAAGTTCTCTGACCTCCCAGGGCGTACACACCTCATCCATCATCACATTGAAACTGAGCCTAGAAGCAGAGTAAACCTTAAGCCCTATAGGATACCGGAGGCACGTAGGGAAGCCGTATCTGCCGAGGTAAAACGTATGCTTGCTCTGGGGGTAATTGAGGTGTCACAGAGTGAATGGTCCAGCCCAATTGTGCTAATCCCAAAGCCCAATGGAACTTGGAGGTTCTGTAACGATTTCAGAAAGTTGAATGAGATCTCCAAGTTCGATGCGTATCCTATGCCCAGGGTAGATGAGTTGATTGAGAAGTTGGGTAACGCCAGGTACATAACCACTCTCGATCTCACAAAGGGCTACTGGCAGATTCCACTTTCTGGTGAGGCTAAAGAGAAAACTGCATTCTCCACCCCTGATGGGCTATTCCAGTATGTAGTGATGCCATTCGGGTTACATGGAGCGCCTGCAACTTTCCAGAGGTTGATGGACTTGATTCTGCGACCACATCGTGATTACTCAGCTGCCTACCTCGATGATGTGGTCATTTTTAGCCCTGATTGGGAAAGTCACCTCTGTAAGGTACAGGCCGTGTTGGATGCCATAAGTGATGCGGGGTTGACCATAAATGCCGAGAAGTGTGCTCTAGCCCTAGAAGAGGCCAAATATCTGGGCTACATTATTGGGAGAGGGTTGATTAAGCCACAGCTAAATAAAATTGAGGCAATACAGAATTGGCCTAGACCCCTGACAAGGAAACAGGTTAGAGCTTTCCTGGGTATTACGGGGTATTACCGTAGATTTGTGCCGAACTTTGCCTCAGTTGCTGCTCCACTAACTGACTTGACAAAGGGCGGAAAGACAGCAATGGTCACGTGGACCCCAGAGGCCGAGAAGGCTTTCCAAAGCCTTAAGTCTGCCTTGTGCCAACCACCTGTGTTAGTTACCCCCGATTTCAGGCGAGAATTTCTGGTCCAGACAGATGCCTCTAACACAGGCTTAGGTGCAGTACTCTCACAAGTAGTGAATGGTGAGGAGCATCCAGTGACGTACTTGAGTAGAAAACTAACCCCGGCCGAGAAAAATTATGCCATTGTGGAGCGAGAATGTTTGGCAGTAAAGTGGGCCCTAGAATCTTTAAAGTATTACTTGCTAGGCAGGAAATTTAAGTTGGTGACAGACCATGCCCCCCTAACATGGATGAAGTTAAACAAGGAGAGAAATGCAAGAGTGACTAGATGGTTTCTCTCCCTACAAAACTTTAATTTCACTGTGGAACACAGGCCAGGGAAATTACAGGCAAATGCTGACGCATTGTCAAGGGTAAGTTGTCTGTGGGGACAAAAGGCTCAGCCCTCCGGTCTGAAAAAGAGGGGGGGGATATGTAGACATGTCACTGGAGAAGTGATCGAGGGGGTGTACATCTCACCTAGGTTGCTACACAGTGTGAGATGGTAAATCCAGGATGGATCAGTTTCTCAGCAGCGATATGCTGCTGAGTTGTTATTTAATTTTGCCGGGCCTGGGTTTATATGGAATGGCAGGTAGGTTTGGTAGAGGGACCTGTCATTCCACATCCCCCGATCCAGTTCTGGGTTTGGGATCAGGTGAGCTTTGATCCTAATTAGCCTGGGAAGCTAAAGGCTCTGCAGGGTCTGCAGGTGGTTGCTCTCAGCCAGGGAAACGAACAGTCTGTGTGTTTGAGGAAGCTGCAAGCACAGCCAGTGCTGGAGCTAACATCCACCCTGCGATATCCAGACGAAAGACGCTGTGTTTATAAGTGTCAGATAGGTGAGAAGAACCTGTTAGTAAGCGCCCAGCCGGGCTAGGTTGTTTTGTTTTTGTTATTATTTTGTGCCTGTTATACACAAGAAGCACGGTGTTGCTGTATACTTTGTTTGTTGGACTGTTTGTACCACGAATAAACGCCAAGTTCTACTTTATAAAGTCCAAGTCTGCTGTGAACTGTGTCCAAACACACCCTACCCCGGGAAGATCCCTTACAATTGGTGGAGGTAGCGGGCAACACGGTTGCTAGGGGCAACGGTGTGGACAGACTTGGCTACAGCTGCTGATGTCCTGGGTGAAAGCTGCAACTACACTCCAAGAACAGTCCAGCAACATGGAGGAGATGCTGAAGCAGTTTATGCAAGTGAGTTTGCAACAACAGCAGGCTCAGACAGAGGCCAATAGACGACATGAACAGTCCATGGCTGAACAACAGCAGGCGCAGACAGAGGCCAATAGACGACATGAACAGTACATGGCGGCACAACATCAGATGCATAAGGAAGAGTTGCAAGCTTTGCACCAAAGCCAACAACAACTTATCGAGCACCTGATAGTAAATCGAGAGGCGCCTGTGGTTGCTAATCCACCCACAATGGAGGGAGCCGCTCCAGAGATTTTTTTTGGGAGAAGGACTGTGCAGAAAGCGCTGCAAAAGATGACTGCTGAGGACGATGTTGAAGCCTATCTAACAGTATTTGAGCGCGTGGCTGAGCGAGAGAAGTTACCAGCCGCTGAGTGGGCAGAGGTAATTGCGCCCTATTTAACAGGTGAACCTCAAAAGGCCTACTATGACCTCAGTGAGCAAGAGGTTAAGGACTATACTCGGCTAAAAGAGGAGATACTTGCCCGACTAGGAGTTACTACTGCAGTCCGTGCCCGGAGGGTACGCAACTGGAGCTACAGTCTGGACAAATCAGCGAGGTCCCAGATGTATGACCTAATCCATTTGGCAAGAAAGTGGTTGGAGCCAGACACTTCTACTCCTGCACAAATCCTAGAGAAGGTCGTGATGGATCGCTACCTCCGAGCGCTTCCTACTGACCTGCAACGCTGGGTGGGACAAGGTGATCCTAGGAACGCAAACGAACTTGTCAACCTTGTGAAGAGGTTCCAGGCGACTGAGGACTACCTCCGTGATGTTCCTGCAGCATCTTCACCTCCCCGGAGCGCCAGATCTGTGCCGTCAGCTGGTAAGAGACTTCCATCTATTGGGGGAGTGTGGAGGGGTGCTGATGGGGGGAAAAGGGCTCAAGTGGTGTCTCAGGGACAAAAGACTGGTGATGGTCCCGGGTGGCTAAGGGGCTCTGAAAAGGACTCCTTGCCAAAGAGACCAGGCCCTATCCAGTGTTGGAGATGCCATGAGGCGGGACACGTGTCTGCCCGTTGCCCTCTTACCTCTGAACCCATGGAATGTGACGCTAGCCGGCGTCAGTCGCTATTTGCGGAACCATCTTGTGCTGCAGTTCCTGGACTAGAGACTGAACCGCAAATCTGCAACATCACAATCAATGACTTTCCTGTTAAAGCGTTAATGGACTCAGGAAGCCTTGTAACCTTGGTGCATGCTAGCCTGGTGACTGGGGACTTAGAGTCTAAAAAGCATATGAGTGTTGTGTGCATACATGGTGATACAAAAGTGTACCCTATAGTGCTGGCTAAAGTCGGGACTGAACAAGGCACCGTACAATATGAAGTGGGTGTGGTTAAAAACCTCATGCATAATGTAATATTGGGGCGCGATTTTCCATTATTCTGGGCTCTTTGGGAAAAAAGAAAAATCCCCAAAAGGAGTGAGGATACCTCTAAGGGGGTTGCCTTGTCCACTGTGAATGATAAAAATGTGCAGGATGAAAATGATTGTTTTCCTTTGCAGGTCCTGGCTGGGGAGGAGGAGGCTCCTCCCACTGAGCAAAATATACTAGACTTAGAGGTGTCTAGCGATAATTTTGGGACTGCACAATTACAGGACCCCACTCTCAAAAATGCGAGAGAGCAGGTTGCTGTTATGAACGGGGTACCTCAGGAACCAGATGCTGAAAAAAGATTTCCACATTTTTCGGTGACTAATGATCTTTTCTATAGAGTCAATAAGGTTAAAGATGAGATTGTGGAACAGCTTCTGGTACCTAAGCCGTACCGGCGTCAGGTGCTTGACATGGCACATAACCATGTTCTTGGGGGACACTTGGGGACTGACAAAACGCGAGAGAGGGTTCTCCAGAGGTTTTTTTGGCCGGCCATATATGATGACATTAAAAAATACTGTGAGTCGTGCCCCACATGTCAGGTTAGTGCCCCAGTGTCACATTTTCGCAGTCCTTTGGTTTCGCTCCCTATTATAGAGGTGCCTTTTGAGCGTATTGCCATGGATTTAGTGGGTCCCATTGTAAAGTCAGCTAGAGGACACCAGTATATTTTGGTAGTCCTGGATTATGCGACCCGCTATCCTGAGGCTGTACCCTTAAGAAACACTGCATCTAAAACAATTGCACGTGAGTTGTTTTATATGTTCTCTAGGACTGGGATCCCCAAAGAAATCCTAACTGACCAAGGTACGCCATTTATGTCGAAAGTAATGAAGGAATTATGCAAACTATTTAAAATCTCACACATCCGTACCTCTGTGTACCACCCCCAGACGGACGGATTGGTGGAGAGATTTAATAAAACTTTGAAACATATGTTGAAGAAAGTGGTGACAAAAGATGGTCGTGACTGGGATCATTTATTACCCTACCTCATGTTTGCTATTAGGGAGGTGCCCCAAGCGTCCACAGGGTTCTCACCATTCGAGTTGGTCTATGGTCATCACCCTAGGGGTCTACTGGACATTGCAAAAGAGACATGGGAGAATGAGTCCACCCCATACAAGAGTGTTATTGAGCATGTAGCACAAATGCAGGACCGTATAGCCACTGTAATGCCCCTGGTAAGGGAACACCTCCAGAGGGCTCAAGAGGCCCAAAGTAGAATTTACAACCGGTCCGCAAGAATCAGGACATTCAACCCAGGCGATAGGGTCCTTATACTAGTCCCCACTGTTGAGAGTAAATTCTTGGCGAAGTGGCAAGGTCCTTATGAAATTGTTGAAAAGATCAGTGAGGTGAACTACAAGGTGCACCAACCAGGTAGAAGGAAGCCTTTCCAAGTTTATCACATAAACTTGATCAAGCCCTGGAAAGACAGGGAATCCTTGGTGGCGACAAATACTGTTAATGATTTGTCACAACCAATCCCTCCAGTCAAGGTAGGTGATACTCTATCAGTGTCACAGAAACAGGAGGCTCTGGAATTTTTACAGAAAAACAAAAACAAGTTCTCTGACCTCCCAGGGCGTACACACCTCATCCATCATCACATTGAAACTGAGCCTAGAAGCAGAGTAAACCTTAAGCCCTATAGGATACCGGAGGCACGTAGGGAAGCCGTATCTGCCGAGGTAAAACGTATGCTTGCTCTGGGGGTAATTGAGGTGTCACAGAGTGAATGGTCCAGCCCAATTGTGCTAATCCCAAAGCCCAATGGAACTTGGAGGTTCTGTAACGATTTCAGAAAGTTGAATGAGATCTCCAAGTTCGATGCGTATCCTATGCCCAGGGTAGATGAGTTGATTGAGAAGTTGGGTAACGCCAGGTACATAACCACTCTCGATCTCACAAAGGGCTACTGGCAGATTCCACTTTCTGGTGAGGCTAAAGAGAAAACTGCATTCTCCACCCCTGATGGGCTATTCCAGTATGTAGTGATGCCATTCGGGTTACATGGAGCGCCTGCAACTTTCCAGAGGTTGATGGACTTGATTCTGCGACCACATCGTGATTACTCAGCTGCCTACCTCGATGATGTGGTCATTTTTAGCCCTGATTGGGAAAGTCACCTCTGTAAGGTACAGGCCGTGTTGGATGCCATAAGTGATGCGGGGTTGACCATAAATGCCGAGAAGTGTGCTCTAGCCCTAGAAGAGGCCAAATATCTGGGCTACATTATTGGGAGAGGGTTGATTAAGCCACAGCTAAATAAAATTGAGGCAATACAGAATTGGCCTAGACCCCTGACAAGGAAACAGGTTAGAGCTTTCCTGGGTATTACGGGGTATTACCGTAGATTTGTGCCGAACTTTGCCTCAGTTGCTGCTCCACTAACTGACTTGACAAAGGGCGGAAAGACAGCAATGGTCACGTGGACCCCAGAGGCCGAGAAGGCTTTCCAAAGCCTTAAGTCTGCCTTGTGCCAACCACCTGTGTTAGTTACCCCCGATTTCAGGCGAGAATTTCTGGTCCAGACAGATGCCTCTAACACAGGCTTAGGTGCAGTACTCTCACAAGTAGTGAATGGTGAGGAGCATCCAGTGACGTACTTGAGTAGAAAACTAACCCCGGCCGAGAAAAATTATGCCATTGTGGAGCGAGAATGTTTGGCAGTAAAGTGGGCCCTAGAATCTTTAAAGTATTACTTGCTAGGCAGGAAATTTAAGTTGGTGACAGACCATGCCCCCCTAACATGGATGAAGTTAAACAAGGAGAGAAATGCAAGAGTGACTAGATGGTTTCTCTCCCTACAAAACTTTAATTTCACTGTGGAACACAGGCCAGGGAAATTACAGGCAAATGCTGACGCATTGTCAAGGGTAAGTTGTCTGTGGGGACAAAAGGCTCAGCCCTCCGGTCTGAAAAAGAGGGGGGGGATATGTAGACATGTCACTGGAGAAGTGATCGAGGGGGTGTACATCTCACCTAGGTTGCTACACAGTGTGAGATGGTAAATCCAGGATGGATCAGTTTCTCAGCAGCGATATGCTGCTGAGTTGTTATTTAATTTTGCCGGGCCTGGGTTTATATGGAATGGCAGGTAGGTTTGGTAGAGGGACCTGTCATTCCACATCCCCCGATCCAGTTCTGGGTTTGGGATCAGGTGAGCTTTGATCCTAATTAGCCTGGGAAGCTAAAGGCTCTGCAGGGTCTGCAGGTGGTTGCTCTCAGCCAGGGAAACGAACAGTCTGTGTGTTTGAGGAAGCTGCAAGCACAGCCAGTGCTGGAGCTAACATCCACCCTGCGATATCCAGACGAAAGACGCTGTGTTTATAAGTGTCAGATAGGTGAGAAGAACCTGTTAGTAAGCGCCCAGCCGGGCTAGGTTGTTTTGTTTTTGTTATTATTTTGTGCCTGTTATACACAAGAAGCACGGTGTTGCTGTATACTTTGTTTGTTGGACTGTTTGTACCACGAATAAACGCCAAGTTCTACTTTATAAAGTCCAAGTCTGCTGTGAACTGTGTCCAAACACACCCTACCCCGGGAAGATCCCTTACAATATATATATATATATATATATATATATATACCGGTCCTCACAATTTCCACTCATCTGTTTGCATTTGGCGAGTGGAAAGCACTTGAGTGTGGGGCTGCCTCGGATGGGGGGAGGGTGAGTGCTGCCAGATCGCACAGAGTGGGGACCTCCTGCTGTGACACAGCATGGATTAGAATTGCCGGCAGCCACAGTCAAATGAAGTTCCGCTTTCTGGACTGGCTCCTATGATAGACAGCACACTGGTCCAATGAAGGGAAATTGAAGTAGTATGATGTCTATCATTGGAGTCGGCCCAGGAGGCGGGACTTTGTTTGACTGGGGCTACGGGGCAATTCAAATCCATGCTGTGTCACACTGGGAGATCCCTGCTCTGTGTAATCCGGCCAGCTCTCTTCTCTCAAATCCCTGTGCACTGGTGAGGCTGCATTGATGGGCACTGGTAAGGTTGCACTGATGAGGCTGCGCTGATGGGCACTGGTGGGGCTGCATTGATGGGCACTGATGAGGCTGCGCTAATGGACACTGCTCAGACTGCGCTGATGGGCACTGATGAGGCTGTGCTGATGGGCACTGATGAGGCTGCATTGATGGGACCTGGTGAGGTTGCATTGATGGGCACTGATCAGGCTGAATTTATGGACACTAAAGAGGGTGCATTGATGGGCACTGGTGAGGCTGCATTGATGGACACTGATCAGGCTGCATTGATGGGCACTGGTGAGGCTACATTGATTGTCACTGGTTAGGGTGCACTGATGGGCACCCGTGAGGCTGTATTAATGGGCACTGATGGACACTGATCAGGCTGCATCGATGGGCACTGGTAAGGCTGCATTGATGGGCACTGATCAGGCTGCATTGATATGCACTTGTGAGGCCGCATGGATGGGTTGTGGTGAGGCTGCATTGATGGCCGCTGGTGAGGCTGCATTGATGGGCACTGATGAGGTTGCGCTGATGGGCACTGGTGAGGTTGCATTGTTGGACACTGATCAGGCTGCATTGATGGGCACTGATCAGGCTACATTGATGGGCACTGATCAGGCTACATTGATGGGCACTGGTGAGAATGCATTGATGGACACTGATCAGGCTGAACTGATAAGGCACTGATGAGGCTGCATTGATGGTCACTGATGAGGCTGCATTGATGGGCACTGGTGAGGCTGCATTGATGGGCACTGATGAGGATGCACTCATGAGGCTGCATTGATGGGCCCTGATGAGACTGAATTGATGGGCACTGATAGGCTGCATTGATGGGCACTGATGGGGCTGAAATGAAGGATGGGCACTGATAAAGTTGTTGTTAATATTTATTTTTGTAACTTAATTCTGCATAAAACCTTTAACAGTGTAATTTCATGAGATCATTTATGAGGGCGTGGTTAGGTGCGGAATTAGGGGCATGGCAGGGTAGGGTTTGGGTGGGGCAACTGGTGGCAAGTAACTCTTAAGGCCTGGCTAGTAGCTCAGGACTTGAATTTTTGAACCCTGTATATAATGTATTCTGTATAGCTTTTACACTGCCTAAATAATATAAACTGATTTAGATTAATTTTACCAAAGTAATGTAGCAGAATACATTTATGAAGAAAAATTATGTTTTTTTTTTCAAAATGTTTAGCATTTTTTTATTTATATAGCAAACAAATAAGAAACACAATGGTAATTAAATACCACCAAAAGAAAGTTCTATTGGTCTCAACAAAAAAAAAGAAAAAAAGTCATATGGGTACAGTGTTGCATGACTAAGCAATTGGCATTCAAAGTGTGACAGTGCTCAAATCTGAAAATTGGCCTGGGCAGGAAAGGGGTGAAAGTGGCTGTTAAAGCGGAGGGCCGGTTATACAAAAAAAAAAAAAAAGTCAGCAGCTGCAAACACTGCAGCTGCTGACTTAATCAACACACTCACCTGTCCAGGGTGCCCGCGATGTCGGCCGCCCGAGGCCGACCCGTCCCTCGGCTCTCGGGTCCCGGTGCTGCCATTCCTTGTAAGGGAAACAGGCAGTGGAGTCTTACGGCTTCACTGCCCGTTTCCTACTGCGCATGCGCGAGTCCCGCAGCTACTGCGCATGCGCGAGTCCCGCAGCTACTGCGCATGCGCGAGTCCCGCAGCACTTTCTGAATGGGACGCGCTGTGTTCTGGAACACACAGTTCCCAGAACACAGCGCGACTCATTACCCAGAAGACGCCGCGACGAAGACAGAAGACAGAAGATCTCCGCGGAGGAGGAAGAGGAAGATTAGGAGAAAGTGCCTAGCAACAGGCATTTCTGGTAAGTAAAAAAAAAAAATTTTTTCATTTTTTTTTTTTTTTTATATTTTTTTGTAATTTTTAATATTTTTTTGTTTTCAGGGTGGCCCTCCACTTTAAGTGCTTAATTACGGATCTGAATACAGCTGTATTGTTTTCATTGGAGCCATTCACACAGGTGTGTAAACATGAAAACACATAATAACATCAGTAACATTTTTACAGCCATGTGAATGCTTTAGATGAACTTAGGAACCTTGTGAAGATTGTGAAAGCATAACATATCATTTTTCTGGCATGAAGAAAGTTTCCAGATAAGTAATGCTCCAGTCAACCAGAATGGCTTCTGATCCAGCAATGACCAACCTGGGCAGCAGCATTTGAGTTTGAGACAACAAACATATGCAACCTTGTAGATTAGTTCCAGTGCCATTTTTAGTGTAGCACACCCCTCATAGGAAACTGCTGAGTTAGGGTTCCCCTCTGCTGCACAACACTGCACGTCACTTGGCATTTCCTTCATTCACTCAGACACAGAAATCAGTCCTTGGCTTATTTTTGTTGTTTTATTTGGAAATTATAACTTGGATGGGATAGGGAAATTAAAAAATGTCCAAAACACAAAGGGACAACTTCCTCCCTATTTACACAGATCTTCTTCTTCCTTCCTCTTGCACAAACTTGGTTCCTTTGTACAGCACGTGCTGCTCACTCCTGGTGGAACTAGCAATATACAGTAAAGGCCCATTACAGGCAGGAACTCTCAGTCCCTTGAAAAGTGGTACATGGAGTGAAACAGTATATTGCATCTCCTTCTGCTTCCCTGTGGCCACTGATCCCAGTTCCACTGCTTGTAGAAAATGCTGTCCTTCCTGGCTGCCACCAGCTGCACCTGCCTGCTTTTCCTCCCAGTCCTCCAGATTGATTTACACACATGGAGATTTCCTAGGGCAAGGTTAGATGAAGACTTGGCACACGAGATCACTGTTAAAGCTGACAGCCTCTCCCCTCGTCTTGTCCCTGCACCATGCTGATCTACACACTGTCTCTGCTTGCTCGCTCCTGCTGCCTCTCTGGCATGAATCCCTCCAACTGCCTCCTGTGGTGGGATCCTTCCAGACATGCCCCTCCCCCGGTAAAGGGCTCCTCAAGGGCCACCGACAGCCTCCCTCAGCTTTGCATCACCATCTTCCACCCAAACTCCCTTGCTGGCATGGCCTATGTCTATTTATGGGTTATCCCAGTTCCCTGCCAAGCCCACTTCTGGGGATTGGCTAAGAGTCAATAAATATTCAGGGAAGCTCCTCCACCCACTAGTTCTAGAATGTTCTCCAACTTTCCAGATACCAAGGGGAGGCACCAGAGAGCTGCCAGGATGAGCCATCCAGTCCTGGCCTCTAATAACTTTGACCCCGACTCAGGTTTATCCCAGAGCAAGACAAATGCTTTTACTTGCACTACACTTCTAGTAGCACACACTAGATGGTGTTACATAAGTACTTCTATGGATTGTTGTGTGCTTTTCGTTCTCTGTGTTGCTGTTAGGCTGTGATGATAATCAGACCTGTACCAATGAGAAAGTTGGTAAATTCAGAAAGACAATAGTAAAGAGAGTAAAGAATCATAAAAATAAGGAAAATTTGCAGTTTTAGATTTAAAGGGGTTGTAAAGGTAAATGTTTTTTCACCTTAATGCATTCTATGCATTAAGGTGAAAAAACATCTGACAGTGCCTGCGCCCCCAGCCCCCCCCCCCCCTGTTTTACTTGCCTCACCCCTCGAAAGTCCCGCGATCATCCTCGACTTCCTCTTCACCACTCAGCCTGGCCGCTGATTGGCTGGAGTGGATGGATGGAAAGCAGCGCAGCCATTAGCTCGCCCTGCTGTCAATCACAGCCACTGATGCGGAGCGCCGGGGGGCGGGGCCGTGTGATACAGCGAGTGGCTATAGCCGCCGGCTGTATCACGGGAGAGCGCCCGCAGATGCTTCTCACCATGCGAGGGAGCTCGCATGAACGTGAGAAGCACCTGCGGGAGGAAGCCGAGACAGCCGCCGATGGACCCCAGAAGAGCAGGTTCGGGGCCACTCTGTGCAAAACGAGCTGCACAGTGGAGGCAAGTATAATATGTTTGTTATTTTTTTTTATTTTATTTAACTTTACAATCCCTTTAGGCCCCTTTCACACATGCGGATGATATGTCCGTATTTCATCCATCCGTTTGCGGATGAAATACGGGCATACATTCATCCCTATGGGATAGCGGGTGTCTGCGGATGAACATCCGCAGACACCCGATTTCCTCCGCCTCCGCAACAGTCCGATTCTGCAGACGGAGGAAAATCCTATTTTTCTATCCGTCTGCAGAGCGGATCGGATGAACACGGACACACGGTCCGTGCTCATCCGATCCCCATAGAGGAGAGCGGAGAGCTGACAGGGCGGTCCCTGCACAGTGTGCGGAGACCGCCCTGTCCACAGCCGGCTCAGCGGGGACAACGGAGCGATCCCCGCTGAGCTAGCGGATCATTACTGATCCGCCCCGTGTGAAAGAGGCCTTAAGCAGTGGGTGGATCTGCAGGGATAAGTAGAAACACCAGTATATTTTCCTATCAATGTTGTGATATAATTGCTTTGTCTTTTTCTGCCAGCTTCTTCTTTTCCACAAAATGTGTTCTCACATGTCAGCATTGTTCTAGCGTATTGGAAGATTTCTACCAGTGATATATTGTAATTATATATATAAAACTAGCTTGTGCCTACATAATGTCTTTATCTATTTTGCCCCTACAGTAAACATAAAGATTCAGTGGACGCAAAAGTGATATGTATGTTATAGGTTAAACCTGGTGGACATGGGCAGCCCCTGGCATCTTACATGTTTTGCATACTCCAACAGTATGACCTCCCTATCATAATTCAACTTTTCTTACCTAACTGGGAGTTTTGGATTTTCCCACCCTACTTTTAATGTTACATACGTAGTATAGTTAGTCAGGCTGGAAAAAAAACAAAAAAAAAACAACTATTGAGTTGAATTGAAAACCTGCATTTTCTGAACTGTAAACCATAAGTTTAGCTGTGAGCGTTCCCCATCCCTTATACACTACTGCTCAGACATGCAACCGGTCTACTGTGTGTACATTTTACTCCCTATGCTGTTTTGCTGAAGTGCTGGATAGAAGTCCTATGTGTACAACACTTTTTAGATGCTGGAGCTGGTAACATTGTGTAACTGCTTGCAAGTTTCCTAAAGGAGGTGTGCTGATAATTCTATCATAGTATCAGCACACCTCGATTCAGGCAGCTTGCAGAAAGAAGCATAAAATCACTGCTTCAGCAATTCAGCATAGGGAACATCTCCCACCTACTTCAGCCCACTGGTCAAAATGGTTGACACCAACTTTAAACCAACCCCCCACCACACACACACAGTGCCCCCTACTCACCTCCCCCCTTTGATCTGCCACATCACTTCCTACTCCACCTACTCCACCTAACTACCCCCCTCCACAGTGCCCCTTACCTTTGGCACCTCACCCACCTCACAGAAAGGTACACCCACCTCACTCTTTCCAGTCAAAAGTGCCTGCCAACCCTCTCACTCTCGCTTCACGACAGCGACTTGCACCTAAATAATCACCTCCCTCCATATTTACTGTGCCTCACCCTCTGGTCTAACTGCCTCCCACCCATTACACCACTCTGCTCTACCATAGCACCTCCAATTCCCCCACCTCACTACCTCCCAGCCACAGCACCTGCCTATGTCAAAACTCCTCATAATGGTTGTGGTAGATGTGTAGACTTTTGAACTCAAGCACAGAGTTGTCAACAGCAGAGTCCCCGAGATATATTAGAAAACTTTAGGTTATTTAACTTTCCAGCATCTACCAAACATTGAAATATCAGTTTTGGGTGGACTGAGCCTTTAAATATTTACATTAGTTATGTGTGTCATGCTTGCACTTGGCAAGGGGAAAGTAAAATATTAATATATTTTATTCTACTATTCTTTTAGATACTGATTGGAAGATTCTGAAGTTTGCAGCTACGTACCTGCTTTTAGAAACATGCTCACACACCTTTGCAAACTTTCCTTTACAACACTTTCTATTTCTAAGCAGCTCTAAACACCCCACAGCACTAAAGCATGTAACACGATGTGGTGTGAATGGATTTTATAAATTTAGGAGCTTAACCTACCTGCTAGGAATCCATAAATTCAAAAAGAATTTGCTAGAAATCTTTTTTCCTTTGATGTGTACCTAGACACAAAGACGGCTGTCATCCGCTAACTTTGGTTTCATTCAATCTGCAGGCAACACCCTAAGCAGAGCTAAGTTCGGCAAAGCACTCTATTGGACTGAAATTTTTCAGTAGGTAGGCTGTTGTTCTACTGAGTATAAGCAACTGGATAGTCTGCTATTCCTATTAATATACATACATTTGGAACCTGAGAATGCATATTTCTGAGAATATGTAGAGAGGTGTGAACAGCTTTGTCCTGTTGATTTACAAAAGAAAACCTATGAGAATAGAAGCAAGGGATCTCCCATTTATTGACTTTGTCACTATTCAAGGCAGAATTCTAGAAAAAGAAAACTAAAATAAACAAAAAATAAATATCAATATCTATCATATATATATATATATATATATATATATACATATTAGAATATATATATATATACATACATACAATATATGTATATTGTATGTATGTATTCTATGAAACTTTCCCAAAATACAGGGAGTTCCAGTAATAGACAAGGGGAGAGGAGTGGAGTATAGTTTGGCTTCTGTGTAGCAGAGCAGCAGCTCTCCTGTCGCAGTGTCCGAAATTTACCAAAAGTTATACTTACCAGCATCAAGGAAATTGTAAATAGCCAAAACAGAGGTGGCATTTTAAGGTGACATACACGTCATTAGAGTAAACTATTTCTTACCCATCAGATTAAAGAAAAAAAAATTCCTTAGCATTATTCTTAACTACTTACTGACTGGCTCACGCTGATATACATCAGCAAAGTGGCACGGGTCCGCAATACAACGTACCCGTATGTTGCAGCATCATCAGTGGCTAGCAGGCGCGTGCACGTCACCCGGTGACACACGTGCCTGCCCTGGGGGTGTGCCCGCGGGTTCCGAGGACTTGATGTCCGCTGGTGGTCCATGATTGTGACACAGAGAGTCACAGCAGGGAGATGCCTATGTAAACAAGGCATTTCCCTGTTCTGCCTAGCAACATGACAGGTATCTACTGCTCCCAGTGATCGAGAGCAGTGATCTCTGCCATGTTGTAGTGAGCCCTTCCCAGGGAACACACTTAACCCCTTGATTGCCCCCTAGTGTTTAACCCCTTCCCTGCCAGTGACATTTACACAGTAATCTGTGCATTTTTATAGCACTGATAGCTGTATAAATGCCAATGGTCCCAAAATAGTGTCAAAAGTGTCCAATGTTTGCTCTTTTTTTGTTTATAGCGCAAAAAATAAAAACCGCAGAGGTGATCAAAATTGACGGCCTTTTTTTCCCACAAATAGAGATTTCTTTTGGTGGTCCAAAAGAAAGCTCTATTTGTGGGGGAAAAAAGGATGTCAATTTTGTTAGGGTACAACGTTGCACAACCGCGCAATTGTCACTTAAAGCGAAGCAGTGCCGCATCGCAAAAAAGGTCAGGAAGAGGGTAAATCCTTCGGGGGGTGAAGTGGTTAAATAAAAAATAAAGGCATCCCTGCAAAGAATTATTACCAGTACCATTGCTTGCACCTCAGAACAACAGTGTTAAAGAGAAAAGCTTGCTTAAATATATAAAGTATTCAACACTTTTGTAAGGGTTGCATGCTGGTGGCCCCCGCTGGTGGCTTCCCCTTCCATCCCAACTGCGTATTTTGGAATAAAAGATAAACATGTTCACTCCTGGGCTTCTGTAATCTTTTTTGAGTAAAAAATACTGACCATCCAACACAAATGCTGCTGTATGCTGATCAACACGACAACAGCTGGGTTTCCATAGAAATGCGAGTGCTGAGACATCCTACTTAGCAAGATGCATGCCCTCCATACCCTATTAGGCTGTAATTGACTGCTGCCTCTTTCGTCAAATATAAGTTGACAACATTAATTTACTGTCTATAGGGCTACAGGGAGCATGCGCCAGGTTAAGAAGGATGTCTCTGCGATCATACTCATAGAAACCCAATTGTTAACTTGGAGGGCAGCATACAGTAGCACCTATATCGAAAGTATTTGTTCACCAAAAATAGAGAGTATTGGGAGGGAACATTACTTTTTTGGGACTAATCATGCAGTTATCCTTTAAAAACAAGTCCACGATAGCAGCTCTCAAAGTTTTAACTGGTATTTGACTAACAGAAGCATTTTAGTCACCATGCCTATAATATCAAAAGTTTTTATAGCCTCCATGGGAGTTTTAGGGTTCTGAATAAACACCTACAGACTTCAACAGCTAAAACATGACTTTTTAAATTTTATTTACAGTACATTTGTTAAAAAATAAGTGATATGACACAGTCAATTTAACACATTATGATATACTGTACAGATCACTGAAACACCAGTGCTTCCCTGAATAGTCTCCCCCATTTATCACCCACTCTTTATACATTTAATGTTTCAACCAATCTCATATGTAATTTGCACTGGAGGAAAGGGGAGTGATCTTTTTGTTTCTTCAGGAAATCAGGGAAAGAAAATTACTTTTCAATGGCTGTAGAAGCTAAAGGAAACTAGCTCAATGACCCCCCCCCCCCCCCCCAAGGAAAACTGCTCTCTCCTTGTTGGGAACATACAGTAGAGGCAGCTCTTCCCTCTTTGTTGGGGAGTGGGGACACAGAGCCAAATCTTCTATCCTTGTTGGGGACAGGGAGCTAGCTCTTCTCTCCTTGTTGGGGATGCAGAGTCTACTCTCCTCTTCTTGTTGGGGACAAATGTCAAGTACTCTCTCCTTTTTGGAAACATGTAGCCAGCTGTTCTCTCCTTGTTGGGGACACAAAGCCAGCTCTTCTATCCTTGTTGGAAACAAAGAGGCAGCTCCTCTCTTCTTGTTAAGGAAGTGGAGCCAGCTCTTCTTTCCTTGTTGGGGACAGGAAGCCAGCTCTACTCTTCTTGTTGTGGACAGGGAGCCAGACCTCTTCCTATTGTTGGGGAGCAAGCTCTTCTCTCCCTGTTGGTAAAACAGAACCCACTCTTTTTTACCTATTGAGGACATAAAGCCAACTTTTCTGACCTTCTTAGGGACATAGAGCTAGCCCTTCTCTCTTGTTAGTGACAGGGAGTCAGTTCTTCTCTCCTCGTTGGGGACATGGAGCCAGCTCTTTTTTCCTTGTTCGGAACAGGGTGCCAGCTCTTCTCTCCTTGTTGAGGACTCAAAGTCTTCTCTTCTCTTCCTGTTGGTGACAGGGAGCCAGATCCACTATCCTTGTTGGGAACATAGAGCTAGCCTTTCTCTTCCCGTTGGGGACAGGGACCCAGCTCTTCTCTCCTTGTTGGAGACATGAAGCCAGCTCTTACCCCCTTGTTGGGGACACAAAGCCAGTTGTTCTCTCCTTGTTGGAGACACAGAGACAGTTCTTCTCTTTAAGATGGGGAAATGGAGACAGCTCTTTCTTTTCTTGCTAGAAACAGGGAGTCAGCTCTTCTTTCCTTATTGTGGACATGGAGTCAGATCCTTTCTCCTTGTTTTGGGGAATAGAGCCAGCTCTTCTCTTCCTGCTGGGGAAACAGTGCCAGCTATTTTCTCCTTGTTGGAGTCATGGAGCCAGTTCTTTTCTCCTTTGCCACTATTTAAGGCAGAACTGCAGGCTTTTTTATCTGCTGGGTAACAAATAGTTAACCATACTGAGATGCATGCCACTTCCTGGATTGCTGCCCTTTATGACTACAATAGCTTTCACTATACTTGTATGCTCCATGACAGGAGAGTTGTGGCTTTCCTACATATACAGATCACATTGAAACACTAAACACAGCAGCTTAGCAGATAGCACATCTGCCTTGCAGTCAAAGCCCATCCAGGGAAATAACTGCATGGAGTTTGCATGAAATCCATGTCCTTAGGTGGTTTCCTACCACATCTCACAGACATGATGATAGGATAATTGGCTTCTGGCTGAAAATTGTCGGTACTATGTGCAGTGTATGCATGTTGGACCTTAGAGTATAAGCTACTTGAGGGCAGAGACTGATGTGAATGTACGCCATGTAAAGTGCTGTGTGATTTGTCTCACTATATAAAAACCTATAATAAATAAATAAATTCCTTCCCTGGATAGGTTCTTTGCTCATTGTTGAAGACACGTTGCCAGCATTTGTTCACCTATTCTGTCATTGAAAATAGTGGGTAGTATTTAAGATAGATAGATATATAGATTTTTTAATATGCAATTCATACCTTTAAATGTGCTGTTTCTAATAACTGGTTTAATATAATATTAAATAAATTTCCTTTCTCTGATCTCCTGGAGAAGAAGTCAAAGTGTGAAATGTGTTGAGAAGAAGACAACTCCCCTTTCACCAGTGCAGTGGCGTACCTATGGGGGATGGGGGACAGGCCGCCCCGGGTGCCACACCTGGGGGGGAATCAGGCTAGCTATCAGGGATGGGACAAGGCAGGGTGGATACTCTGTAGCTGAGGCTGGCTCTCTATATTCGTACGTGTCAGCAGTGGCTGCTTCTCTGTGTTATTCAGCTAACAGTCAGGCTCTTTTCTGCCACCTCTGGCTGCTTTCTGGATGTGCACCCATTGTGTGTACTATATTTTGGATTGCAGCTCTTCTGTGTCTCACAGGGACATGTAGAAACAGGACCTGGGACTAGGAAGACCACCTTACAAGAGGGGCTGTGAGTACAAGTGAGGAGGCTGTTTGTGTACAGCGGGGTAACTGTGTGTGTACAGGTAGGTATGTGTGTGGGGGGGCAGCTGAGTGTATATAGGTGTATGTGTGTGTGTGGGGTGGGATCTGAGTGTGTACAGGTGTGTGTATGTGGGGGGTTGGGGAGCTGAATGTGTACAGCTGTATGTGTGTGGGGGGGGGGGGTGCTGAGTGTGTACAGGTGTGTGTGTGTTTGTGGGTGTGGGGGGGGGGAGCTAAGTGTGTACAAGTGTATGTGTGTGTGGGGGGTGGCAGCTGAGTGTGTACAGGTGTGTTTGGGGAGGAGCTGAGTGTGTACAGGTGTGTGTCTGGGGGGCAGCTGAGTGTCTACTTGTATGTTGGGGGGGTTGAGTGCGTAGACATCTGTTGGGGGGCTAAGTGCATAGACATGTGTTGGGGGGTTGAGTGTGTAGACATGTGAGGGAGCACTGAGTGCGTAGGGGGGTGAGGGGGTTGAGTGCGTATAGGTGAGCTAAGTGCACAGAGGTGTTAGGGGGACTGAGTGCGTAGAAGTGTGAGGGGGACTGAATGCGTAGAGGTGTGGGGGACTGAGTGCGTAGAGGTGTGAGGGGGACTAAGTGCATAGAAATGTCAGGGGGACTGAATGCTTAGAGGTGTGAGGGGGACTGAGTGTGTAGAGGTGTGAGGGGGACTGAGTGCGCAGAGGTGTGAGGGAGACTGAGTGCGCAGAGGTGTGAGGGGGACTGAGTGCGTAGAAGTGTGAGGGGGACTGAATGCGTAGAGATGTGAGGGGGACTGAGTGCGTAGAGCTGTGACAAAGGGGCTGAGTGCGTACAGGTGTGAGGGGGCTGAGTGCGTACAGGTGTGAGGGGGACTGAATGCGTAGAGGTGTGCCGGGTACTGAGTGTGTAGAGCTGTGACAAAGGGGCTGAGTGCATACAGGTGTGAGGGGGGCTGAGTGCATAGAAGTGTGAGGGGGACTGAATGCGTAGAGTTGTGAGGGGGACTGAGTGTGTAGAGGTGTGAGAGGGACTGAGTGCGTAGAAGTGTGAGGGGGACTGAATGCGTAGTGGTGTAGAGGTGTGACGAAGAGCCTGAGTGCATACAGGTGTGAGCGGGACTGAATGCATAGAAGTGTGAGGGGGACTGAGTACATAGAGCTGTGACAAAGGGGCTGAGTGCGTACAGGTGTGAGGGGAGCTGAGTGCGTAGAGGTGTGAGGGGGACTGAATGCATAGAGGTGTGAGGGGTACTGAGTGCGTAGAGCTGTGACAAAGGGGCTAAGTGCGTACAGGTGTGAGGGGTGCTGAGTGTGTACAGGTCTGAAGGGTGCTGAGTGCGTACAGGTGTGAGGGGGACTGCATGCGTAGATGTGTGCCAGGGACTGAGTGTGTAGAGGTGTGACGAAGAGGCTGAGTGCATACAGGTGTGAGCGGGACTGAATGCATAGAAGTGTGAGGGGGACTGAGTACATAGAGCTGTGACAAAGGGTCTGAGTGCGTACAGGTGTGAGGGGGGCTGAGTGCGTAGAGGTGTGAGGGGTACTGAATGCATAGAGGTGTGAGGGGTACTGAGTGCGTAGAGCTGTGACAAAGGGGCTAAGTGCGTACAGGTGTGAGGGGTGCTGAGTGTGTACAGGTGTGAAGGGTGCTGAGTGCGTACAGGTGTGAGGGGGGACTGAATGCGTAGATGTGTGCCAGGGACTGAGTGTGCATAGAAGTGTGAGGGGGACTGAGTACATAGAGCTGTGACAAAGGGGCTGAGTGCGTACAGGTGTGAGGGGGGCTGAGTGCATACAGGTGTGAGGGGGGCTGAGTGCATACAGGTGTGAGGGAGGCTGAGTGTGTGCAGGCATGAGCAGTGAAGGGGGGATGTCAGATATAGGATCCGCCCCGGGTGCCAAATGCTCTAGGTACGCCCCTGCATCAGTGGAAACTACTTTGTGGTACGGCTGAAGCATTAGGTCCCTGTTCACACCTGTGAAACCTGTGCTTTGGATGTCGCACACAAGGAATCCTGATATTGTCTATGGGGCCCACTACTTGAAATGCATGTGTTTCTGTGAGACAAAAACAATGCAGGTGCTTCTTTTGATGCATTTTTGGCCCCATAGACTTCATTAAGATTGCATAAGAAATGCATCAAAAATACATGGTAAACACATAAAAAATGTACAAAAAGTACAATAAAATTTAGAAGCAGGTGTAACCCTAGCCAACATGTATAAAGGAGTGGGTGATGAATGGGGAGTCTATTCAGGAAAGGAATTGTGTTTTTAGTGATCTGTGTTTGGTATTATGCATCTGATAAAATAAATATTACACAAACTGGATCTTATCACATATATTTTTACAAATGTTTTGTATAAAAAAAGTAAAACTTTATCTACTGAAGTCAATCTGTATTTTTGAGTCCTCTAAATGTCCCAAGGAGTCTCTATAATTTTTGTTTTTATCCTCATAGGTTCACTTAATCTACAGCCTGATTTCCCTTCTATAATTATCTCATCGCACATGTTAAAATCTGATTGTACAATCTCCTGCAGATCTACCATATAGTAGGATCGGATAGAATAGGAATGCCTTCATATTACATAGTTTAGATGAATCCAAGATTGATTGTACAAAAAATGCATGGTGTGTAACGTGTATGATAACCTTTATGTTAGCCATGCATTCTTCAATAAATGATTAATTCCTTTCTAATCAACCTACGGTATCCTGAAATTATTGATCTGTAGTCGACAACCCATTCAATGGATTTCAAACCACAGTTGGAAGATGCAATTGTAAAATTATTGATCACATCTCTGTTTTTACTTCAATAATCTGATTGATTGAAATACGATCAAATTCATGAACGAAGCATCTGAAAAGCAAACACGATTGATAATTTTCTGGCAATCTGACTCAGTTTGATCAAATTGAAACTAAATTTATCTGAAGGGAAATTATGCCTCTTAGATTGATAACTGTATGGCCACAATTATACTGTTAGCTCTTCGGGTTAGTGATCACATCTCTCGTGTTCTAGTCATATCTTCTTATAAAGCAATAGACAGTCTCTATCTAGCAAATACTGTACTAAGGGTGGGTATGAAGTTGAAAGAGGAGGATGTTTTTAATTTACCAAATTTACCAAATAAATGATTGAACATCTTTCTCTGTTGCCTCTCTGGTAGAGCAGGGGCCTGGCTGATTGATACAAGTTGATTGGATAGATTATGTAGGTCCTCATATTATATAGTTTTGGTAAATACAAGGTTGATTGACAAAAATTGCATTGAGAGATGATGGGTAGAGATGATGGGTAATGTGCATAGTGACCCTAATGATAACCACACACGCTGATAAATGAATGAATGATTGACTTCTTTTCTGATTCATCTTTTCCAATAAAAATGATTGGTCAATATGAATAATTGTGTAATGTGTATTGTGATCCTTAAGCTAAGTTCACACCTGTGCATATTTTACTGCGTTTTCAGAAGGGCAAGAATGAACAATCAATTAAACAGGGTTTCCTATAAGAAGTTGACCTTTATGCCATTTCCTGCAGTGTGGTTTTGGAAGAGGGACAGGACTTTTTTTCATGGAAGAAAGTGTGTTTTCGAGTCCATAGACTTCAATAGAATTAAAAATGCATTAAAAAAGCATGAACAAGAGTTTTAGGTAGGGTTGTGTGTTTAACAACCAGTCCTCTCCCTCTCTCTCCTACATGAACAGGTGTAAATCTAGCCTTATGGTAGCCATACCTGCTTAAATGATCGATTTCTGTTTCCCATCTATCTCTCCTGATATGAATAACCAATCTATACGACACACGTGGATTTTAATCGTTTTTGGAAGATACGATTGTAAGGTATCAATCGCATCTCTGATTTCTTCATGTAATCTCACAATCTGATTGATTGTAATACGATGGAATTCAGGACTGAAGCATCTCAAACGCACTCAGTTTGAACACATTTTCTCTGAATCGATTGATCGGGAAATGATGCCTCTTGGAGGAAAAAGGCTTTTGGCCACATTAGACTGTCAGCTCTTTGGGTTAGTGATCAAATTCCTGTTTAGTTCTAGTCATAGCTTCCTATAATACAGCAGCCATCCTGTATCCAGCAAATACTATAAAGGAGGATATGAAGTTGATAAAGGAGGATGTTTTTCCTTTCCCCAATAAATAAATAAACAAACAAATTTCTCTGTTGCCTATCTGGTATAACTCTTCACAATGACTGTGTAGTGCAGGGGCCTGGCTGATTGAATACAAATTGCTTGGATAGATTACATAGGTCCTCATATTACATAATTTGGTAACTCCAAAGTTGATTGTATAATAATTTCATGGTGGGATGATGTGTAATGTGCATAGTGACCCTAATGATAACCATACACACTTTGATAAATGATTGACTTCTTTTCTGATTTGTCTTTCCCAATAAGAATTATTGGTCAGTATAAAAAAATGGATTTTGAAGATACAATCGATACTTCATGAGAGTATCTTTCTTTTTTTCCCTGCAATTCCATAATCAAACTGATCATACAATCAAATTAAAGAATGAAGCATCTCAAATGCAACACAATCGATAATTTTCCATCCTGGCTGTTGCCATACACACTTTGATAAATGATGGATTTCTTTTCTGATTCATCTTTTCCAATAAGAATTATTGGTCAGTATGAATTATTGGTCAATATGACACACATGGGGAAGTTGATTTTGAAGATACACTGGTTAGGTATCCATTGCACCTCTCCCTTTCACCTGCAATTCCATAATCGCATTGTCCATATCATCATGCGATCAAATTACCCACTTGTCGTCTGTGCTATAGCCAAATGATGGCTAGACAGTTCTGGGTGGGCATCATATGATGTCCTCCCGTGAATGCGCCTGCTGCGTGCCCACATTCAGCGTGCCGGTGGTGCACTCTGTGATTGCTGTGACCTTGGGACACAGGGTAAAGAGCCAATCAGCAGCTCTTTACCACGTGATCAGTTGTGTTAAATCACAGCTGATGTAAACACAAGCCAGTTATCGACATTCCTTTTCTCATGCTGTCAGCATGAGGAGAGGAGAGACGATAATTAACTTGTGTAAAAGGGACATCTACACTGATAATCAGGGCAGTGGGCACTGATTATCGGTGTCCTGATTATTAGTGCAGTCCCAACAGTGCCGCCAGTGCTGTCTATTAGTGCCCACCAGTGCTGCCAATCAGTGCCCACTTGTGGCCAGCCAGTTCTGGGAGGGCGTCATATGACGTCCTCCCATTAACACGCCTGCCGCGTGCCCGCATGCATCCCACGGGTGGTGCTCTCTGTGATCGCTGTGTCCTTGGGACACAGCTTATCACAGATTGGGGTAAAGAGCTAAATAGCGGCTCTTTACTGTGTGATCAGCTGTGTCCAATCACAGCTGATCATGATGTAAACACAAGCCAGTTATCGACATTCCTTTTTCCATGCTGTCAGCGTGAGGAGAGGAGAGCCGATTATCAGCTTGTGTAAAAGGGACATCTACATTGATAATCAGGGTAGTGGGCACTGATTATCAGTGCAGTCCCAACAGTGCCCACCAGTGCCATCTATCGGTGCCCACCAGTGCTGCCAATCACTGCTTATCAGTGTTGCCAATCAGTGCCTCCTCATCAGTGTCACATAGCAGTGCTGCCTTTCAGTGTCATTCAGTTCTGCCTAGCAGTGCCCATCAGAGCCACCTATCAGTGCCACTTATCAGTGGAGCCTCCTCAGTGCCTCCTCATCAGTGCTCACCAGTGCCGCCTCATCAGTGCCCATCAGTGCAGCCTATCAGTGCCCATCAGTGCAGCCTCATCAGTGCCAATCAGTTCAGCCTATCAGTGCCCATCAGTGCCACCTATCAGTGCCACTTATCAGTGGAGCCTTCTTGGTGCCTCCTCATCAGTGCCCACCAGTGTCGCCTCATCAGTGGCCATTAATGCAGCCTATCAGTGCCCATCAGTGCAGTCTTATCAGTGCCCATCAGTGCAGCCTATCAGTGCCCATCAGTGTAGCCCATCAGTGCAGCCTATTAGTGCCCATCTGTGTAGCCTATCAGTGCCCATCAGTGCAGTCTCATCAGTGCAGCCTATCGGTGCCCATAAGTGTAGTCTATCAGTGCCCATCAGTACAGTCTCATCAGTGCAGCCTATCAGTGCCCATCAGTGCATTCTCATCAGTGCAGCCTATCAGTGCCCATCAGTGTAGCCTATCAGTGCTCATCAGTGCAGTCTCATCAGTGCAGCCTATCAGTGCCCATCAATGCAGCCTATCAGTGCCCATCAGTGCAGTCTCATCCGTGCAGCCTATCAGTGCCCATCAGTGCAGTCTCATCAGTGCAGCCTATCAGTGACCATCAGTGCAGTCTCATCGGTGCTCATCAGTGCAGTCTCATCACTGCAGCCTATTAGTGCCCATCAGTGCAGTATATCAGTGCCCACCAGTGCAGTCTGATCAGTGCAGCCTATCAGTGCCCATCAGTGCAGCCTATCAGTGCCCACTAGTGCAGTCTCATCAGTGCAGCCTATCAGTGCCCATCAGTGCAGCCTCATTAGTGCAGCCTATCAGTGCCCATCAGTGCAGCCTCATCAGTGAAAGAGAAAAATTACCTGTTTGCAAGATTTTAAACTTTTGATGAAAAACTTTTCTTTTTTAATTTTCAGTATTTTTTCGTTTATTTAGCAAAAAATATAAAACTCAGTGGTGATTAAGTACCACCAAAAGGTTTATTTGTGTGGAAAAAAATGATAAAAATGTCATCTGGGTACAGTGTTGTATGACCGCGCAATTGTCCTTCAAATTGTGAGAGCGCAGAAAGCTGAAAATGATCCTGGGCAGGAAGGGGGGTATAAGTACCTGGTAGGCAAAGGGTTAAAGACTGAAGCATCTGAAATGCAACACAAGTGATAATTTTGCACCCTGGCTGTAGCCACACACACTTTGATAAATGATGGATTTCCTTTCTGATCAGTGAAGTGGATTGGAAGATATGATTATATGGGATTGATGAGAAATCCATGAATGAAGCCCCTGATATGGATACTATTGTGCTGTGACTTTGCTGTGAATGGATTGGAAGGGAAGAGTGTTTTGGGGCACATTAGACTGTGAGCTCTTTAGGTTAGGTTAGGGGATGAAGTTGTGAGAGAAGGGTGCTCTCTCTGGGTGTGCGCCCCCTCTGGTGTCATGGTGTAGAGCAGGCGGCGTGGTGGGCGTGTCCTGGGCCCCATAATGAGCTGGCCGTGGTGATGTCCTGTAACTTTCTTAGTGGAGATGTGACACAGATGTCATGTGAAAAGCCACATGCTCGCTCGGCTCCTCGCACACACACACACACACACTGGCATTCTGTGCCCTCCTTCCCTGTCTCTCTCTCTTGTTGTGGTAGCTGACTTGCTTCCCATTGCATAATCCAGCCCCCCGCCCCCACCCCCCCCGCTCCTCATCCGTACAAGTGATGAGGAAGAAATCTGGAGCGGTGTGACAGAAGAGCAGAGAAGGAAGCAGTGCGGAGCTCCGCGGACACACACACGGACACACACACACACTCTCCTCCACTCATACACACTCCACACCACGGCGAGGAAGGAAGGGATGGTTGGCTCACTACAGCTGCTGCTCTCCGGCTCTAACAAGGGATTAGTCCGCTAAGTGCCCGGGCTGGGATCTTCATGACTGCCTGACACTGTCACTGCCATCATGCGAGGTAAGTGCCCGGGGAAGGGTGGGCGATGTCTGCACACCTGGACTGTACTGTACAAGTTCCTGCACTCCTACACTTCACTAAGTCATCAGGACTCCACAACACTACTTCTTTACACAATCCCAACTACAGCACGAGTCACACCACATCTACCACACTTCAATAGACGTGTGGGCACCGGGGTGTGAGGTGAGTGTGGGCACCGGGGTGTGAGGTGGGTGTGGACACTGGGGGTGTATGAAGTGAGTGTGGGCACTGGGGGTGTATGAAGTGAGTGTGGGCACTGGGGTTACAGTAAATGAGGTGAGTGTGGGCACTGGGGGTGTATGAAGTGAGTGTTGGCACTGGAGTGTGAGGTGAGTGTGGGCACTGTGGGTATATGAGGTGAGTGTGGGCACTGGAGTGAGGTGAGCATGGGCAATGGGGGTGTATGAGGTGAGTCTGGGAACTGGGGGTGTAT